>NW_024412405.1:18357508-18607476 GCF_014898765.1 Herpailurus yagouaroundi
TATATATATATATATATATATATATATATATATATATATATATATATCCCCTCTTCTTTATCCATTCAAATGTCGATGGACATTTGGGCTCTTTCCATACTTTGGCTATTGTTGATAGCACTGCTATAAACACTGGGGTACCTGTTCCCCTATGAATCAGCACTCCTATATCCTTTGGATAAATTCCTAGCAGTGCTAGGTCATAGGGTAATTCTATTTTTAAATTTCTGAGGAATCTCCATGCTGTTTTCCAGAGCAGCTGCACCAGTTTGCATTCCCACCAACATTGTAAGAGGGTTCCCATTTCTCCACATCCTCACCAATGTCTATTGTTTTCTGAGTTGTTAATTTTAGCCATTCTGACTGGTGTGAGATGCTATCTCAATGTGGTTTTGATTTGCATTTCCCTGCTGATGAGCAATGTTGAGCATCTTTTCATGTGTCTGTTGGCCATCTGGAAGTCTTCTTTGGAAAAGGATCTATTCATGTCTTCTATTTATTCACTGGATTATTTGTTTTTCAGGTGTTGAGTTTGATAAGTTCTTTATAGATTTTGGATACTAACCCTTTACCCAATTTGTCATTTGCAAATATCTTCTCCCATTTGGTTAGTTGCCTTTAGTTTTGTTGATTGCTTCAGAAACTTTTTATCTTGATGAGGTCCCAATAGTTCATTTTTGCTTTTAATTCCCTTGCCTTCACAGACGTGTCAAGCAAGAGATTGCTATGGCTGAGGTCAAAGAGGTTGTTGCCTGTTTCCTCCTCTAGGGTTTTGATGTTTTCCCATCCCACAGTTAGGTTTTTCATGCATTTTGAGTTTATTTTTGTGTCTGATCCAGTTTCATTCTTCTGCATGGTGCTGTCCAGTTCTCCCAGCACCATTTGCTAAAGAGACTGTCTTTTTTCCATTGGATACTCTTTCCTGCCTTGTCGAAGATTAGTTGGCCATACATTTGTCGATCCAATTTTGGGTTTTTTTTTATTCTATTCCACTGGTCTATGTGTCTGTTTTTGTGCCAATACCATACTGTCTTGATGATTACAGCTTTGTACTACAGGCTAAAGTCCAGGATTGTGATGGCTCCAGCTTTGGTTTTCTTTTTCAACATTACTTTGGCTATTCGGGGTCTTTTGTGGTTCCATACAAATTTTAGGATTTTTTGTTCTAGCTCTGAGAAGAATGCTGGTGCAATTTTGATTGGGATTGCATTGAATATGTAGATTGCTTTGGGTACTATTAACATTGTAACAATATTTGTTCTTCTAATCCATGAGGACTGAATGTTTTTCCATTTTTGGGGTCTTCTTCAATTTCTTTCATAAGTTTTCTATGGTTTTCAGCATACAGATTTTTTACATCTTTGGTTAGGTTTATTCCTAGGTATTTTATGGTTCTTGGTGCAATTGTAAATGGGATTGATTTCTTGATTTCTCTTTATCATTTCATTATTGGTATATAGAAATGCAACTGATTTTTGTACATTGATTTTATCTCCTGCGACTTTGCTGAATTCACATATAAGTTCTAGTAGCTTTTTGGTGAAGTCTTTCGGGTTTTCCACATAAGCATTTGACAGAATAAAGCACCTTTTCTTAATAAAAACCCTCAAGAAAGTCAGGATAGAAGGAGCATACCTTAACATCATAAAAGCTGTATATGAAAGGCCCCCATCATCCTCAATGGGGAAAAACTGAGAGCTTTCCCCCTGAGGTCTCAGAGCACGACAGGGTTGTCCACTTTCACTACTATTTTTTAACATAGTGTTGGAAGTCCTAGCTTCAGCAATCAGACAAAAAAATGAAATAAAAGTCATCCAAATTAGCAAAGAAGAAGTTAAACTTTCAGTTTTTGCAGATGACATATTACTCTACATGGATTGTTCTATACTTTGATTGTGGTGGTAGTTATATAATTATGCATTGTTGAATTCTACAAGTAAAATTGGTGTCACCTTATGATATTATGCTGCAATGAAGCCGAATAAAAAAAAAAAGAATGTCAAAGATCTAGTTGTCACAGCTTATTTCTGAGTCTAAGAACCACCTGCATATCCAACAAAGGTTCATCACGTATAGGTCTCACTTAACATGCACTCTCATCTCTCCGCATTCATTGAGAGTATCTGTGGGTTGCCATTTTTAACTATTTTTCTATGAACTCAGCACTATACATATATGCATATAAATACACAAGTTTTATATTTATTGTGTTTTAATTGTAACAGAAAGCATTTTGCATTCACTCATTTAGACATGTTCGAAGCACAGCTCTATTTTATACATGTATAAATTCCCATGATACTTCAAATAGTATAGAAGAATATACAGTGAGAAATGGAGACCTAGTTTTATACTCAAATTCTTGCATTAAGGACAGTTATTGTTAATAATTTAATATATATGTTTCCAGAGCATTTTCATAAAATAAATTATTGCATAGTATTATTGGGCAAGGTGTCTTTTCAACATAACATTATGTCTCAGAGAAGTGTATTTCAACTTATATGGATATACTGTATTTCAATTTTTTTGAAATTATGGCAAGTACAAAAAAGAGCATATGTACAACAAATTCTTTAGCCATTGTCTGATTGTTAGGCACTCAGGTGTTTTCCAATTTTGATAGTTTCCATTTCAATGCTAGAGTGGATCCCACTAGATATTTCTTTCTAAAACTAGCAGAGAGTATACAAGTATAACACCTTGGGCTCATCTCTTATGCAAACATGTAGCCTACTATGTGCCAAGTGCTGTGCCTGTGTAGAGATGCAAATAAATTCTAGAAATCACGAAGGACACACTGTTTCTTAAATACTAGATGACAGGTGCTGGGGTGGCTCAGTCAGTTAAGCATCCAACTCTTGATTTTGGCTCAGATCAAGGTCTCATGTGTTCATGAGATCAAGCCCTGCCTAGGGAACCACTCTCTCAGCGAAGCCTACTTGGGATTCTCTTTCTCCCTCTGTCTCCACCCCTCCCCCACTCATGCTCGCTGTCTGTCTCTCTCAAAATACATAAACTTAAAAAAAAACAAAAACAAAAACTAGAGACATTTCCCTAAACCTTGAGTTAACATTTTCTGGAAGATACTACCTGGATTTTAGCAACTTATTTGTAGGTTTATAACTTCTGAGTTTCTACTTCTACTGATTTAGTTTAGTTTCAAAATTGTGTTCCTGTTCCATGTGTATGGTATTTATTCTAATTGTTTTGACCTAGTCACATAAGTTAGCATTTTCCTTAATGTTTGTAAAACAAAAATCGTATACAATTTATATATATATTTTAACAGATTTAACTCAAGTTTTTGAGAACTACCAAAAACTGTATTGCAGCCCATTATAGCAGTGCTAAACCTAAAGTTGTATGTTAATCATTGCCTTAAAATACAGTCTCTTTGCCTGATATGGATTCTAGTTTCCATTTTCTATGCTGAAAAGTACTCTACTCTCTCATATATTCTTTGCTTCTTTCCTATCTTTTTCCTTTCAGGAAAAAAACCCCACATTTCTCTTACTGCTCTACACAGAACATTTAAGGTCCCTGCAGCAAAATTACCTAAGTGCAACATATTCAACTCAGGACACACTTTGCAAATTCAAGAGCTGGGCTTATACTTAAACATGGTCCGTTTGTAATGAGCCCACGCAATTCAGTTAGTAGACAGAGGTGGTATCCTCTTTAATCCCTGTGTGGTTGAAGGAGCAAGGGAAACTATTGCTTTCAAGGAATACATCATGCAATAAGTGTACAGACTTGTCGATCTACCACTGGACTACCACGTAATGGAAGAATAGTTGTGGGAAGACTGAACGGGGTAGAATTAATTCAGCACTGAGACATTATGAAATGCTACCAAGAGGAGGCTATAATCAAGGATGAGTCACAGGTGAGATGGCTTTCCATAAAACGGTAGGAACTCCCCCCCCCCCTGCCCCTGGATTTGCAAATAAACAAAGCCAGGAGATACCTACCATACTGTTGGTCAGGAGATCACTCAAAGAAACCTCACTAGTAGTATTGCTTTCAACAATAAGTTACCAGTGTAATGTAGGTGGGCTCCACTATTCACAGCAATTGTTCATTGTTTGGGTGCACTAAAACTATAAGAAAAGCAAAAATACTGTAGTACAATTGTCGTGATATGACTTACTTTATACTATTCCCAGTTTTCATTTTAGAAGTGTGGTTTTTTTCTATCTTTAGCAGCCATGAAAATTCTACTATCCACATAATTTGAACATGTTTTGAAGGACTAGGAGTCTGGATGTTTTGAGGATTGTGGTAGAAGAAATCATAAAAGACATCCTGGCTCTGAAAACTAATGTCAGTTGCCTATTTACTCTGTGGCCATGGCAGTGAAAGGGGAAAAAAGTAAGAGGGTAAAACTAAGAAACATGCAGAAATGACAGAGAAGCAAGACATGCCAACCACTATCCTTTGCCCAAACAATCAACATATTCCATTAAAGAAACTGTACTTCACCATACTGTTAGAAAAGGATGCTCTTGAACTATGAACCTTGTCCGAAAACTACCTGCAAATAGGAAAAATGAAATATGGAAAACTATAACAAAAAAGCTACCATAGAATAGGTAAAATTAATCAAAATATTTCAGCTGAAGAAATGCTTCACTCAAAACTAAGCAGAATAAACTGTAATACAACTTTCCAAACTTTAATAAATATTTTCAAATAAGCATGTGATGATGATCCAAATTTAGGAAATTTCACATTGAGATAATATTTTCATCTAATCTACAGTGCATATTCCAAGTCTGGAGTCACATACTTTTAAAATTTTCAGATCTCTTTCACTTCCTTCAATCTGTAACACTTTCTCAGCCTTTGTCATAACATTGACATTTTTGAAAACTTCAGGCTAGTAATTTTTAGAACATTTCTTAATTTTGATTTAATGAATATGTCCTCATAATTAGATTCAAGTTGTGCATCTGTGGCTGGAATGATGTGAAATGATAAGGCGTCCTTCTCAGGGTATCACATCTCCAAATACATGATGTCTCTATGCTACTTACTAATGAGGCTAATTTGAATCATCAGGTGGAGATAGTGTTCGCTTTCTCCATTCTTTAGTTACTATTTTTCTGTCCATTTTCCTCCACCCTTTGGTAACTATTTTGGTGACACAACTTTGAGAACATGAGAAAAGTCTGCTCGTCATCCAGCTTTGTCTGCAGTATAGTATCCCCTGATGTGTCTTGCCTGAATTAATATTTACTATCCTGGTTGCACATGACTGTTTTTCCACTGTATCATTTCTTCAACATTTGTCAGCAGCACGCTAATTTAAGAGAATGTCCCCATTTCTCTTCTATTTGTGTTTATTTACTCATTATCATAATAGATTGAAATGATTTCCTACTTCATTCAATGGGTTACAATTCATTGTAGTCCTCATTTATTTTGATGCTCTCAAATTGCCCCATATTTGGTCAGTGGGAACTGCAACGAGTTGTCTTTAATGTCCCCATCAATTTGAACACTTTCTTACTTTCTGGTACACCAAGATGTTCCACAGTTTCATCTTGCCCCTTCTTTGCCCCAGCCCTGGAATCAGACAATTTTTTGTTTGTTTGTTTGTTTTTGTTAAGAAGCTCTCATTGCTTTCAGTAAGGTTGAGTGTTTAAAAACTAACATCTGGGCACAAGGTTTGTTTACAGTTACTGAGATATCAGTGCTTTTTTCCTGTGGAAAGAGGTAGGGAGAAATATTTATTTGTCTCAGACTCCAGTCTGTTCCCTTAGCTACATACTTGATCTCAGGTCCCTATTTCAGCCTGAGTGTGAGTGTGTGAGATAGAGCAAAGGAGTAAGAGAAAGACTGAGAAGACACAGAGTTCTCAGGATTTCACACAGAGTCATTTCTGGAAGTGGTGAGTAGGAGAAGGAAATCTAAGCTTCACTTCACCTCTAGACCTACAACATTCTAATTTTCAATGATGTTTTCTGTCCAAATGCTTACTTTCTGCTGGCCTTATATGGGATGAAAGGACACTTATCTGTACCCATTTGCTTTGCAATGCCTCCTGCATTTTACTAAATCCTAGAGGATTATCTATCCAGGTCCAAAATCCAGTTTGTCATTGACATTAAGATAGTAAAATAGGATTCCCCCTAATTTCAAACAAAACCATAGTAATTAAAATAGTATAGTCTTGGCATACAGACACATAGACCAATGGAACAAAATAGAAAGCCCAGAAATAAAACCCACACATATATGAACAATTAATTTATGACAAAGGAGGAAGTAATATGCAATGGATAAAGGAAACCTCTTTAATAAATATTGCTGGGAAAATTGGACATCCTCATGCAAAAGAATGAAACTGGACTTCTATCTTATACCATATACAAAAATGACTCAATATGAATTACTTGACTTATATTCAAGTCTTATAGTTGCAGAACCATGAGATTCCTAGAAAAAAATAGGCAGTAAGCTCCTTGACAGAGGTCTTGGTGATAATTTTTTTAATCTGACAGCAAAAGCAAAGACAACAAAAGCAAAAATAAAATAGGACTACATCAAATAAAAAGTTTCTGTACAGCAAAGAAAACCATCAATAAAAAGAAAAGGCAATCTACTGAATTGAAGAAACTCTTAGCAAATGATATATCTGATAAGGGGTTAATACCCAAAATATACAAAGAACTAATACACCTCAAAAAAAGTCTAATATAAAAATGGGTAGATCTGAATAGACACTTTCCAAAGAAGATATACAGACAGCAAACAGGTACATTAAAAGATGCTCCACATTGTTAATCACCAAGGAAATGTAAATTAAAACCATGAGATATCATCTCACACCTGTTAGAATGTCTATTATCAAAAAGACTAGAAATAGCAAGTGTTGGTGAGGATGTAGAAAGAACGAAAACTTTGCACACTATTGGTGGAAATGTAAATTGGTGTAGCCACTGTAGAAAAACAGTATGGAAGTTCCTTAAAAAAATTACAAATATTCTACTTCTGTCTATATATCTGAAGGAAAGAAAACACTAATTTGCATATATATATATATATATACACACACACATATGTTTATATATATATATATATCCCATGTTCATTTTGGAATTATTTATAATATCCAAGATATAGAGATGGAAATAATCTAAGTGTCCATCAATGGATGAAGGGATAAAGAAGTTATGGTATATACGTAATATGTGTGTATTATTACATTATATTATACATTATATTTCTGTAATAGAATATTCAGCCATAAGAAAACCAAAAGTTTGCTATTTATGACAACATGGATGGATCTGGAAGCATTAGGCTGAATGCAGTAAGTCAGATAGAGAAGAAAAAATACTGTATGATCTCTCATATGTGGAATCTATAATTCTATATATTAAAACAAAACTAAGCTCATCAATACAGAGTGGGAGTTGTCAGAGATGAGGAGTGGGGTATGAAAAAAATAGGATGAACTTTTTTTTGTTGTTTTAAGTGAACAGAAAAAATATATACACAATGTAGGATTGAAGGGATAATTTTTGAGTAACTGGCTTACAAATGCCCAGACCACCCCAGGGAAAACTGAACACTGTATATAGATTATGTTATCATGCCCACAGATCACTGTGATAAATGAGACTCCATGGACAAGCTTGAGTAGTGCACTGTTCTGTGAGCAATACATTGCCATCTCAAGAGAGCCAGGTACGCATAGGACTTCATTCAGGCAGGGTTTCACAGGAACTGCGATATAGACCTTTTAAAACCCCTTTAGATAGTAATTTGACTTTTCATTTTATTTTTAACAAATACAGAAAAAGGTGGGAAACATGGCTTAGCTTAAATTAGACAAAGGGAGATTTTACACTTTTTTTAAATACTTTACAATAAAGTTGATTTTTTTACTGAATACCATTATGAAAGAAATAAGATTATACTGGAATATAAAGGTATTTAATATGCTTCACTGAATTTAGTGGCTGGTAAGTTATGACAAGATTATTTTTAATATGTTTTGGAGATAATGCTGGATACATTTCTTTATTCTGTGACTGGAGTTACTCTGTAATAATTTCTGTGCCCTATACCTGAAATGTTTTACTGAATATATCAAAGCATGTTGTATAAAAAAACAAACAGTAAGCTACAGCACAAGATGTTGTGGAACATGTAGCCCATTTCTTTTGATGACTTCTCCATCTCTTTAAACTCAGAACTGATGTGGCATAAACATATGGTCACATACTATAATTATTACAACATTATTTTGTAAAAATCCCTGTTAGTATTTAATAAAAGACTAACAGAGAACGATGTCAAACTAGAAAGTCAGAACTCACAAGTCTAGACATTACTGAGATACAAATGTTTCTTTTTCTTTTTTTTTCTTTTTGTCTTTAAACTTTTCTTTTTCCATGAATATTTTCCCTATTGCTTCCCCTTCCAATTAAGTTAACACGTGGTCATTGCCATGTGCTTTGCTCTAGACACTGACGAGAATGGGTGGTGGCAGTCAGGCAGTCACTGAGAAACAAATAGCTTACAGGTTATTATTGACTTCCGTGTTCTGGAAGCTTTAGCCCTTACGGAACAGTAATCCATAGGTAGATATAAAATACATGGAGAAACAATAAAGGAAAAACTTTCATAGACATTACAGAGAGAGAGAGCAAGGAGATTTGGGAGAAGAGAGATATACGAGAAAGCAATAAGTGGCTAGTTTATCAGGGCAAGAGTCCTAGATATAGGCGTGAATACCAGAAGCTGCTGTCAGGTGGGTGGCTAATTCTTGATGGAACCTTCTAGTTGCTTACAGTGTTTTCACTCTGGAAGCAGGTGATCACTCAGACTATCACTTCTTTTGGTGAGTTTGGTGGGGATTTGAGACTCTGTCCAGTCATCTCATGTTGATTGATCAACAGAAGCTTTCCTTTGCTTTGTCTCAGCCTCACCTGTATCATGTGAGGTTGTCTGTTCGCAAGGTGCGATCTGGTAGGAAGTTCAAGAAAAGGAGATGAAACTTTGGACACTCACTAGGCTAAAGAGAGCTCTATTTACCAAATTTAGCACTTTATCAGCAATTATTCCTTCAAATATTATTTTTTGCAACTCCTTTTTTCTACTTTCCTTTAAGGAATCCAATTATCCATTTTTAAGTAACTGAAAGCCTGACAGCTCTCTGATGCTCAGTTCATTTTTTTTCTCAGTCTTTTTCCTTGTCTTTTTCATTCTGAATTGTTTTTATTACTATGTGATTAAATTCACTTTTTTTTTTAAACTTCAATGGCTATTCTCTTCTTAAGTGTATTCAGTGTATTTTCATCTTAGATTTATGTTTTAATCTAGAAGTTGAGTTAGGGCTTTTCTATATCTTCCTTGTTTCTCTTTCATGCTTTCATTGACCTTCTGAAACAGATTATAATTATTTCAATGTCATTGACCACTAATTCTATCAACTGTTATTTCTGGGTCTGTATCTATTTATTGTTTTCTATCTTCATTATGGATGTTTTCCAGCTTCTTTGAATGACTGATAGATTTTATAGTGTGTTAGACATTGTGAGCTTTATAGGATGCTAGACCTTGTTTTCTGCTGAATATTTTTTCTATTTTTCAAAATAATTTTTTTCCCTAGGATACAGTTAAGTTATTTGGGAAAATTTTACTCTTGGAACTAACTTTAAAGTTTTGTCTGGTGAAATCAGAACAGCTTTTGCTCTAAGTATTATATTTTTACACAGGTGGGAAATTATCCTTCTGAGTATCCTAACTGACTCCAAGGTTTTCTACTCTAGCTAGCAGATACATAAATTAGTCATGGCTCTGAATGAGTTCCAGAAATTGTTCTGCCTTTTCTTGGCCCTTGATAGCTTCCTCGCACTATGTGTTGATCAGTATTCTGGTAAAGATTCAAGGGAAGCATTTTTCAAATCTGAAGTTCTCTCTCTATATGGTTCTTTCTTCTCTGTTTATTCTGCCCCATGAATTCTAACTGCCTTGGCCTCTCTCAATTCTCATCTATGTCAAAGAGAGCTAAATTCAATGTTCAAATTTCTATTTTGAAAACTAATTTCTGGCAGGGATCTGAAAAAAGGAAATGCTAGGGTAAGATTATTAGGGAACATTAATTAAAATTGTGAAGGTCTTAACCAAGGCAGGGCAGTGAGGGTAAAGAGGTGGTCCTGGATCTAAGACATATTAGAAAGGAGAATAGAGAAGACTTGGTTATCGATTAGCCACAGGTAGTCAGGGGAAAAGAGAAACACAAGTTGCTTTCTAGGCTCCTACAAGGCTAGGTTCCTTATCCATGTAAATGGGTAAGGGTTACATTCCTCATCAAAACAGAAAATGCAGAAGGGGAAAGACAAAAATGAGTAGGCGACAAGGATGATGAGTTTAGTTTTCCACATACTAAGGTTCCTGATGCATGTGGAATTTGAAGGAAGAATATACAATCAGTATTTTGGTTCAATTCAATTTAACATTCCCTGAATACCTACCATATGCTAGGAACTTTGTTGAGAACCGAAAAGAATGGAGACTGAAGACATAGTACGTTTCGTTGGTGCAGAACACAGGAGATCTGGGACACATATATAAGTTTGGTCTAAAATAATGTCTTATTTATCTGACTACCAAACCCCAAAATTCAAAAGAACAGTTGCAAAGGTAAAGTTAGGAAGAGAAGATCAATGAAGAAAGGTTTATATCCTTTCTTCCATATATAACACCCCCAGTCCATTTTCAGAGACTTTTGACCCTCGTGTAATACAACATCCAGGCTAGCTCTGACTCTCAGCCAAACTAATTTCTGCTTCCGCTTTAAAGTAGGCGATTAGAAGCAGGGAGGGAACTGCTAAAGGCAGTTATATTTTCAGTAGTGTGAAGTGATCACTGACAGCTTGTCAAGAAAAGCAGGAAAACAAAATAGGGAAAGCACATCTAAGCCCAGGAATCTAGGTCCTACACATACCCATAGCTCTGTGTTTACCTATGTATTGCAATAATAATTGTGGAGAAGATTGTGTATATAGTCATCAAGAAGAATATTATGTCAATTTATTTTCTGCAACATCTTTCTGATGCAAAATAAACATCTAATAGATTTGTATGACATGATTTCTTAACAAATGTTAGTGGTCTCCTTAAGACATAAGATGTTTTTTCTACAATATTACAAATTAGGAATACTGGTTAGTGTGTCCAGACTCCTGTATAAAGACTAATTAATAAAATGTCAAATTAGATTCTCATGTAGTACAGGACACTAGTACAATCGATCTCCAAATCTCTTGGCCATTAGTAACCATGACCAATGGGTAATACCTGGCTTAAAATGTGGCCATGGCCATTTTATTCTTGCAAATGTATGGACATTTTTTTCTGTATCTGTTCTGGTTCTAGTACTCTAAGAAGTTCATTGCAGGTGGAAAGTGCAAGTAAATGAAGAGGGGTTTTACTAGGAAAGTAAACCTGGCAGAGGAGACGAGCTAAGCTTGGTAAAAGTGTACATCTAACTATGAAAAATTGATTAAAGGTTAGGTCTACTAGAGTCTTCAACCTGAGATCTGTTGAGAATTCTAGCAATAATCAAATGAATAGAGAAGGAACCAAGAGAAATTTACAAATACTGTTAATGGGAAATCAGGATAAGGTGTAGATATTGCCTAATTTAAGATTACTATTTATACATATACAGACTATAGCATAGAAACTTTTAAAACGTTTAACAGTGTAATAAACAGAACAGTAGCAGCAAAAAGGTTTATTTTTGAACAAAATATTTACGAGATATGCATGTACATTTCAGAAAAACCTTACTGTGTTAAAATATTTAAAAATTGAATACACTATACAAGTTAAAATGTAAAACACAATAAATAATATTTTTCTGACCAATGACGAGGCCAGCAGGTGAGTGAACTGAGTTAAGGCAACATTGTAAGGAAACTTGAAGTTCAAAAGGAGACTAAACACTGCATTAGAAGCAATGAAGAGAAGAATTTAAGCTGTGGAATACTGAATTATGGCAAATGCAACCTTGGGAATCTTATTCAGGTTCCAAAAAAACTGGGCAAAGAGATTATAGAGATTATAAAGTGATATACATGGGGGAATTAAAATATACATCCTAGGTACCTAAAATTGTGTTTCAGGGTAAAAAAGATATTGAGAAAGAATCTAATATTCAATATAAAAAGCACTTTTGGCCTAAAGAAATTCCAGAGTCTATAGATCAAAGGGGACCACTGAATACAGGCAAAATAAATAAAAAGAGAATAATATCTAGAGTTCAAAGGCATCACCTAGTTACCCTCATCACTTCCCCTACTGCACAAAAAGACACAAGGGCTCACCAGTGTCTTGTGCTACATCTACTCAAATTTTGAAGAACAGATAATTCCTTTCATAATTAAAATGTTTCAGAACATGTGCAGAGAAAAGCAACTTTGGGATTCTCTGAGTGATGTAAGCCTAACCCTGCGGTTAAAACCTGAGGAAGAAACCTGAAACTGATGCAGAAAACACTAAGATATCAGCAAATTCGATTGAGAAATACATTAAAAAATAATATACAATGACCAAGTGAGATTCATAGTCACAATGTGAGCTAGCTCAATATTAGGAGAATTATGAGTATATTTCATGCTATTAATGAAAAAGGAAAAATCATAGGATCACCTCCAAAGATACCAAAATGCATTTGCAAATATTAACATTTATTCTTTTTTTTTTTAATTTTTTTTTAACATTTATTTATTTTTGAGACAGAGAGAGACACAGCATGAACGGGGGAGGGGCAGAGAGAGAGGGAGACACAGAATCGGAAGCAGGCTCCAGGCTCTGAGCCATCAGCCCAGAGCCTGACGCGGGGCTCGAACTCGCAGACCGCAAGATCCTGACCTGAGCTGAAGTCGGACGCTTAACCGACTGAGCCACCCAGGCGCCCCAACATTTGTTCTTGAACTTAAAATGAGTTTAACAAAGTGGCATAGTGGTATTTATTAACATGAATACTGTTACATGTACATTTTGTACATGTACAAAATCCACGTACACATGAAAACAAACACAAACATACATAAAACATAACATGTAAATATATGCAGACACACGCTGCCCTTATTAAAGAAAAGCTTGATGGATTCCCATTAACAAGGAAATGAGTTGAAGTGTCTATTAATAATACAGTCATTAACAATCTTTAGAAGTACTAGTTAATAAAACAAAAAAAATATAATAGGTAAAATATTTAAGAAGAAAGCAAAATCATCATTAATTGATCACATTTCTTTAAATCACATGAAAACTTATAAATGTAAAAATGAATTGAAAACTATTATAACAAAAATATTTGGTAATATGTTGGGAAACAAAATTACTACTCAAGAAGATATAAATAGACCTACATGTTCACTGACGGATGAGTAGATGAAGTGTGATATGTACATAGAACGGAATATTATTTAGCCTTATGCTTTGGCTCTCTCCCACTCTAGCCTTAAAAGAGAAGGAAATCCTGCAATATGCAAGAACATGGATGAACCTCAAGGATATTACTCTTGAGCGAAAGAAGCCAGGCACAGAAGGACACATCTTGCGTGATTCCATTTATATGAGGTATTAAAATAGTCAAAGTTACAGAATCAGAAAGTAAAATGGTGGTTGCAGGGGTGTGGGGTGATGGGAGGGAAGGAATGTGGGATTGCTAGTCAAAGAGTATAAAATCTCAGTTATACAAGATTAAGTTGTAGCAATTTGCATTATAGCATCGTGCCTATACTTAGCAATATTGTATTGTGTGCTTTGCAAATTTAAGTGTCTAGATCTTATGTTATACATTCTTAATACGACAAAAAATGTTTAAGTATAAATTTAAAAATATATAAATAACTAACCAGTCAGAAAATTTAACATTTAGGTTCAACACTTTTAATACCTGACTATGTATAAATAGCATATCTTTTCAAAAATATAAAAACATTTATCATGGGGTCAGTAAAAATGACAGTTTATATTTTTGTTTCTTTGACTCAGAAAATATGATTCTTAACTTTTTATCAGAGATGCAGGGAAAGGATGTATCTGAAAAATAAAAATAATATGATTTGTTTACCTGCTTTATCTAATATTAAAACAATTTATAAAGTCTTAATAACTAAAACATTTTCATTAATGTATGCATTTATAGATCAATAAAAGAGAGTTGGAGTAGATCTAATATATATGAGTATTCATATATATATGATATGTGAAGCTATATTTTCTTCTCCAAAAGAATAGAAAAGTTACTAGTAATGTTACAGATGATTTATACTTTGGGGTTATGTGCCGGAGTTAACAAAAACCTGGGGAAGTATATATAAAATAAAAAAGATATTTTGAGGATGCTTCTGTTATTAACAAAATGAAATACCTAAATGCTGCTTCTGGACTTTACATCCTCAAATCTATCTAAGCTTAATGATCAACTGTAGAATTAGCCTACAAACGTGCTAACAGGCTACACAGATAAGACAGAGGGCACGATTTTATTTCATTACAAAAGTAAGTTTTTATCATCTTCTTATGCCTTCATTTTTGTATGTAAATATTTGCTCTTTCTCAAGCTCAGCAACAGATAATAATCTTCTCTGTTATGGCAGCTTAGTTTATTTAAGTTGCTGATTGCTATACTTGTACTCAATCAGGTATAAGAACCTTAAGGAAACCAAACCATACTTTTTCCTTAGTTTGGTTTTTATTCTCTCCGTCCTTTGACATTCAAACGCGTCAACCAACAGCTTTGGATGTTATTGCAGATGAACAGAGAAGGATGTTTTGTATGTGTGATAGCATCTCCCAAGTGTCCAAAATACTTAGGAATCTCATGATCCTGTGTTGTCAAAGCAAATGCATGTGTGGCTTTTACAGTTAATACATCCCTAGGATGCACTCCTTGATATTGTCACCTTTTAAGTTATATTTCATCTAATTTTAGACTGAGTTGAGAAAGAGACATAGCCTTGACTCTCTGGAAACATGAAGAGAATACTCGAAGTAATATCAGTATATTGCATTAGTTGTGGAAATACATACAAAATTTAATTTAAAAAATAAGCTTTTACTGTTATTATTTAGAATAACAGAATAAACAAAAATGACAGTTTCTTTCTTTGGATAAATAATACACCCTTATTTTTAATTACAGTTGACAAGCCTGTTCTCATTTAATAAAACAGTCCTTTAGTATAACGCATTATTTTACATATAAAGAGAAAAATATAAAAGATCAAGGGGATTCATGAAAGACTCAGCACATGAGATGTTTTATATTTATGTTTTATATTCCAAATCCAGTGGTTTTGGATTATTAAAAAATGACGCTTGATCAGCCATAGGGAACGATAACTTTAGGTAGCATCTTCCAGATGAATAAAAGGGTGTCATCACATCTTTATCATTGCCAACTGGACTTTCGTCCTAACAGAAATTAGGGGACTAAAAATATGTAAGGCCTGTCTTCCCACATCAGAGGGCAGTTATATTGACATGTAATATTGCTCTGTAGCAGTGTGGCCAGGACAAATTGAGACTCCAGAGGCCAACCTGACAGGCTACAGCTGAACTATTCAAATTGTTCCCACTAAGTCATGCTTCTGTCATGTTTTAATGCCTCTGCTTTGAATATAAGAAATTTCATCATCTCTTATGTTTTCATTTATTATAATCAGAAAGTATTTCCTTAATTTTAAAATGGGATCAATAAATTTGATTAACAAATAAAATGTTTTGCCAAAAAACACATTTTGATTAAGCTGAGAAGTAAAATATGGTAATATATGAATAAAAATTCTTATATGAATATTTTGCTTTTCTCATGTAGGCTTAGATGATTACTTAAAATGAGTAGGGAACCCCCACTCATGCTCGCTCTCTCAAAATAAATAAACTAAAATAACATGTTTTTTAATTAAAGATAATAGGGAAAAACACTTAAAGTAGAAATGGAATTTATATGACTATTGCAGGATGGGAGAGTGTTTGGAAAATTTAAAAATAGTAAGTGTTACTATCATAGCTAACATTTACACATCTATTATTTTCAAGTGTTTTCATATTGAATAATTTGATATTTTCAAGTTGACTTAGAATGGCGCATTGGACATAATAATCGCTCATTAAATGTTAGCTGCACTAGTAATACTATTTTTTAATTTTCCAATCACTCTTTCCCATTCTGCAGTAGTCATAGAAATTCTGTGTCTACTTTAAGTACATACATTTCTTCCCCATTTCTCTCCCTTTCTTCAAAAGTCAAGTAAAAGGTGTTTCCTCAGGGTACGCCACCAGAATATTCACATCCCTCATACCTGTTGCTCTTATATTGCACATTTTTGTTGTTGTTTCTCTTGAAGGCTTGCTTTAGGGCCTGTCTTTAAGTATTTGAGGATAATCAGAATCAATTCAGTTACAGAAAACTCACTAATCCCTGCATTGTATTGTCAATATTTGCCATGAATGCAGTCCTATTGATTTTTTTTTTTTTTTTTGTACTCATGACTTGGGGATTTTCTAATTCTACATTTCCCCAAACATCAGTCACAGGTGGTATTTTGTGTAACAGCTCAGAAATAGTTTGACACTGGAAAGAACAGAATCATTGCTGATGCTTCCACGCTTTTTTATTTTATGATACTCTTCACTTGATTGTTTGTATTATCTCTGTGATCCTCATGATTGTGTATTCAAGAATGTTTCTGTACGCTATTTGCTATCATAGGAGATTTTTTGCTTTCTAGGCTCATTTGTCACATTACAAGTAAAATCACTGTTCTTTACATGTAGCAAGTAAAGTTGGGTGCACAAATTAAGGGGCCAAGATGAGAACTAAGAGCAACTGAAAAAAAATCTCCTAACATTACATGTTGTGCTGACAACTGGTTACCACCAATTGGGACCTGGAACCTACTACGTAAGTCTTACCAAGAGAAGGCCAAATTGCCTTACACTCTAAACCAATCCACATACCCTTCTCTTCCAGTCAATTTAAGAATAAGACTGGATTTGGTTAATGTGAATGAAGCATCCATTCTACCATACATTGTCGTGGCTTAATATGAATGGATGTGAGTAACTTCTAAATCCAGGCGAGAGGAGCATCAAGAGAATTCTGATAAAAATTCCAGGTGCCTATAGAAGAGAATTCTGCCATTCATTCATTCATTCATTCATTCATTCATTCATTCATTCATGGCTCCTCGTTGTGCTGAATATCAACAGACCTATTCTGGGGCCTCTGTTGAAGCAGAAGCCTTTCCCATAGTTACTGAAATTAGAGATTTTGTGTGTGAACAAGGAGAAAGCCCGAGGTTCCCAGTTATAGCATGTGACAAGGATCAAAGGGAATTTGGTATAGCATGATTAAAAGCACAATGGCAAACTATTGCCACCACTTCCTAATTCTCTGAAGCCCTCTGGGATAAACACATTCCCGGTAGTTCTCTTGGTTCCACAAGAAGAATATGCAAGTAGAAGAAATGACAGAAGCTGTGGGATGGACCAGTGTTTTCCAGGACAATGAGAGTCTCAACTTAGACCAGTAGCTGGAGGCTTGAATATGGGTACAAGGTAGGTGGAAGTTCCAATTTCCTTTCAAAGATACCTTCAGTGATAAAGGGGGCCAAAAGACATGTCCATCACTTCAGAGAAAACCAGTTTGAATCCCTGTGATGCTGGGGACACGTTACCATCAGAAAAGGCAGCCAATCAGATTAATATTCTGCTGGCTTTCCTGTCCCTATTCCTAGTCCTGGACACCTGAGAGCTAGGGTTGGTCATGGAATAAGGAAAGTCTCAGAGCCAGAACCCCTAACCCTGCTGTTCTCCAGTGAAGCCTAGATCGTGGCTCCAGCCTGGGGGAAGAGAAGTATGAATCTTGAAGATTAAAGTTTTATGTTTTTAATGTTTATTTATTTATTTATTTTGAGAGAGAGAGAGAGAGAGAGAGAGAGAGAGAGTGAGTGTGAGTGGAGAGAGGGGCAGAGAGAGAGAGGGAGAGAGAATCCCAAGCAGGTTGCAAGATCAGCCTGGAGTCCGATGTGGGGCTTGTTCCCACGACATGGCCTGATCATGACCTGAGCTGAAATCAAGAGTTGGATGCTTAACTGACTGAACCACCCAGGATCTTTTGACCCAGGATCTTTTGATTAAAGTTTTAAAGAAAAATAGGGTTGATTCTTAAGAACAGAAAATAAGATGTACTAAGTAATTTTTATGTGACTTTTGGGTGATGCAGGACATCTGGCTGTGGCTTCTTCTCACTTTCTTAGTGTTGGGTGAGTGAGAGGGATGTCAGGCTGGGGCTGCGAGAAGATGCTTTCTTAAAGCTTAAGGTAGACTCAAGTGTAGTGGATATTCAACAACTCCAGTCTAGGTACTTTAGTCTACCTCACCAATGTTGTGTTAGAGAATGTCAGTAAAGAACCATATACTGTTCAGGAGGAGAGTGTATGCTGCTCACTGGGATTCACTTGTGCTAGTTCAGGAATCCTGAACACTTTGGACAGGCTTCAGGTGAGGGAATATATACTAAGAGAAAATCAGAGAGAGACAGATAGGAGAGCAGATATTTTTTAAAGTTCATTTCAGTTATAAACTATATTTTAAAGCCAAATTATAGTGTCTAATGTGAAATAATTCTAATTATTACTTTGTAACTGTTCCTTGACGGAAGATAATTTGTTGAGACTAGAAACAACAA
Organism: Herpailurus yagouaroundi; assembly: GCF_014898765.1. Classification (NCBI taxonomy): domain Eukaryota; kingdom Metazoa; phylum Chordata; class Mammalia; order Carnivora; family Felidae; genus Herpailurus; species Herpailurus yagouaroundi. The sequence continues at coordinate 18,376,245 of NW_024412405.1, forward strand.
GGGACCCTCTTAGGTATTTCAAAAGCAATAAATATGTGTCATCATGACCTGTTCATGGAGGTTTTATTGCTGATGCATGTAGAAATACCATATTTTATTTTATAACTAGCAGTAAACATGGCTGTACCACACAACAGCCTTTATTGGTGCATAATTTACAAGTACCAATGTCCTTTAATATAAATGATAAGAAAGAGGCTCTTTGCACGTATATGATTTTGCCTGGGCACTGATTACCCCAGGAGCTCAGTGGCTAAGGGATGAAACTTGATGGAAAGCTGTGGAAAGTGCAACCAATAAACAAACCCAAGCTGCAGCATGGTTCTATAAACCATGGCTGCCATGCTGAGTGAGTAATTATGCTATTGCAGAAATGATAAATAATGCTGTACTATCTTCACTGGGAAAATGAAGTATTTCTTGCCCCTCAAATTGCTAAAGGTGAAACCTGCTTTCTGGGACCAATCTGTTAGAAGGGAAATAATCTGACAAGATAATTCTTCTTAAAGGGCTACATGTTTGCCTCTACAGCATGAAAATACTGAGTTTATAAATTTTACCTGCCCTGCTTGTCATGTTGTAAGGAGGAAAATTAAGGTTTAATTGAGATTCAAAGGAACAGGCTTTAAAAATTGGAATTTCAGAATAATCTTGATTATCATTGGGGTTCTTACTTAGTTTCATTTAATTATTATTTTGTTTAAATTTTCAAGCAGAGGATCAAATAATGATTATTATTTAATCACACTGTGGAAAGCTAAATATAAAATAGTGCAAAATTAGTGTACAATTGGTATTTGTATGTGTATTTCATTGGCTGAGGCGTCATCGAAAAGTCTAACTCATCAACCCCCCATTAATATTATATTTGTTGGGATAATTGTCAAATATGATAAGAGAATTTTATTTCCATCTTCTTTCCATATGTGATCAGAATTATATGTAACTCATCTAAGCTGGGCCACCTCTAGTCCAACCCAGCAACAAGTCAGCATCCCATCCAAAAAAGCATCCAGTTCTAAAGGAGACTCAAAATGAATATTGACCTTTCCTAAAGATCTCTTGAGGAAGCAGTAATGAGGTAATAACACACAGCACAATATGCTTACAATTCTCGTTCAATATCTCTTTCTTTCCTCAAAGTTTCAGCCCACATAACCACAGCTCGCATTTTTCTCCTCCTTATTTAAAACTCCCTCACACCACGTGGCTTCCCTCTTGGCCTCTCTGATCTGTGCTGTGCCTACTAATCTCCATATATTTAAATTTTCATGCTGTTAACCCAGAAGACTCCCCAGAGCACACAGTTTGGGAACAGTAGAGTCCATCTCATTTGACTGTCCTGCTGGGATGCTGAGGAATGAGCTTCCTCTATTCAATCCTGATATTTTCAATGAAACTCATTACTTTTTGGGGGGAGCCTGTCTCTGAGTGCTGTAGTTTGTAGAGTACATTTGTACTGTTTAACTTCTTTTTAATTTTGTCAAAATTATTATTATACGATCTGAGTAAATATTACAATTAGAGAAAAGAACAAATGTGGTCAGATAATTGTAAAACACAACTTGAAATAAGTGATTTACTCCAATTGATGCAGTTTGTATAGGATGATTTAAAGCAGAATGCATTTTCACTGCTGGGGGATGGAAGGATATTTAGCAGGGATCCAGAACTCCAGGGCCCTTGATGCGATTCCTATGGTGAACACAAGCTCATGAAAGAGCTGCGTATTAAAGAAAAAAGCATTATACTTTCAAGTGTGAAAGCTTTGGCCTGTATGGCTACCTAGCTCTGACCTCCTTAATGACATCACTCATGAGTTTCAAGGACTATTTGCGCCCTTTGGACCAAAGGCTTAGATTCTGTGTTTTATACCTACCCCTAATCTTTACTTTTAGCTTGTAACCATTCCAATGATAATAAAAGGCAAGTAGCAATAAGTTTAAGAAAAAGACAGCTAAGGGAAATAGAGTTTTACTCCATAAAGCTGAGAACACCTGAACTATGTCCACTACAAATTCCTTCCCATCCTCTAAGGTCTTGGTGAGTGTATGTGAGTGGATGGGGTGGGGGCTGTTAACAGTAGGCCCTGCATTAAATTGCAGCAGGACAGATTTACTTGTCTTTTTTCACTGAATTCTCCATTGATAGCCTAAACTACCTTCTCCTATTGGTGGAGTTAGAATATTGAATTCAAACTATATATTAAAACATGTGAGTTATAATTAAAGCTACTTCCTAAAAGAACCCATCATTAATCAATTTCTACTCAGATGTTATATAGCCAAGAACAATTTCCCAATGATACTCTGCAATTTTTTATAAGTGACCAAGAATAGCTATATATCTCTACTGAAATAAATAGTATAGTGTTATGTGTTCCTTTTTGGAAATGAAAATTTACAATCTGAGTTAATGAAAATTAAAAAAAAACAATTTAATATGGGAATTCATATCATTGAACCTTTTTAAATTCCTTGTATTAGTAAACTTATATTCAAGATAATACCTCAGATTATACACCCAAATTAATATAAATTCTCAGTAGACAACATTATACTGTCAAAATTAGCACTGACACAGGGTGTCAAAGAAATAGAAGTTTGATACCAGAAGGTTAATAATTTCTGGACATACCACTATGGTAATAAAATTAAGCTATGAATTAGACACAAAGATTTAAATATTGGAGACTGTAAATCTAAATTTATGTCACATATGAGCATATCCTGCTGGAGGACAATTCTTCATGTGGTTCTCACATTTCTCTGTATCTTACAAGCAGAGATACTGATTGTCTTTTGAACTATCCCATCAAGAACATTTGGGTGGTGAACAATCTTGGAAAACAGAGTGACCATCTCCAGAGCAAAAGCCAAATTTGCTTAGAGCCTTGGAGACTGTGATAGTGTCTTCTTGCTGAGCAAAGGTAGGTGTTCTTCTACTTCCCATTATAAAAGATGTGGGTTCCCTAAACTCAGGGTTTGTTTCCTGTAATGCAATCCATTTTGTGGGCATGTCACCTAGCCTTCTTCATATTCACACACATTTGTGTGAATTGGGGCTTGGAAAGCCAATGCAAAAAGAGCTAATGCTCTGGCAACTGTTTTTATGCAAGAACTTGTCAGTTTCTGCCATCATCCATGAAGCTATGGTTAGTTAGATAACTTCCAAGTAGGATAAAATCTCAGTCCTTCACAGGTATAAACACACCTCACAATGAAGATGGTATGAATGGACATGGCAGATGTAAAAGCTGAGAAATGCTTCCACTAAAGAGCTTTCCTAGACCCAAGGATATTCTGCACAGAATTTAAATTTGAATATTAACAATAAAGTTCTAAGGGAAATAACTGAAAGATTTGCAATCCTCAATAGTTTTGCAATACTTAGAAACAAGTGATTTTGTTCAGCTTTTTTAAAAAATAGGAATTGTTTCTATACACTAGCCATACAAAATTGCAGAAGTTTCCTTTTCAGCAACAACTCTGTCTGACATTCGAAAACAGAACCTGATCCTTACTGTAGAAAACCTACTTCAAGATTTTTCATGACAATCAATCCACTACAGTCACTTGAAGATATAAGAAACTTCAAGAATTGTTAGGACACAGACGAGTTTTGTTTTGTTTTGTTTTAATGGGGAAACTACACGTTGCATAAAAGTCACGTGACTTTACAACTCACTACGTATGAGACGGTAATAAGGTGTGTGTGCAGGTATTTGGAATGGTTACTCCGAATGGTGAGGAACTTCTGCAGCCCTCACAGTTATTTACCAATTCCTTCATTCACCTCTAGTTGGCATTCTAGTAGTCTTGGCAGAAAATGTTCCAAATAGTTTTAACTGTCCCAACTCTTCCTTACGCTTCCCTCTCTTTTGAGGTCATTCCTCCAACTGCATGCTCATTGGCTGACAACACTGAGATCTGCAGTCTTGCTCTTTCCCTAAACACTTTTTTTTCTGTGTTCTTCCACATAACTCCTTGCCTCACTATTTCCTCAGAGGAAGAAATATTCCTTTAATTTATCTGCCTGAAACTTTCATTCCTTTCTCTGCTCCCCCAGACCTCAATTCATAAAAAGAATGGCAGGATATTGAAAAGTCACTCTTTCTCTCTTTTGCCACTGAGGTGCTAATTCACTTCTGCTAAATATTTTAAAAATTATGAAGCTGGTTCTAACAGCATTAGCCCATCATCCCCTTCCAGGTTATATAAGACTACATTTTTTTTTTTTTTTTTTTTTTAAATAGAGCAAGACTGTGATGAGGATTTCTCTTAAGAGAGTAGTTGGCATATTTATGGGAAATAATGCAGAATGCTATAGAGCAACATGGAGGGAATTAGGTGCTTCTTACTTCAATCGAGTATAACATTCAAGGTTCCAATAAAAAAAATAGAAAACTGGGGTGCCTGGGTGGCGCAGTCGGTTAAGCGTCCGACTTCAGCCAGGTCACGATCTCGCGTTCCGTGAGTTCGAGCCCCGCGTCGGGCTCTGGGCTGATGGCTCAGACCCTGGAGCCTGTTTCCGATTCTGTGTCTCCCTCTCTCTCTGCCCCTTGCCCGTTCATGCTCTGTCTCTCTCTGTCCCAAAAATAAACAAACGTTGAAAAAAAATATTAAAAAAAAAAATAGAAAACTTACCAAAAGCGCTAATTAAAAACATTTTAATAAGAACAATTTAGAGTTGTGGAGAAATTTGCAAACCAAAAATGGAACATGAAACAATCAGGAGCCAGCAACAAAGGGGAATTATTGTCATTTCTAGGACATAAGGAGCAAAACAGAATTAGTGGTTCTCAGACCCCAGAAGAATTGTAGCTCCTTAGCTAAAGGAGAGGGCCTCCAGGAGGAACCATACATTCAGGAGAGGAACAAAGTCCCTGCTAACCTACAGCCTGTCAGGGATAGGGTCAGGAAGAGCAAATATCACAGTTTCTATTTCCCCCAATGCTTTCTTTTTCCTTATGATGTTGGAATTAACCAGAAGCAAAAGGACTCAAAGTTGGGACAAACCACCCCAGGATAATTACAGCAGGCTGGAACTGGGTGGAGAAAAGACATGAAGGGACAAAGGGAAAATATGAAAAATATCCATCAAAGAGCCCTTTGGGAAGAATACACAGAGAACATGATATATGTTCCCTAGTTTTTGTTATCATCCTTGAGAAATAGGTGGTAACTTGTACCTGATTCATGTCTTGCAAAGTCTGAAGATGAGAGAGAATGCTTGAGTTGGAGACGTTAGGAGTGAGATGCTTCAACATCACCAAAAGTCAGGGCAAAAGTTTAGTCATGTCTTCTGTATGCCACATGTGAACTTCACCAGAGAAATAGATAATTGAATCTATCTTTACTAAAATAGATGTTACTCCAGGAGAATATCAGAACTGACTGTAACAGAGGATTGGACTCTGGCAGCTAAAGTTTGAGACAAAAGTCGTAAGGATCCTGCCAGATATGGGAGCTCAGGATGGGCTTGGAGGCTGGTGGTGGAATCCTACCAGCAGTGACTTCCCAAGGAAACATGGTAGAATCAACTTTGGACATTTTTTCCTCAGCTGGATGGAACCATTGTCTGATGACAATACTTTGGTGATTCTTTTTTTTTAAGTAAGTTTTTATTTTTTATTTTATTTTTTTATTTTTTTATTTTTAATTTTGAGAGAGAGAGAGAGATAGAGAGCATGAGTGAGGGAGGGAGACAGAGAGGGAGAAAGAGAATCCTAAGCAGGCTCTGCGCTGTCAGCACAGAGGCTGACATGGGGCTCAAACTCATGAACTGTGAGATCATGGCCTGAGCTGAAATCAAGAGTCAGATGCTTAACTGACTAACCCACCCAGGTGCCACAATATTTTGGTGATTCAAACGTTATATTTTCCCTTTCTTCCAACTTCACTCTGTGGACCCAAATAACAGCTAGTGAGTGGAGCATAAAAAGAGGCATGAAAAAGACAAGCTGACCCCTCATCATTTCCCCTCCAAATATTTCACAGCCTCAGGGAGAAATGAGTGGTGGAATAGGAATTTTACATTAATAGAGCTTACATGTACCAGACAGGATTGGAATGTTTAACCCTTCAGATTTGAGACTATAAGTTAGGGCCTAAGTGTGGTAAGAAAGGTTGTACTATCTATCTGAGACTTCAGCCAGGGATGTGAGGAACAAATCACAGACATTCACAAATAGTGATATAGAAATGGCTTTTGTAATTTTATAATTCCTTCCATTGTAAATCCAACTTCTACATTAAATTATAACATTTACAACACTCTTTCTTTTCTGACTGCCCATATTCTGCCTACAAACATGCTTAGATGTCTCACATTCGAAGTCTCCCCAACCCTTGACAGTACTAATTCATCTAGCCTTGGGTTTCAGGTTTTTTTTTTTTTTTTTTTTTTTTTTTTTTTTTTTTTTTTTTTTTTTTTTTGCCAAATACTTGAAACAGTAGCTTTTAGTGGTATTCCCTCTCATGATTTTATCTTTTCAATTATTTTGATTTAATTCTCTCAATATTTTATTTTAATCTCTAACTTTTAGAATTATTTCTATATGAATATCACCAATGACTTTATATTAAAAAAAAAAAAGGATCTGGTGGATTACCTAAAAATCTCCTTCCTGGAGAAGACTTACTTGCTTTGTTCAAAACAGTTGTTCCTAGGCCTGCTGTATTACTTATTTGACAATTGTGGATCTCACCTTTATTAAATGATAGACATTCTAGACTGATTCTCAAAATCTACTCTTTTTGCCTCTTCATTTGTTTTTAATCCTTATTATAAGGTATTTCTCTGGGATTTTTTCCCCTTACATTTCTGATTCTCTAAATCATTTCCTTCTCTTGCTTTTCCCTTCAATTATTTTTCTTCATTTTATAACATCTTAAGGATATATATGTATTTTAAACTAAATATCAAGTAATAAAAGATTAGTAATAAGTATGATTCATTTCTATCCTTTAGTCTAATTATGCTCACCAAAGGTAGTAATACTAATTCTAATAGTTATTTTTCTGGTATTTGCTACCATCTTTCTAAATAAAATGGATTGCTGTGACCATTTGTTTATCATTACATACTATCTTCCTCTGATTGTAGAACAGTAATATGGTTAAATATTATCACAATTTTCAAGTAAATCAATAAATCAATATTAATGTGCTTTTGACTAGCAAATATTAATAAATTCACAAATTAGAAATTATTTTCTTTATAACTTGGTATAACTTCTGCTTTTCCTAGAGAGAGAAATTTCCTACTCTGCTGTATTTTTTTTTAAATTTTTTTTTCAACGTTTATTTATTTTTGGGACAGAGGGAGACAGAGCATGAACAGGGGAGGGGCAGAGAGAGAGGGAGACACAGAATCGGAAACAGGCTCCAGGCTCCGAGCCATCAGCCCAGAGCCTGACGCGGGGCTCGAACTCCCGGACCGCGAAATCGTGACCTGGCTGAAGTCGGACGCTTAACCGACTGCGCCACCCAGGCGCCCCATCTGCTGTATTTTTTAACATAGTCTTCTAATTACCAGCCAACCCTTGTCATACTTCAAAAGACTGATCAATAATTTGTCTATGACCTCTCCTACATTTGATGTCCCACATGCTTATCTTTAAGAACAATTATCTTCTTTCATTTTAAAATTAATTTCATGTTGTCTTTCATTTCAGAATTTGTATATATGATCTACCTACATGATTCAATTGAAATTATTTAGGAGAAGAAACTTAATCATCTTTGTACTATTCATGGTGTTTATGAAATGCATGTTATTTGAATTTAAATGAATTAATTTGAATATGCACATGTTATCTTTGCAAAGAATGTGTCAACCTAAAGATAATTGGTGAGTAATTTCATAAAGCTTCTGTACAACATATATTTATATTTCAAAATTTGCTGTTCTTTTTCAAATAATAGATGCCCTTTAGGACGTGCATATATGAAGATATTCATAATATAATTGCAGTTTTCAGGGTAATAAGGAAATTCAATATGGTATAAACGTGAAATATGCCATTTTAAACAAAAAACTACCAATTCTCAGCATATTGTCTCTGTGCATAAATAATAATGTGTTAATTGACATTGAAAGCATTATTCACAATTTCTTGACAAGAAGCCCCATAAGTATTATTTTTTAAATATAAATTGAGTGATTTAGTTTTGAAAAAATTAATCATCATTTATTCTGCAGTTATTTTTACAATTCCTATTATAAAGGGACAGTTGTGATTTAACGAAAAAAAATTTAACATAGATTTGACAATTTATTCTTGGATACTGAATAAAATTTGTTTTACTTCAATATCTTAATACCATTAATAACATAAAGGAGGCCACTAAGATAAAAAAAAAAACAAATATTTTTATAATGACACATTACCTAACAATATCCATCTTTAATTTACATGGTTGTCTCTGATTATGGCAAGCATGTAGTCAATATAATCATTGAGGACATGGATATTAACCTCATTTAGTCACAGTACTTTGCTTATATATGTTTTTTTTCTATTAATATTTTTTGACAACTTAATTTGGAGTGATTCAGTTTGTCAGCATCTCTATTAATACATAGGTTGAAACCACCAAATACTTCTTAGAAAAATCAACTTAAAATTGAGAAAGGGAGAATTAAAATGACTAATTTTTCATCATTGGTGTTTCTAATTACCCCTGCTATCTTTGTTCCCCATAATTAATATTAGGAGGGGTTAGCTATATACTCTTAAATCTTCTATGGTTTCTCAGATCATAAAAGTGACTAACATGAAGGAGTGGGAGGAGGTGTCAAATGAACCTAAATATTTAACTTTTTTTTTAACTTTTTTTTTAATTTATTTTTGAGACAGAGAGAGACAGAGCATGAACAGGGGAGGGTCAGCGAGAGGGAGACACAGAATCGGAAATAGGCTCCAGGCTCTGAGCTGTCAGCACAGAGCCCGACGCGGGGCTTGAACTCATGGACCACGAGATCATGACCTGAGCCGAAGTCAGCTGCCCAACCGACTGAGCCACCCAGGCGCCCCAATATTTAACTTTTTAAATTTAATCTTCCCTTGCAACAATCTGTCTTTAGTTGGTCAGAGTTCAAATTATCTGTGACAATCATTTGTAAGGAAAAGAATTACTTCAGTTTGCCTAAAGGGGGAATGTTAGTAAAAACTTGGACATGGATGGTCATTTGTGCAAAAAAAAAAAAAAAAACCCACAAAAAACAAAAAATGCAATTAGAATATCCATGGAAATTTACCTTAATTTTTAGAGATTACTTGGTTAGAATCAGAGAGGGGAAAAGGAAGAAAGGAAGGAAGGAAGAAAGAAAGAAACAGAGAGCTCAGCTTTAATTCTTCATCCCACTGGTAAACCACTTGTTTCACAAATTTTCATTAATTTCCCAATGGCAATCACCATGGGAAGGGTCTTAAGGGCCACACATAACTGAGGCATTAGATATTACTTGCTTTTAAGGTATTGCCCAACAAAGGAGGAGTGCCTTTTCAATTAAATTCCTGAAAAGTATGTAATTCCTACAGTTTGAGGTAAATTTTGTAAATCCTATAAAAGGGTGGTAATTATAATCCTTGCTAGGTCACTACCAATCATTGCAGTTTATAAAAGTTACCTGAAAGAATATACAGTAAAATATTTGGACCATAATTAATATCAGTGCAATAGTGATGACGTATGGCTAATGCCTGGAAAGACAGAAAAGGTCAGAAATATTTACCAAGTGTCTCTTTTGCGACTATCACACAGGACGTAGGGAAAGGAAGGTAAGACACCTGAATAGGATACTTAGTAACAAATATAACTAGGAGTTTCTCAGTGAAAAAGAAGTCAATATGAGAAATAAAAACCTTAGAAAATGGCAAGTGGGGAAAGAGTCAACTGAAGCTGGTAGACCAGAAACCTAAGGTAACACTTGGGTGTTGTAATGCAAGTAAGCTTTAGAGCATGAAGAAGAGTTGAAAGAACTGAATCTTGGATTAACGATTGCTGCTTAGAATGAAACCAGTGGCTTCTGTGAGCAGAATGAGTTCTAGGAGGCAACCTTGATATGGGGAGATAACGTGGAAGAGATTGCAACCAGCAGGCCGTGAGAGTCTTTTAGGAGAGAGAGAAGAGAGAAAGCAAGAAATAGATGTGCTTGTGGGGCACCTGGGTGACTCAGTTAAGCGTCAGACTCTTGATTTACCCTCAGGTCATGATCTCACAGTTTGTGAGATTGAGCCCTGGTCATGTTCTGAGTTGACAGCATGGAACCTGCTGGATATTCTCTCTCTCCCTCTCTCTGCTCACCGGCCCCTCCCCACCATTAATTAAATAAACTTAATAAAAAAAAAAAAAAGAAGGTGAGTGTGTGATGTACTTGGGAGGGAAAGAAAATTTAATTAAATGTACTAAAGGATGACACACAGAAGGAAAGCCAGAAAATAATGGTAACAGAGTGGATTATTGCTGGATGGGTAAACCTGGCACTAAAATATATTTTGGTGGAGATGGAATTAGGAATAATAGTGTGGTTATCTTAAGTTGAATAAAGAGAAAGTTTAAGTCTTTATTTCAAATTATTCCCTAGTTTCTTCCTATTTTCTTGTGATGCATATGTGCCTTTTTCTTTCCTGTTTCTCATGCCCACTCCCTTTGCCATGATTAAGTTACTGTGTAGCTTAACTATTATAAATATGTTGTTAATTTGAAAAAATCAGTTTCTGGGTTTATTTATTGGCACACTTTTTTTTTCCTTTTTAAGATTAATTAATCTGTATTTCTTCTCTCTGGTCAATGTTGCCTTTTTAGCACTTTTTAAATTAAATGCTTAATTCATTTGTATTGTCCTTTCTTTTTAAAGCAACACGAACATTTAAAGCTATTTTGTATTTGCTTTTAGAGCACAGTTTTCCTGTAAACCATAGTCTTGGTAAGAAATATTTTGTAACCATTATAATAAAGATACTCTGTAAAGTCCGTTTTTGTTTTTTACAAAACGGCTTAGAGGTGGTTAGTACAGGAGTTAAAATTTAAGCAACTGTAAAAGTTGTCTCAGGACTTTATAATTTCATTATTAAAGCCTTGTAACCTCATGTGTGTTCTTTGCCACTGTTGAATTTATTGTCTGATTTATTTCAATGTCCTGTAACACTTGAAATAAAGGCACCTGACTTTTTATGCAGTCAAATATATAAGCATATGTATTTACATTTATGCATTACATTCTTTATTTTATTTATATTTCCCCAATTTTCTAAATTCTTGTTTACTTAAATTTTCATGGACTTATAGAGAGATATTAAAGTTTTTCAAGATTATTCTGTGTCTTTCTCGTTATAGTTACCATAGTTAATACAGTTATTGCTTTATGTATTTTGAAGCTATGCTATTTGGTACATAAGGATTCATGAAAGAGAGTCTTACACAATTATTCTTTTATGTTATATTCTTATTAAAATGCCCACCTTGGGCATGAAGGAAGGCATTTGTTGGGATGAGCACTGGGTGTTGTATGGAAACCAATTTGACAATAAATTATATTTAAAATTTTTTTTTAAATAAATGAAATGCCCATCTTTAAAGTTAATAATTTAAATAATAAAATATTATATTTTTTGTTTAAGTAAATACAATATCATCAATAGTATGATGGATATAGGTTGTGGTAGTTTAATAATCCATTTCCTAATATCTGGGAAGAAAAAAGAAAAAAAATGAAAAAATGCATGTCCTAAATATTTTGATAATAAAACAGGTCAACAATGTTATATAATAAATTCTTACAAATTCACTAATATTTGAAGATAAAAGATATATAATTATTAATACAGTCCATAATACTGTAATAACTTTGTATGATGACAGATGATAACTACACTTATCATGGTGAGCATTTTGGAATGTACAGAATTAGAAAAATCACTGTGCTGTACATCTGAAACTAATATTGTATATATTATTCTTCAGTTAGAAAAGAGTACATTAGTGGTCATAAATCCTGCAGAGTCTATTTTGCATATACCAGTTATGTCCCACAGAGCATATCTAGGTTTTTTTTTTCATGTTCCATTGACTGTTTCCAAAGTATGCTGTGGTCTTATGAAACAAGTATATTTGATGAAAGATGTAAATTCTGATTGGCATACATTAGCAGGAAACTAAAGGTATTGAAATTCACTTTCTCTGTATTTCTATAGTAGAAGTTTAAAGACAGCAGAAGCATAAATTTTTACAATACCCTCTAGGTATTATGTCTTTCTTCAGAAAACTTAGCTTTCTGTCATTATTCTTTAAAGTTCTTTGATTTTACTGAGGAAAATGTAAATCCTTATTTATATCAGCCTTTTCATTTGCTTTACATACATTTTGGGGTTATGTATGTGTTTGTGGGGGAAATTTTCTTGGTCAAAGCAGTTTGAGAAATGCTGCATTTGTCATACCCTTTATAAGCCTTCTCAGAAAATTAAAACTAGTATTAATTAGCATACATGCGACTAAAGAAGTCTATTTTACTGCCTTTGTAAATTCAACACAAATTTTTTTTTTTTCAAAATATTTTTGGCATCCCAGAGAACATGCTTTGGTAATGTGACTCTAAATGTTTATTTATTTATTTATTTAGAGAGAGAGTGCCCTTGCACAAACAGGACAGGGCCAGAGAGAGAGGGAGAGAGAGAATCTCAAGCAGCCTCCACACTGTCAGTACAGAGCCCAACACGGGACTCGAGCTCATGAATGAGATCATGACCTAAGCTGAAATCAGAAGTCAGACACTTAACTGACTGTGCCACCCAGACACCCCAGTGATACTCTAGATACATGTATTTTAAAAGCATGTTCAGGAAGGCTATACAGATTCTTAAAGCCAATAGATCATGTAAACTCAAATAAACAGAAATATGCTGAAGTCAGACTCCTTCTGTGATTTCTCCATTGAGTTCCCCCAGTGCCATTGCTTTACCACACGTACTACAGAAATGTGAGCACGTTGACAGTCCTGCATCGCACACTTCTCACACTGCTGGAAATGTAAGCTTTCTCTCTTTGTGGTTCAAGTGATCAATATATTTGATGTTATGCCTATTATCTTTCTAGCACCATTTGAGATAGAATACCCCTATCATTTATGAAATTGTCTATACCACTAAGTCTTAATTGTCAACACAAAATAGTTGTGGTAAAGTAAGCAGTGGGCTTGGAATCAGAAGACAGAGGTTTAGCCTCCAGCTCAACCATTGCTCAGCTATGTGATGTTTGGAAAGTCTTAAAGCCCAGAACATCTTATTTAAATTATGGGATTCTGCTTCCTTAAGTATAAAGTGGAGGTAAGGGGCACCTGGTTGGCTTAGTAGGTTCAGCATCCAATTTCGGCTCAGGTCATGATCTTGCAGTTCATGAGTTCGAGCCCCATATCAGGCTCACTGCTGCCAGACGGTGAGGACAGAGCCTGCTTCAGATCCTCTGTCCCCCTCTCTGTGCTCCTCCCCCACTTGCATTGCCCCCAAAAATAAATATTTAAAATAATAAAATAAAATAAAATAAAATAAAATAAAATAAAATGGAGGTAATCATATGGTATGCAGAATGACGTTTACAGATTGAATTATAAGACCCTTTTCAGAAGCAAAGTATTACCACTATATCATTTTAGTTTCCACATTTAATGAAATGTCTCCTGTTGGATGTGTGTAGATTATTAAAAAGTTCAGTTGCCCTCATCAACATTTTGACCTTTTGTAGAGTTAACTCTATTTTGCAAAAGACAATTTTCAAAGCAATTTGGGTCCATAGTCAGAACTTGTCTTTCGTGTAGGATAAGATTAGTATCGTGGAAGAAATAAGAACTTGAAAAGGTATTTGAAATTATCCTGTCTCTCACTGTTCCTCCTCCACTCCTTTTAGTGTTGAGGAAATGGAAGGTCAGTGAGACTAAAAACTTCCCTGAGGTCACACAAGTGAGTGACAGACCTGAGAATCAAATCCACTACCCCTAACTTGTCACTCTACCATACTTACTTCTAACCAACCATCTTAATTATTTACAGGAGTAGGAAAATGGCTTCTCTGCCCCAAAGCATCTCATCATTCTGCTAACTGGCTTGAAACTGCAATATTAGAAAATTCAAAGAATTTATAGTCTTCAAGTATTCCTTAATAAATTGCAAATATCTGTGGAGAATAATAACTGAGTGATACTCAGTGATATCAAATTGTTTTCTGTCTGCATTAGTCAACCAAGGAGCACAAGACAGCAAAAAGAAATTGGGACATTACATTTTATTTGGTAAATGAGTGTTGATAAGATTAAAAGACTAATTCCTTTACTGCAAATCCCTGGATAAAATAAAATTTCTTAGCAGAGTGCACCAACCTTCATAAACTGAGCCTCCTCTGGCCCCATTTGTCTGCACATTCCCATTCTGTCTTTCATTCTATGTGATATGTCAAGTGAGTATTTAGTGAAATATCAGTATTCAGTAACTCAGGCTCGTTGCTTTTATGAAGTCTTTCTTACTTAGTCTCTGAAGCCTCTGGATAAAGTTAGATGCCGTCTTCCCTTGCTATAACCCCCTCGCACTTACCTACACTGCATCTCAATATAGAATGGGAATAATGATAGCATTTATTCATGGTATTATAAGGATTAATATATAGGGAGTATTTAGAAGAGTGCCTGGCAACCATTATTTGTTATAATTGCTTTTATTACAGCACACATCAATATGTGTCCATCTTTTCCACTAGACCATGATTGGCTCTAGGGCAAAGGTTGTTGGAAGCAATGTGTAGTTATTATTTTTTATGTATACTTTGTACCTATCATAATATCTGGCATAAAGCTGGCAACAATGTTTTCTGACTTATTAGATGGTTGAATTTTTTTTGAGAATTACTGTAATTTCTGCCTAAGAAGTTCTCTGCAGTGCAATGCTGGGCACCATAAGACCAACATGAATGGCTTTAAACTCTATAGGAGGATGTATATGTTTGCCTTTGGTGTAAGAATGGACAGGAAATAATAGTACATGGGCAATGGGATGGCATGAGACAGAAGTTTATACAACCTTATATTTTTCTTAGAAACATCCCTCTCTTTGAAATGTTTTATTGCCTCATTGAATAACTTATTCTCTTATTTGGATCAACCTTAGGAAGGATACAATAGATAGAAAAACCTCGTGATACAAGATTTGAATCATTTTCCATATGTATTCAAGGCTCCAGAAAGTTAATAATAAATTATTCTAATGATAATCACTGAAACTCAATATTTTGGGAAAATTTACACAAATGTAGATAACAGCACAATTCTCGATATGCTTTGATTGCTCTGAAATAGCAGTTTTCAATAAATATTGAAATTAGGTGATAATCGCCAGCATTATGTATTATTTATCAGCATTCAGGTTGCCATGAATAGAGATGCCCTTTTACACATTAACCTCCTTTCAAAGACCTTACAGAGCTAATTCCAAATGCAGTATTACTCTTTGTATCTTTTTTTTTCCATTCTTCATTATTTATTGTAGAAATGTATGTATACTCTTGGGACAGTAAGGGAGTTCACTTTTACCCAGTCATGTCTAAAATAGCTCTGAGCTAAAAATATTCTCCCTGGTACCCAATGCAAATACGCCTCCCATGCAATTTTAATGGCTGATTGCTTGAAACTTTCTAAAACTAAAGCTCTTAAGTATTTGGGATCTCATAACCGAAGAGATAGTAAGAACATCCTGTTTTATATACTAGCATAAAACATACACCAAAACACATGACTTCCTTGCCGTTGGAAACACTTGTTTAGTCATATGGCCTAAGAGAAAGACAGGCATTTTTAAGAGACAGCATGGAATGCCTTCCGTGTTTTAATAATCATTAGAATTTTCTCTTTAAAATTTATTAGAGAAATCTTTGGAGTAAATCCTATATACAGATTTTTTTTAAGTTCTAAAAAGTTTTAAAACTTTTGAAAAAGTTATTTAAAAATAACTGGGTTATAAAAAGTTAAGAGAAGAACATTGGCCTGCTAACTATGACAATAAGACTCTTGAGAACTACGGATTCCATTTTATTGATATTTATGAATAATACTATAGATTTTTGAAGGTGGACTTTTCTAACAAAAATATTTTGAATGGATTGTCTTATTGAAACTTAAATATTGATTCTTTCCTGGCCATGGACATCTGTTTCCTAAACTGTTGGTTGTAAACTCCAGTCTGAGGAGTTGCTTCTAGGCAAAGAGAAAGAAGAACAAAGATGGAAGACACCTGACTCTCAATGAGTGATCCAGTCACGTCTTCACAGACTATGCCTCTGGGGGCACCGGAAGGAAAAGTTCTCTATTTCCCCATGCCCCTTACTGGGATGAGTCCCCCTACAATTAATTCTATTACTTACTTGGGCATGACTGTTGTTACTGTATTTTTAAGGTACGTGGTTTATCAGAATTTAAGCCTATTTGCCATTTATCCTAGTTTTGGTTTTTTTTTTTTTTTTTTTTTTGTTTTTTTTCAGAAGCAAAATCTGATTTTATTTGGCCTGCCTAGGGACTTCTGTGATTTTCGTGTATTCTGCAGAACACATTGAAGACGATTTCTTAGGGCAATTAAGGAAAATGTGTTGATGTACATTCTCTTCTCTCTCTTCAAAAGGTCTGAATGTTGTTTCTAGATTAGCAATAGCAAAACATGTGTAAGCTGCCTCAGTGTGGCACAGCAAAAGCGATACTTTCCTTTAGAGTGACACAAATGACTGAGGTACTGTATTCAACCTCAGAATTGTCAGGAATATAGTTTCAAAGAAAGATAGGAGTGCATTTTTTTTTCTAGCTGAAATTGGGAATGATTTGTGGGCCATTATCAAGATTTCACTCGGAAAATTTTGAATTATATGATAAACTAGATGATACAACCTTGTGAAATTGTTCACAAACAATTAATGAACTCTCTGGATGAACTGTACTAAAATGAAATGCAATGCTCCTATTTATTTTCTTTCATGAAATAGCTGTTTAAATAATGAAATATCTGTAACAACTTACAAACCCAGAGAGTGTGTATTTTACCTGGCATGAATTCCAGTTTAGCTCAAAGTTCAACAGATTGTTTGCTGGTTTTTTTTCCTATTTTTATTTTTGAGCATAAAATTCAACTTTACCCAAGGAAAGGTTAAGATTGCTTTCACACTGAACTTGAGGTTTAATACCACTCAAGTCTTGATATACTTTAAGTAGTGTGAATGTTATGTTTTCCTTACCTAAAGGCATTAATAAAATGCATTCTAAGATTAGATGCTTGTGCCACATAGGGTTTTCATGCATGAAAGCTGGTCAAAACAGTGGGAGCATAAACTTCATTATTGGGACTGGTTCAAGTCCATTACCTTAACCAGTCTCATCACAAAGCACTCTTTTTTGCTTACATACTGAATAGTAAATGGAGGTTAGATAAAGTTTTATCTAGTGAAGCAAAAGAACTGGCCACTTCTAGTGTTTTAACTTTCTTTGAAATCTTAGGACAAACCTGTCAGATAGGTATTATTTTCCCCTTCAGGAAACTCAAAAGAAAGGATGTAATGATTTGTCTAAAGTAATAAATGCCAGAATCCATATGTCCTTCAATCATTCCCCTCACCATACCACCCTTCTTTCCTCCCATCTTTTTCTCCTCCTGATACACTTATTAAATACTATTTAATACACTTATTAAATACTAAACACTATGCATTAGAAGAATTTTCCTTATTTCCAGGGTTTGGAAGATCTGGCACTCTTTTTTTACACTGCAGTTACTTAAAGTGTAACAGGAAATTAATATTCAAACACACACAATAAACTAGAAACTCCTATGCCAATCAACATAGAATAATGTATAGAATTCACTGCACAGAGGAATAGTTAACTCTTTGGCGGGGTGGGGAATCCGGGAAAACTGCATACAGAAGCCACTATGACCCATTAAGAAAGCAGTAGTAGTTTTGTAAAGTGAGCAAGGAGAACTCAAAGGTATTGCAGATGCAAAGGTACAGAAACATGAGATAGGTTATATAGAGAGACTTGTACAACTGGTGCCTTATGCCGTATGGTTGGAGCATAGGAAAAGGCGGAAGCAAGTAGGCTAGACAGTGTGGACACAGCTAAGTCATCAGGATAATGAGATCACGTGTAACAAATGAGTGCCGGGATTCCAACTCTATACTCCCTCTCACAGGAGGGGTCACACGGTAGAATTCTGGGCTCAAATTTCAGACACACACACGTGCGCACACACACATGTGCGCGGATACGTTTGGATGAGAATTTTTTATGTTAAATTGAACTTGAATGTCATTAATTAAAGCATCCATTCTTTCTATTGGACAATCCCTCCCACTACCTATTAAATCTGGGGTCCAATAACATATTTATCAGACAAAGGAGAACCATGTAAGATTTGAGATTTTAATAAAATAAAAATAAAAATACTTCTAGACAAGAGTGATAGACTAGAGGAAGAAGCAGCAAATTCCCAGCTTAGTTGGGTAATTATATGGCTAAATACTTTTAGATAACTACACTGATCTGTGTGGGTTTCTAACTTTCAGTTTGTATAATGAGGAGGTATGATTAAGTAAGTGATTCAAGTTTCTTCAAAATTCTAAAATGCTGGAGAAACTCTACTAATTCAACTATGTACAAATAAAACTGATATAGAGCATGGCTATGAGATTTATCTATTTAGTAAGATTTACCTCTGGGTAACAGCATTGAAGCTCATATTCTCCTGTTATACAGAATACCATTTAAAACCTTATGTAATATATATTTTTTAAAAAGTTTCAGAAATAGATCATTAAGTAAACATACATAAATAATGCAGAAGACACAGTTTGGAGAGTCATTTCAATTTTTTTTATCAAATAGAAATATGATTTGCTTACATTCTACAGTAATGCTTATTATTACCCTAATCAGGTTATATTGTGATTATTGCACTTACCAATGTATATCTATATATCTACATTGATTTGAAGAATGCTTTATTCTTTACTCATAGATTCAGTCATAGTTACCATTGGGTAGAGGGAGAAAAAAACAATCCAACAGTGATAATCAATCTATTCACTCACTACCTCACTCTTCATCCAGGTGCTCTCTCCCAACCCATACTGAGAGGCAAAGCGGCAACTCTATGTGAAACTAACCTGTAGATGAGACCAATGTGATGGACTCCCTATTAAAAAATAATAACAAGTATTAAGAAAAATATTCCAAGGTGAAAATTATGCAAAAGAGAATAAAGCACATCTTTCCAACATCATACATTGACACTTTCGAACACACCCACCCACCAATTATTTAATTGTCTAAAAGAATATACCTGTGTTTGACTTTGCTATTTACTATTTGGTTACAGCTCAGATACTGCAAAATAAAACGCTGGCCATTAAGTTTCTGTCTAGTAGAAAAAACAATCCTGTATGACAGCCATATATCTATTCTTAGTAGTCTTTATTTTTAAAATGTCAATAAATATCCACTATAAAGTGTTTTTAAAGCCATATTTGGCACCTCATTGGTTCCTCATTAATGAGTTAAATGGATTTCTGACATGTGTTTATTTCATATTTTGCATGGGAGTTATGCATTTAACTTTTAACATTGACACTAACATTTACTGGGCACTTGTTATGGGCACTGTTCTAAAAACTTTAGAAATGTTACCTGCTTTATTTATTTATTTTATTTATTTGCTTTTTGTGAGACAGAGAGAGAGCACAAGCAGGGGAGTGGGGTAAAGGGAGAGAGAATGCCAAGCAGGCTCCATGCTTAGCGCAGAGCCTGATGCAGGGCTCAATCTCATGACCCCGAGATGATGACTTGAGCCAAAATCAGGAGTCGGACATTCAACCGACTGAGCCGCCCAGGTGCTCCACAAATATTATCTGCTTTAAACTTCATAAGTCTGCAAATATTATTAAAATCATTTTCTCAGACAACAGAGCATGTGCAGAGTGAATTACGTATTCTAATATCAACAATGGAATACAATGGAATATCAAATGGAATACATTTATTCCATTATTTATACGTATTGAGTACTTACTATCTGCCAGTTACTTTTCTAGAAACTTGGAACATCAATGGCCAAAACAGATAATAATCTTACTTTGAGGGAGTTTACAAATGAGAAAGAAAGAAAAAAAGAAAGACATCAAATAACATACAAAATAAGTAAATCTAATACTTCATGGTACTTGAATTCACACTTAGTTCTGTCTGCTTTCAAACACAATACTCTTAGTTACTTCACTTTATGATCAAGTGTTATTATAAATGAAAGGAAATTCATATTAAAAATCTAGGTTATTATCATTATTGATTCTCTCATATCCACAAGACAGCTCACTTTGGCCCACAAAAGTGAGACTTTATCAAGGGAAATTATTGGACCACTCTTTCTCAAATCTGAAAACACCTCTAATGTTCTAAAGCCGGGTCAAAATATACACACATGCTCTTGAAAAGGACTGTGTTCGATGGCAGAAACAATATGAGGCTCTACCTGGTAGACCAGAACATGGAAACTTCTGCCTGCATAGCAGTGCCTTCTGCTGGAAGGGGGAGGAAAAACAAATTGCTCTCATTTCTATGTCTCATAGTCCCAATTTGCTTTTCTGTACCCTCCCATTCTCTTAGATGGACTCGAGTATAAGCAGCATTTTAAACAAAAGGCCTCTCAAAACTTATTTCTCTAATGTGAGCTATTCTATTTAATCCACTCTGAACAGGATTGTAGGTACCACTAGCAGATAATGGTTCTGACTGTGTTGCTCTGCTTCAGAACACAGTCACTGAAAGTAATTGTATAGGTCTTGGAGAAGAGCGGGATAAAATGAGACAGAGGGTTTTAGATTTCTTCTCATATGACATCATTTTTGAAGGACAAAAGTTAAAATCTTCAAATTCCTCTCTTCGTCAAATCTTACTATGTGATGGTCTTAAACTATTTTCATCCAGATACATTTTCCACATAATCAGGTATGGCCATTAAAACTTTTGGAAATGTTGGAACATTAAGCCTGTTGACAAAAATATACTTTTCAACCATTGAGGTTGTTCAAAAAACAATTGTCCTAATAACTTGACAGAAATCCCCAAGAAAGTATAGCAATTTTTTAAAGGGAAGTCAGTTTTACCCGAACCAAACCAAGTCATTACTTGGAATGGGGAAAAACACATGAGTTAACAGTTTATGAAATATTTATAAAATGAAATTCACATTGTACCATATTGTTGAATTTAAGGCTTATTCATGATGACATTCATGCTATTCTTGAGGAAAGGAATAAAACAAAACAAAACAAAGAAAAAGAAAGCTCACCAAGAAAACTCGCTCATGATACTGTCTTGCAAATGAAGGAAACCAACAACAAAAGCAGTGTTAAATATCTAGGACTTTCATTCCTGACCCTTGTACTTAATATAAACTATCATACTCTCTGCACACTAAGGAAGGAAATCATAGACATGAGCTTTTGCAGGAGAAAGCACCAGACTTGATTTCAATCTATGAACAGTCTACAAGTCTAAAAGTGGAAGGAAGAAGTAAGTTTCATCCAACTTAGACTTCCTGACCAAATTACTAAAAAGATTAATTCCTTTCTAAGTAACTTTATAAAAAATACAATTAAAAAATTTCAACATATATGAATTCAAAATCTCTTTCCACCATCACCTTATACCACTTACATTAACCTAGATAGCATTACCTGATTTTCTAGCTCTTTCTTTTTTGAGACAGAGAGAAACAGAGAGAGAGAGAGAGAGAGAGAGAGAGAGAGAGAGAGAGAGAGAGAGAGGGGGAGGAGTGGGGGAGGGGCAGAGGGAGACCGAGATAGAGAATCTTAGGCAGTCTCCATCACCAGGACTGAGCCTGACATGGGTCTTGATCTCATGATAGACTGTGAGATCATGATCTGAGCTGAAATCAAGAATTGGATACTTAACTGAGTCACCCAGGAGCCCCTCTAGTTGTTTTAAATTATAGATTAAAGAGCTAATAGTACATTTCTTTTTTTTTCTCCCCAGTCTTTTCATACTACCTTAACAAAAACCAAAGCAAACCATTTTCCCTCAGTATCCTAACAGTATATTTTGCAAAACTAGTGAAATGGCTGCTCATTTATTTTTCAGGTCTCTCTGATGCAGAAATGTTTCAAAGGGATAAATTACACACAGAATTCTAATTTAACTATTTGCAAAATACTACTTTTTGCCAAAACTGATTGAACTTCAAAGCCTCCCTAAAACATCATACATAATTTATTTTAGGGAAGAAAACAATAAAATCCAGGACTAGACCTGCAACAATGGTATTTTAAAGAAGCCATAGTGACAAGCACAGTATTTGCTGAGAAATGAATATACTTTTTATCAGCCAAACCATTTTTTAAAAATTCATAAATCTGATAATATTGTAGGATTAATGTCACTAAGAACACTTCTTGCAGAGTACAGAAAAAAATAATTCAGTGTATTTGTCTTCCTTTCTCCCCCTCCTTTTTTAAAACTGTGCATTTAATTGTTCCTTAATCATATATTCCAGTCACAGATTTTTAATTGGTTTTTGACCTACATACCAGCATAGGTTGATTAACAATTCTCTAATCAAGGTTGCATAGCATTTATGTGTGTTCAATAATTCAGTGATCTGTCTGGGAAATGTAATGGGGCCCACGGTTTTGGTGAACATTCAGTGACTGCTGAAAGCACCTGAACACTTCATGCCCAAATTGCACTTAAATTCCTTAATGAAGAATCAGCAAGAATCATGAAGGCACTTACTGCTATGCTTTCTAGATAAATAGAAAACCATGTATGGTGATGAGAAGAGAGAGCCATTTGTATTGTCAAGAAAAGTCTGTATGTGATATAGTGAAAAATAAGTATAAAATGGAAACACACAGTTATCAATATCTTCTTTTTGGTATACACCTAAAAAGTAACAACAGTGAGATAAAATTCCATAAAAGTGTTGGACTTTTAACACATACTGTAAATGCTCATTAAAAACTAAAGTTTCTGGGGGCACCTGGGTGGCTCAGTCGGTTGAGCATCTGACTTTGGCTCAGGTCATGATCTCATGGTTCATGGAGTCCAGTCCTGTGTGGGGCTCGCTGCTTTTAGCTGGGAGCCCACTTGGGATCTTCTGTCTCCCTCTCCTCTGCCCCTCCCCTGTTCATGCTCTCTCTCAAAAATAAAATAAAAAACTGCAAAAAAAGAGTTTTTTTATTAAAATAGAACAGGTTATTTCTACTCATTTTTTTTCCATTCATTTTGGCAAAATTAGCATAAGAATAAAAGCGAGTATGAAATTAATCTATACAAAGCACAGTTAGAGTGTGCTGGCTTAAATCTCTCCTGCTAAGTGGTTAATTTGAAGAAAAAGTATAATTTAAAAAGTGCTAGATGCTCAGGAAAGTCAAGGTGTGACAGTTCAGTTTTAATAGCTGATCGTTTAGTCAACATACAATTTATTTACTTGTGACAAAAAAAAAAAATCCACATGAGATGTGGACTGCAGGTTGACTAACAAAACCCATTCTTCTCTGAATGCCTAAGTGGCTCAGTTGGTTAAGCATCCAACTCTGGATTTTGGCTCAGGTCATGATCTCACAGTTTGTGGGTTGGAGTCCCAGTTTGGGCTCTGTGCTAACAGCATGGAGCCTGCTTGGGATTTTCTTTCTCCCTCTCTCTCTGGCCCACGCTCACTCATACTTTCTTTCTCAAAATAAATAAATGAACTTAAAAAAATCCATTCTTCTCTTCCTTTTGAGAATATGGTCAAACTACATTTCCCAGCTCCTTTTACAGGTAAGTATGCTCATGTAAGTAAGTTTTCCCCCGTTAAGGGGTTTGAAAGGGATACTCTCTACTTGTAGACTTGGTCCTTAAGACAATGGGATACCTCCTGAACTTTCTCTTTCGCCTTCTTCTTGTCTGGAACCCATGTTGATTTAGACTTGTCTAGGCAGATGATGATGAGTCTCTGAATGAGGTCACAACATGGTGGAAGGAAGCTTCATTACTGAGTGATTATATATGGCAGAGACGTACAGACTTAACTCCTCACTTCAGATTGTAACACAAGTCATCTAGTTTTCTTCTTTAGGCAAGTGAACTAATGTTGAGCTTCCTTGGTAAAGAAGCCTAGGTTTACTCTAAATAATATGGCCATGAAAGAGGTATACCCAGCCCTTGAGACACCCAGAGCTTCCCTAAGCAGAATGTGTTATGCCTCCTGGGTGCAATCTGTTGAACAATTCCTTCTATTTTTGATAACTCTGCTATAGAATAATCCAGATGTTCTCTACGGAATTTTTTGTTTCTCACTTGCATAATCAAAGGAAAACAAAGCAAAACAAAACTGAGCCCAAACCCTGAGAGCCCCTTTAGAAGTCTCCATGGAAAGGAAAGGATTCTAGGGTTTGGGGGAAGACGTTGATGCTAAGAAGAAAGAAAATCTATTAGAGTTTAGGATAAGGAAAAACCGTTGTGTAGGTAAGAGTTAGCTCTGTAGACCTGTGTTGCTCAAATCCTGCACATCCCCAACGAGGGTCCGTTTTCAATACTGGCCCTTGGCCAACTCTTGGGAATTGAGCTTTTGGAATTCAGACCTCAAACTATGTTAGATCAATTTGTCTAGATGATTTAAGCAAAAAGTGGTCCTTATGGTGAATGGATGCTTTCCTTCTGGGAATCTAGAGCTGTAGTAATGGAAGTCAGTCATACAGTCAATATGTACATGGCTCAGGAGAGTCTCCTTGGCAGATAACACTTTGTACGTATTGTCACACCTGTCAGAGGAATTAACTATGTCCTGTGTAATTCAGATATCTGAGTCCTGTGGATATTTCTAGTGAATCACCAAGCCTGAGTGTTGGGCACCCCTGACACAGATATTCTCCTGATAATTTGTTTTGAGAGTGACTTAGGTTACTAATCCAATTTCTCTGTGTGCAGTGATTGTTAGCCAGTTAAGTACAAAAGTATAGTCTGCCTCCAGGAAGGATCCCTGACTGGCTTCATTACTGCACTATCCTATTCTCAGAGAGCTGCAGTATTCAAGAAGCTAGTATTTTATAGTCCCTAGTAGTAGGAGGTTACTCTGGTGTAGACGAAACAAATAAATAAATAAAAAACTGCCTCAGTAGCCCTTTAAAGGTGACCATGAGGAATTAGAAAAGCTAGTTGGATAAAGAAAGCAAAAGTCAGGTTTATATTTACAACTACTCTTAACTCCAATCAGTAGTTCCCTAAGCAAGCACAGCCCAACAATTGGCAAGTCAGAGTAAATTTATATTACGGTTACAGAATATTTGTTGATGATGATTTAGTCTTCCAAAAGTTACAGGGGACTCAGAAATACTCCACTATAGTACAACCAAAAAGCTATTTATGTGTGTATGTACACTTCCTTTTAAAAATGATAATTTAAGTAATTATAATAAATAAAGTAAAATAAATACAAGCCAACAATTATTTTCAAAGCATTGTGCTCTGGGGATACAGTACATATAAATACTACAATTTCTGTCACCATAAAATGGAAGTGAGGGATGTATAAAACTGATTTATAACATACATCTGAGTATAAGTGGCAATAAGAAATATTAAAAATATAATCCTTAATAAATAAAGCTTTTTTAAGGTAACTCTTACCTACCTAGAAAATTCCATAAAAGAAATTTCAGTGAGTCTGCCCCATTCACCATGATCCCCAAGTTTCAGAATTTCTCACCTACAAATTTAGCTTCTGAACATCAGCTAAATTTTTCTTTTCTCTGCTTACTTATAAAATCAAAAAACACTAAGCTACAGCAAATTAATACATTCCTATAAAACATCTTATTACATTGAAATTACTAAATACAGATTTATTTAAAATACATACACTGAAATGTTATTGTGTTCCAGGAACAATGTAATGCCTGTGGAAGATACCATAATAAACAAATCTTGGACTTCTCCTTCAGAAGTTTGCTCTCAGGAGGTACAAATACTGTAATTGCAATGAAACAAACTTAGTGTTGAAAATGAAGGAGAGAATTAAATTCTAGACACATTAGAAAATTTTCAAAATGTTATAGTGTAAAGAAGACAGGGTGAAATGTTGTGGAGTCTATAGCTTACAACTAAATTACTCACCTCTACAGTATTTATTTGGAGTGGTTGGCATACAAGTTATACTGCAAGAGATTTGACTGTGAGGTTGGGGAGGATGAAGTGTATAAAATATATGTCAAGAAATTTAGTGGTTGAGAGGTACAGCCACGAGTTAGTTGCCTGTTGGGGAATTCAGGATCATGGGAAGACTTTTTTCACATTTGGGTAAATCTGAGTATATGCTTATAGAAGGAGAATGGGCCACTGGACAGCAAAAGATGAAAATGGAAAGAAACATGGAAATACTTTCTTTGCTGACAGAATGGTGCTAGATATGCTCTAAATAACATCCTCTTAAAAAAAAGCAATTATCAGTGAGAAATAAAATGAAGAAATGTTTTAAAATAAATTGCTGGGCTGATAAGAAAGCAAACAAACAAGGGCTCCTGGGTAACTCAGTCAGTTAAGCATCTGATTTCGGCTCAGGTCATGATCCCATGGTTTGTGGGTTTGAGCCCCGCTTTGGGCTCTGTGCTGACAGGTTAGAGCCTGAAGTCTGCTTCGGATTCTGTGTCTTCCTCTCTCTCTCTGCCCTTCCCCCATTCACACTCTGTCTCTCTCTCAAAAATAAAAGAAAAAATTTAAAAAAGAAAGCAAACAAAACAACAAAAACAAAACCCCAACAGTCAAAATAAGATCAAAGGGCATATAAAATGGATGGAATATATTCAAATATATCAATAACCCCCAGGGTTTTTATGTTGGAAAAAAATCCACCTATAAGTCATTTACAAACCATCTACAAGTGTATAAAGGTGACAGGTTGTAAATGGCAGGATTGAAATTTCAAGAAAATACTAAATTGAAAAACTGACAGTCATGATAATAAGAATAATAACAGGTAACATCTGAAGTTTTTGAGTGAATTGGACGTCCCGCATTCCAATTCTCTAAGCCAGAATCCTCACATCATTCTTTACTACTACTCTACTTCCAGTAAACCTACCAAGTTCTGATGTTAAATATCTAAAATATTTTACAACCCGACCCCTTTCTTAATCTCTGAAACTTCTCCGTTAGTTGAGACCCCTTACAAAGATAAGTGCAATTACTTCCTGGTCTCCCTGCTCTCAGTATTATGTCCTTCCATCCCTTATCTTCAATAAAGCCAAAGTGATACTATATTATAACTGTGTCTTTCCCTTCCAAACCCTACCCAGCTACCACCAATGGTTTCACCAATATAACTTTGCCAGCAAGTTAAATTCCAAACTCACTAACATGTCTTACCAACTCCTTCATTTTCCACACCCTGCTTATCTTTGCAGACTCATCTCTTGATGTATGCTCCTCCACATCTATGCTTCAGACTATATTAAATTCCTCAAACACACCATGCTGTCCTTCAAATCAAGTCTTTGAAAGGTGTTTACTTCTTTTTTTTTTAATTTTTATTTTTTAAATTTATTTATTTAAATTCAAGTTAGTTAACATACAGTGTAGTATTGGTTTCAGGAGTAGAATCCAGTCTATCTAGAATATTCTTTCCCTTTCCCATCTACATCCTCAACTCTTCTTTTCTCATCTCACTATTACCCTTTCTCTAGTTAATCACTCCCTAACCTTCATGTTTCAGAAACCTTTTCTGATGAGCCTAAATACAATTTAGGTGCATATTTACCTACAATCTGCACTTAGTGCACAGTATTATAATCACCTCCCTAAAAGTTTGTATTTCCCACTACACTGCAAACAATAAAGCTAAACAATGTGTCTGTCATGCTGAGCATTTAATCTCTGGATCTAACACGATGCTAGCTTTTGTCAAGGAACTTACAATGTAAATGTTACTTATAATTTTCTAAAGACCAAAGCAAAAAAATATTTCTGGCATGAAAATGATAAATGCATTGATGACTAAATAGTACTAAATAGACATAGTGTGACAACTCTGGATTAGTCTATATTTGGGGTTGAGAGTTGACTTAAAATCTTTCCTGATACTATGACTTCACTCATATGAAGACTTTAAGACACAAAACAGATAAACACAAGGGATGGGAAGCAAAAATAACATAAAAACAAGGAGGGGGACAAAAATAAGACACTCTTAAATATGGAGAATAAACAGAGGGTTACTGGAGAGGCTGTGGGAAGGGGGGGATGGGCTAAATAGGTAAGGGGAATTAAGGAACCTACTCCTGGAATCATTGTTGCACTATGTGCTAACTAGCTTGGATGTAAATTAAAAAAAAAAAAAAAAAAACAACTTTCGAAACTGATCAAAAGGCAGAAAGGGAATAAATCCTAAATGGTTTCCCCCTCACGTGATAAATTATTAGGTCTCAGTTTATTTTGAGATGGTATCAAAAGTATGTCTTCAGCCCCTTCTACTTGAGGCTTTTCACCAGAAACAAACATCAAACTCACATTAAACTTGCACTTATTTTTATCATTTGACAATTATGTAACATAGAGTAAGAAAATACTGAACAGGGGATCAGAGGTATAAAAATCTTCAGCCTCTGAAGCTAAAATCCCCATGAAAGACGAGTTTAATGAAATGAGAGCAACAAAATAGCCAAGTAGAGAAGACATAAAAAAAAACAAAAAGGTTATCTGACATTCCAAGCACGTGAGCGATTGGTGAGAGGAAATTAAAAATTAAAACAACAAAACACATTTTGCTATAGTCTAACCTCCCTAGCAAATATTTGCATCCATATGCATTTTATATTCCATAGCTTGACTGTGAAATTTAATTAAAAACAATTATAAATACAGCTCCTTGAGGCTACTGAGGATTTCACAGTTTGAATATTTTTAAGCATTTTATTCCCTTTAAAAAACATGCATTACAAATGGTCGTGTCATCAGAGTTTGGTTGGAGAGGAATTTAGTTGTCAAGTTCAAATACATCCAGATAAGCTAAATTTGGATGGAATGACCCAGGGACCTTGACCCAGGTTTCAGTCAATAAACCAAGTGAATAAACAGAAAATTGTCCCTGTGGTTCCAAATTTGGTCTTGAACATGAACCCCCAAAGGAAATGCAGCAATAGAGCTGTCTTTAGCCATGTTGGAGCATAATTCTGCAAGAAGACAACCAGATGAAGAAAAAATAAAATGTAAAAGGGCCAGAATCCAGAGTACACAAATTTTGGGGCTAGAGAGTTCTCACATGAAGATGGATCTACTTATACTCTTCAGTTTGTACTCCTTTTTTTCTTTGTTTTCCTCTGACACCAAGTAAACCCCCAAACAAAAATGCCAATGAATAAAATGGAAGCCAAAAATGAAAATGGGATCTAGTTTGTTTCCTCAGCATTATTGGGAAAAATTGCAGTGCTTTGCTTCTGACATTTTCTTAGATTTTGTGCGAAGAAAGCAAAGAGCCTGCTTCTGATTCCTCCTCTCACCACCCAGACACACTCAGGGATGTCTGTGGAAACATAATTGATTTCTTTTTGTTTATTTGATAAACTCAACACTTTAGCCGGGAGGATGTCAGACTTAAATGCAGTTTTATAGTCTCTTCTGAGGATGCAGTTAGTCAAATATCACGTAGATAAAGTATCTGTCTGGCTCCTAAATGTCTTCCGAACATGGAAGTAAGTGCCCTGGTTATCACATGTTGTTTCTCCAAATGAGCATTAGGAGTGTTTCCTTTTCCCTACCTCCACGTTGAAAACATTTTTCTCCCCATGGCGTTATGTACTGAACTCCAGGAGGTGATGATGTGAAAGGTTGTAATACACTTCTGGAACTTGGGTATAATAAAAATGGATTCTAATTTTCTGAAAATATTAAAAAAGGTAAGACCTGACACTCCCTATTAAATCACTGCAGGCAGGATTCTAACAGACAATTTGTGATTAATTAACTACACACACACACACACACACACACACACACACACACACACACACACGTTGTGAATTCCCAAAATAGTCACATGACTGGGGAAAGGGAGAAATTAAAAACAAATGGGTGAAGCACTTGTCTTTCCGTGTTGTGACCAGAGGGCCATCAGTAATCCTCGGAATTGTTGCTCATGCTAAAAAAAGTTCTATGTTCTGTGCACCTTCTGAGAATCCTTTGAATTATTCAATTTCCTTTTAATGTTGTCACTGAAGATGTATACAAAAGACTCATAAGTAAGAAGTCAGTTTTTCAGAATTAAACTACTCATCAGTATTATGATTTAGAGTTACACTGAATATAAGTTTCTATGAAATCTTGAATAAAAGTATACTTAGGACAATATTTTCTCTTCAGAGTTTTCTAATATTTACTTGACATATTATGTATCATCTTGAACATTTACACACAATCTCATTTCATATCGTGTTTATCTCTTAGCAACATTTCAGTGCTTTCAAAAGTAAGAGGTGTTTTTTTTTGTTTGTCCTGTTTTTTGTTTTAGAAACTGAATATAGTTCCCAATGAACAGGAAAACCAGAGGCCTGAGTTTTAGTCTTGAGTCAGCCATCAGTTACAGGTGTGGCCCTGGTTATCAGTTAAATTTGATGGGTGAACATTTGTTCACCTTAAAAAAGAAGTTTGATTAGATTGTATGACTTAAAGGTACTCAAAACATATCTATTTGAATGAATGAATGAATGAATGTGTATACTTAGAAACAAGTAGGGAATTTTTGTGTAAGAACAGCAGATAAGAGCAGGGATAGATAAACTAGATGCCAGGAAAAAATAAATAAAAGTATACTTTTAGACATTGTTGTTTTTGATCTTATGACTCATTTGAGAGATCCCAGGGGCAGAATTACATTTTATAGTAAATGAGGGTGAGGCTTACCAAAAATGTACGACTTTCTCAAAATTACCAAAAAGATTATCCCATAAGAGCAGAGTGAATGCGATCTTCTGACATCTAGACAAGGTCTATGCACAACTCAAAACCATAAGTATATGTAAGATAGGCAACTCGTACTAAAACCACTATTTATGACAATATAAAGCATTTGTTATCAGTTATAATTGTGCATATATTCTAGGCAGATAGAGTTGAATGAACACCGTCTGATTTTATTGATATATGCATTGACCTGGAGAGTCTAGGCATTTGGTTTGCTTTGTTTTTAGATCTCCATTTAAAGCTTTAGAAAAGGGGACATAAAGGTTGTAACAGTATTGTGTGGCTGATTCTGAAGGTCTTATATGACAATTTATTTAAAAAGAGCAGTTAATATGTGAATTTAATAATGATTGTGCAAAAATGTGATGAAGCAGCTGGATCTCTGCCTCCTTGGATCTAAGTAATGATTTGGAAAGCTGAGATTTTTTTTTTTTAATTTATGTCATCAAACATCATTAAACACCTAGATGCATGTGCTGTGCCAGATCTTTTATCCATCACACTGGGCCATATGTTTTCACACCATATTTTGCTGTTAATGGCCTCTGGATTGATACAACGTTCTATTTAAGATTGGAAGTGGAGGGAAATGGGAACATTTATTTCAAGTGATCTTTCTTGCTTCCTTTCTTGCTTGCTTGCTTGCTTTTAAGAAGACAAAATCCTCTAGGTGAATTTGAAGAAGGGCTTTTCCAAATATAGGGACCAGTCTGAGAGAAGTTTCATTATTGGTAGCAGAAAATTGGATGGTGTCAATGAAGGGAAGGTTAACGAAGATGCAGAAGAAAAAATGGGCTACTGCAAGAGGATCACAATCTCAAAATGAAAGCTGAGATTTTTAGATTGATTCAAGGTAGGAAAGCACTGATAGAGGCCGGGCAGCCCACTTTGTGCAGGTGAAGCAGAGAAACAGGCAAGGAGCTACATAAACACCCTAGATGGGTGTTTTAACATTCTTTAAAGAAGTTTACTTAAAATCTGTGCTTTCAGCAAGTCACTGCACTCTTGCCCTCACTTATGTCTGGTATCCTTGTCTCCAGAGCCTTTTAACCTCTTGTCAGACTTTTCTGGAGAGGGCTGCTTTAGCCCTCTGCCAAGTCCAGACACCTGCATGGCTCAAAGCTCTGGAGAGTGGAATCTGGGGTCCAGTAGCTCCATAAAGAGACTTTCAATCAATCCTCCTGTTTTCAACACCATCTCACTCTTCTGCCATCTGAGGAAACTGATTCTTGAACTTCTAAGCTTTCTTGGGGTTTATCGGTAAGCAGACTTGCATAGTCCTGGCATCCTGAACATGGGGTTAAATTTCAGATTCTCTGGTCTCCTCAGGTACCACCACTTCCTTTGTCTCCAGATGATAAAATTTTGTTGACATCAGTTTTCTGCTGTTGTCTTCTTTTTTTATACTCTTTGTCCTTGTAGTTTATGCCTACTTACTAAAAAAAGGTTCCATTACATACACTTTAGTAGTGTTTTGGGAGGGTGTTGGGAATAAATGTATTTAATTAGAAGTTCTCCCCACTCTCTCTTTAACTCTCTCCAATCAGACTTGCATCCCCACAAATTCAGTGAAATATTCTTGTCAAGGTCATCTCCTGCTTGCCCTTTGGGAGCATGTGATGCAGCTGATTACCTCCTTCTTGAAATACTTTCTGTCCTTGACTTCTTAGACACACTTTCCACTTCTTCATCTGACTGGCTGCTTATTCTCAATCTCCTTTCAGTGTGTCCTTTTGGTGAAGAAGGTCAAGGTGGTCAGGACCTCTTCTCTCTCCATTCTCAACTTACTCTGTGGTTGATCTCATCTCGTCTTCTGATGCTAAATGCCATTTCTATGCTGATAATTCCCATGTGTATTCTTCTTGCACATTCTTTCTTCTGAGTTCCTGAATGTTTATCCAGTTGCCTACTCAATGCAGCCACCTGGATGCCTAATGGACATTCGAATGTTCTTTCAAAAAAAAAAAAAAAAAAAAAAAAGATTCTTGATCCCCTCCATCCAATACATCAACCTTCAGTCTTCCTTATCTCAGTGCATGTCATTAACATTCACACATTCATCCCATCAGCAACCACTGATCTCTACCTTCAGTGTATATCCCAGATGTAATCACTTCTCCACCATGGAACCAGCCTCTGTCACACACTCCTGCAAATGTGTCCATTTATGCTTTGTGTTCCCCCTCCTTCTTCCCTACAGTCAGTTCTAGACAGAAAGAAATAGCTTAAAAACTTCAGTCCAGTAGTGCTGAATCCACCTCATCTGATCTCTCCTGGACTCTCCTGTTTATTCCTAGCCCCTTTCTGCCTCACTCACTCTGCTCTAGGCACATTGGCCCTCATGCCTTTCCTCTACAGTGCCACATGTATTCTAATCTAGGGACTTTTGCAAATGCTGCCATCTCTGACCAGAGGCACCCCTGCTGATTTTGACATAGCTCTTTCCCGTACGACATTCAAGTATCTGTTCTCATACAGTATTTCTTCAAAACATTCTTTCATGATCAACGTACCTCTTTTCCAGTTTTACTCCTCACCTTTCCTCATCTGATTTTTATCATCTCTTGATATTATTTAGCTTCTTTATCTGTTTATCACCTCTTTTCCTCTCTGGAATGTAAACTCTGTGAAAGTGTTGAATGTGTCTACATTATATTTTTTATAATAAACCAGTAAATTTAAGTGTTGCCCTGAGTTTTGTGAGCCAAATTGTGGAATCCAGGGAGGGATTCCTAGAAATCCTGATATATATCTGGTCTGTCAGAAGTACTGGTAGCACACTGAATTGGCATCTGGATTGGGAGAAGGCAGTTTTGCGGGACTGAGCCCTTAACCCGTGGGATCTGATGCTATCTCCAGGTAGACAGTGCCAGAATGTAGTTAAACTGTAGGAAACCCAGCTGGTGTCACAGAGAATTGCTTAATATTTGGGAAACCCATA
Source organism: Herpailurus yagouaroundi (assembly GCF_014898765.1). Taxonomy (NCBI): domain Eukaryota; kingdom Metazoa; phylum Chordata; class Mammalia; order Carnivora; family Felidae; genus Herpailurus; species Herpailurus yagouaroundi. Next base: position 18,410,218 of record NW_024412405.1, read on the forward strand.
CATCTGGTATCAGAAATATTGTGAACATGTGAGTAAAGGAAAAGTATTTCCTTTACGTAGGTGGAAACCATAACCCACCATTATGCTTTCATCAACCCATATGACCTTGAGATACCCACACCCTCTCCTAGCCTAACATAAGAATGAGCAGATTTGGGATATACATGCTTGACTGCTTTCCTTTCTTCTACTTTCTCATTTCCCTTCCTTCTTTTATTCAGTAAATGTTTATTTCCTGTGCTAAGGGCTAGAATTGCACTGCCAAACAACACAGGCACATTCAACACTTTCACGGAGTTTATATTCCAGAGAGGAAAAGAGGTGATAAACAAATAAAGAAGCTAAATAATATCAAGAGATGATAAAAATCAGATGAGGAAAGGTGAGGAGTAAAACTGACTGGAAAAGCGGTAGGTTGATCATGAAAGAATGTTTTGAAGAAATACTGTATGAGAACAGATACTTGAATGTCGTACGGGAAAGAGCTATGTCAAAATCAGCAGGGGTGCCTCTGGTCAGAGATGGCAGCATTTGCAAAAGTCCCTAGATTGGAATACATGTGGCACAATAGAGGAAAGGCATGAGGGCCAATGTGCCTAGAGCAGAGTGAGTGAGGCAGAAAGGGGCTAGGAATAAATAGGAGAGTCCAGAAGAGATTAGATGAGGGACATTCAGCACTACTGGAGTGATTTGATCATGGGTAACATGACTGAAGGTTTTAAGCTATTTCTTTCTGTCTATAACTGACTGTAGGGAAGAAGGAAGGGAAACCCAAAAGATATGAATGAACAGCCATATGAAAGGACACATAGAGGTAGGTCTGGAATTGTCCTGAGCACAAGAGATTCTGTCACCATGGAATTTGGATACAGTCTAGCCCCCAGCATGTAGATGTGTGCATTAAACCAGCAGCTTGCCAAACCATGTACAATTGAGATTTTTTTTTTATGGAAGCTTCATCACAAAACATAATCAGTTATAAACTCCATTTAAAGCTCCCTCTCCTCTCTGGAGAATGGGGATTTGGGCTGTAAACTGCAAGCTTCTAATCATGACTTGGTGTTTAGAGTGACCAGCATCCATCCTGAAGCTATCCAGGAGCCCACTAAGAATTTCCAAAATAAAAGCATTCCTATCACCCAAGTAAATTCCAAGGGATTTAGGAGCACAGTGTTAGAAACCAGGATCAAAGACAAAATGTTAGAATAAAAGGTGTTCCTAGTTCTTATCACTTAGGATATTGCAAGAGTTTTAGGATCTGTGTGCCCATAACCATGGGCAGATCAGTATATATCTTGTATTCTATCATTTCCCAACACAGTTGGCACACTCATCATAAATGTGTATAAAGGAAAGCTAAGCTGAGACTTTGCTTTTATAGCCTGTCATCAGTCCTTGCATGATGTGGATCAATCAGTAAGCCTGGCATGGAATCAGCCTCAAACTGACATTCAACATGCATTAGGAGTAGCCCCCTAAATCAGTGAGGTGGATGAAGGACTTAACAGAGACTCACGTTTACTGACAAAGCTCATTGGAGTATAACTCCATTCTCCCCCCTACCATTGCAAAAGACAAAAGAGAGATAAGCTAAGAGTAGACAAAGCACATGGGGAGAAAAGGTATTGCCCTGGACAAGATCAGACACCAGCCATAACCTATACTGGAAGCAAGAGGAGTTCAAGGTCTGTGACCACTAATGTGAAAGACATTAGGACCTCTAGTCATTATACCCGAATGCCATCTTAGGGAGAAAAGCTTCAGGAGAGAAAAATGATCTTTGAGAAAAGGCATTTTCCAAATAAGAGACCAAGTCTTTCTAATCCTTGTACATTGTTGATGGGAACATAAATCGGTATTGTTATTATGAAAAACAGTAGGAACATTCCTCCAAAAACATATATATGTGTGTGCACACACACACACGCGTGTGCATGCATGTATCCAAAGGACATGAAATAAATATCTCAAGGAGATAGCTGCACTCCTACATTCATTACAGCATTATTCACAATAACCAAGATATGGAAACAACTTACACATTCACTGACAGATGAATGAATTAAAAAAGCAGATTATACACAAAACATAATATTGTTCAGCCATAAAAAAAGAAGGAAGTCCTGCCATTTATGATGGGGTGAATGAAACTATTGGGCATGATGCTACATGAAATAAGCCAGACCGAGGAAGACAAATACTGTAGAATACCACTCATATGTGGGATCTTAAAAAAAATGTCGAACTCTTAGAAATCAGGAGATGTTGGTCAAAAGGCACAAACTTTCAGTTGTAAGTAAATTCTGAGGATCTAATTTACAGCATGATGACTATAGTTAATAATACAATATTGTATACTTGAAATTTGCTAAGAGAGGAGATCTGAAACATTCTCACTACATACACAAAAATGTAACTAGGTAAGGTGGTGGACATATAAATGTGATTGTTTTCATCATGTGATAATGTATATGTATATCAAATCATCTTGAACATTTTGAATATATGTGCAGGGATGCCTGGGTGGCTCAGTTGGTTGAGCATCCAACTCTTAATTTAGGCTCAGGTCATGATCCTAGGGTCATGAGATCAAGCTCCACATCATGCTCTGCACTGAACATGGAGCCTGCTTAGGATTCTGTCTCCCTCTGCCCCTCTCCCTAGCTCATGCTCTCTACCTCTCTAAAAAAAATAAAATAAAATTTTTTAAAGTTTATTCATTTTTGAGAGAGAGAGAGAGACAGAGTGTGATCAGGAGAGGGGCAGAGAGAGAGGGAGACACAGAAACTGAAGCAGGCTTTGTCAGCACAGAGCCCGATGTGGGGCTCGAACTTACAAACCACAAGATCATGACCTGAGCTGAAGTCGGATGCTCAACTGACTGAGTCACCCAGGTGCCCCAATAATAAAATAAAATAAACATATATGTAATTTTATTTAGCAATTATGTAACAATGAAGCTGGAAACGTTACTTGATTGAACTAATTTAAACTGATTTAAATATTTAACCAATTTTCTCCTCGTCAACATAAAGGGGCTTAGAAAGAGTCCTGAGGTCAAATATCATATGACTTCACTCATATGAGGACTTTAAGATACTAAACAGACGAATATAAGGGAAGACAAGCAAAATAATTTAAAAACAGGGAGGGAGACAAAACATGATACTCTTAAATATGGAGAACAAACTGAGGGTTACTGGAGGGGTTGTGGGAGGGGGATGGGCTAAATGGGTAAGGGGCATTAAGGACTCTACTCCTGAAATCATTGTTGCACTATATGCTAACTAACTTGGATGAAAATTAAAAAAAAAAAATTTAATGGCAAAACCAAGAGCCCCGAGGAGTTAAAAACTTGTATTTACTTTTCATGCTTTCAAGTATTAATGTGAGTTGACTTCTGGGACTCTTCTATATAACTTTATATTTTGATGTGACTTGTTTTGTTTTGATTCAAGACAGACATGTAGAAAGCCCAGCACTAAGAAGAGAGGAGCAGTATTAGAAGAGAGTAATATTATATAATAAAAATACCCATTAAACAACAGTAAGATCATGGCCAGATGGATACAAAACCTCTTCGAAAAGAGTCATCTAACAGAGGCCTCAACAAACAAAGCATTTGATCAATGAGCTCAGTGAAGAAAGACAATGGTGAGTAGGCAGTGGAGATGGCTAACATTTGTTTCAGACTCCTGCAGGCATAAACTTGAATCTGCAGTAAGATCTCAGGTTGAGACCTTTACCATGAATCCTAGATTGGTGGAGGAGCACTCAATTGTCGATGTTTTGTTGACAAGAAAGAAGAGGAAGGGAATTCAGGAGGAAAGTTTGGATGTTTGAATGCCATGAGTGCAGTCCCCGATCAGTGCAGTCCACGATCTACAACCGTGAAATAGACAATGGATGGAGCCAAGGAAGAGGGTGGGGACATCAAGTTACAGGTTTTGTTCAGAAAAGTTAAACTGGTCCTTAGCATATATACAGACTGTACTACAAGTGCTCATTTCTTTAAGGAGAGTCTTCATACTTCAAACACATAGGATGATGATGAATAAGGTATTTCCCTAGCACACAAAACCTAATTTCTAGCTCTGTATGGCCTGCCCCCGCCCCCGTTTAACTAATTTTATGCAAGAGGAAGAGAACTTCATTGGATCACCAAAGACATAATTACCTTGTAATATAGTTATTTTTTGTAAGAATGAAACTGATTATGGGATTTGGCAAGCAGCTTTTAGAAAATTAACTACTTATTTGAATTTGAGAATAACACATTTGTTATAATAGCAAAATCTCTTGAATTATTTCTTTTCTCACTAATAATCTCATGATATCTAAGAGGGGAAAAAATGTCTTTCATGCTTTCAAAATAAGAAGAACCAAGATCTGATCTAAAATGTAGGGCATAAAGGGGCAGAAATGAAATTTAATTTTGTAGAATGCTGAAAAAAATTGACTTTTGTGAATAAAGGATATTGCCTCCATCTTCAGGGATTAAAAACAACAGGAGAAAATTGTAGCACTATGTGTAAATGCCAAAATGCTTTCTTGCTGCACTTAACTAATGATTCTCAAGGTTTCAACTAAATCATCTCATTTGAAAGGGCAAAAGAAAAGGAGTGTTCCATCATCCTCTTCTAAGTCTTGGTACAGATGGCAGAAAAAAATCTTTCCAGTGCTGCTGAAGGCTGAAAACAGCTTCACAATAACAGAGCATCATTAGAGCTAACTAGGACCTACAAGAAACACATTTCATAACCAGATTCACGCAACATTTACTCAGCTAACTTGGAGAGAGAAAAGTTCAAAGTCCTGGCTGTGATATTTACTGGTAAACTTTGAGTGAGTCACATAACTCCATGAATCCCCACTTCTTCATATTAACATAAAAGAATATTAATTCCATGTACCTCTAGAGTTTTATAAGGATGAATTAAAATACTATATATATTAGCTTTATACTTCTAATTTCATAAGTATAAAAATGTGATTGTTAATGTTCTTTAGGTATTAGTCTCCTATGTGATAGGACAGAACCTATAAAAAAAAAGTACGATATTCTTTTTCTTTCATTTCTAAACCAAGATAGGAAATTTATTTTGTTTTCCTTCAAAGTAGAAAAGCAGTCATCATCCCAAATTGTGCACATTTCTTAATTTCTAGCTGATGAGGAGATGTTGATGAAGGACTCAATGGCTAAGAAAGACAAGAGGGGAAACGAGCTGAGTGAACATAACATTGTTCCTGCATGTAGATTCCTGTGTGTATGTTCATGCGTGTGTGTCAGGGTGGGGGGCGGGGGCAGCTCAGGGATTAAGTAGCATGTTATCTTAAGGATTTAGGGCAGAAATGCTAAGAGCTCTGGGGGACCCTGTTTGCCCCCAGGAATTGGTACTCACTGTGTTGAAAGGGAATGGCCCTGTTTGGCTCTGCCATCCTTCTTCCTGGTTCTTCTCTCTCTTGCTCCCAGAACATGTGGGGTTAAAGCAGGTGTGTGTCATATTCCTGGCTGTTGATATGATGCCTAGCCTGGTGTCCACACATATTGGCCATCCTTAAAACTTAACTGAGTCAAGCTGAACTTGCCTGTTTTACTGAGTCTTTTTTGTTGGCTCTGCTTCCTGTACTCATTTTTCCAATTCACTCTGTATATTGACACCAAAGTTGCTGTTTAAAGTGCAAAAATTCATCATGACAACACATGGCTAAAAATCCAACTTTATATCGTAGGCTTCTAGGCTTTTCACTATCTGTCTGCAGCCGCTTTTCTGAACATATTTCTCACACTCTTCTCATAAGCTATGCTCTTTGTTCATCCTGGTGTTATTTGCAATTTTAAGAATTCTGCATGGACTTTTATTTCTCTGGATATTTGTACATGATACGCTTTCTACGGGAGTATCCTTCACCCTTATCTATGAGAATTAGATCTTCATTATTTTTTATTTTCTTCAGACATCTCCCTGCAATTTCTCTTACTTTACTATTTTCATGACACATACTAGAAACTGTGTGACATGCTCACCCCCATTCTCTCCTCCCATGTTAAAGGAAGACATGGATAATTCCTCACATCTTCCCTCAGTGCAGGCTCAGAATGGGTTTTATCCATCAGAATTACCAGTTAATTAGCATCGGCATGCGAACTATGTTTGCCAGGAGGCTCACCATACTGCACCACTCACAGGACACAAATTATACTGCATTCCATGTAAATGGTGGCCCTAGGCATTGTGCAACACAGGGACTCTCTTTTCTATCCCTGTCATATCACCTGGCTGTAATTTATTCCACTCTATTGAAAATACCTATATGCTCACTTGTCTCATGCAGATTGTGAACTTCTGGAAGGCAAGCATGTTTGTAGCCCCGACACCAAGAAGATTGAATGACATACGGAAGACTAACACATATATGTCAGTTGAATGGATGAACGCAAACAATTTAGAAATGTAATGTCTATGGTGCTATGCTTAGATCCAAAGACGCTAAAGAAAAAATATAAGACTATGCAAAGTCCATTATTGGCCTTATTTTTTTAAAGTCTGCCTACGAAAAAAATAAAGAGTGAGAGCTTTAGTGTGTAAAATAGTGCCCCATACATCCTAGTATCTGATCAAGGGTCTTTTTGTGAGGCAGTGAGATATTCACTAATATTTCTCAGGAGCAACTTAAGCACCTCTATAAACCACTAATAAAGAGCAGAAAATATTTGTGTTGACAGATAAGGCCTTCTTGGTGGAGAAGAAATCCTGTGCTTTTCTCAATATATTTGAATGGAATTCCTAAGGAGGTGGATATCTAAGACACCACAGTGGAGCAGCAATGCATTCCACTTACAGGACATATTTTTTAAAAGTAAGGATGAGAATAATAAGGAGGTAAGATTCTCTTCTTTTAAAATCACGTAGACAAAGATAATGTACTTCCTGAATATAAATGAAATTTTTATTAAGTTTCACAAATGTAAAGTGACTGGTATCATTTGGACCTAGTAACTGATGATCATATTCACATGACTGATATGCTAACATATCTGTGTTAAAATAGAGTACAACAAAACTAAGCCCAAGCCCTCTCAGCTCATGCTTGGACTCCTGTAATAGCCTCCTTCCTTCCACCTTTGACTCAGATGGGCCAGTTAGAGTTGGCCTATACAGCTGCCAGAATGATACTTTTACAATATAAATCAGAGCTGCTATTTTGCTGCTTAAAGCCCTCCATCAACCCCCTCTCCACTGAGAGTAAGAACAGACCATGGACCACAAGGCTGTGCACCCACAAGTCTCTGCCCCCTTCTCATCTTTGTGGTCTTGGTCTCACTGCTCTATACTGGCCTTCTTGCTCTTTCTCAAACTTGCCAAGCATAAATCCCCATTGGAGGTGTGTGTTTACCTTTTTCTCTGCTCAAAAGGCTCTTCTCTCAGTTGTCCACCTGACCCATCCCCTTATTTCAATCGCCGCCATTTTTCACAGAGCTCTTTCCCACCTGATCACTTACCTCCTGCAATAGTCCTCCCATTTTGCTTTCCTTCCTAGCATTTATCACATGAGATCTACTACTTATCACATGTATTTGCTTCTATATTAACTGTGCATTCCTCACACAAGAATATACATTCCATATGAGCAGGAACTTGGTAGGATACCCTGCTGACTGTCTAAACCATACCTTGAACTGTGGTCCTTGCTAAATATATATTTGCTGAAGTTCAAAAAATATGTAAATTGATTGTGCTGATGGTTGCACAACTCTGCAAATACATTGAACACTATTAAATAATAATCTTTGAATGGATGACTTCTATTTCAGATGAGTGAATTGTATTTCAGTAAAGCTATTACAAAAAAATAAGAAGTAGAGTGAAAATTGAAGCAGGATTACATGCTTTGTTATTTATCCAATAGCTTCAAGATTTTCATAGCAATTACAGGGCTGTTATTTATAAATGATATATCTTTAAATAAATCGTTTATCAGTGGGTGTTCCTCAGCCCAGGAGCTTCAGGCTATGCTTTAAAATTCAATCATAGACGTTGATTTGCATGTGACATTTTCAAATTATCGTTTGAAATATCTACACATTTGTTAAAAACTAGTGAAGGAATCTCAAAAGGTAAATTACATTTTTAAACTATTTTAATGTTTCGGAGCCTGGTTTGCAGTGAGAGGCAGTAGGGAGAATTATACCACAAACTGTTTGTATTCAGAGAAACCTAATTGTCATACATTTACAGTTAGCTGGGGATGTAATTGCAAAACCAATTTAACAACATCATTATTTACCAGATGTGACTTTTTTAGAGCTAATTTTCCTTAGTAAACATCACCTAGAAATTTATATCATTTTGGAGATGAAATAATTATTTATTTGGCTTTTATTTAGCCACAGATAGAAGAAGTGACGTTAGCACTATAGCTTCCCCATTGAAATGTTCACCCTTCTAGGTTCCATCCTGAGGGGAGCTGGGCTAAATAAAGTATTCTCATGAGAATTAAGTGCTAGGTCAGTGGAGGTAAATTGCCTCTCTCGTGTTCACATTTCACACACAGAAAAGCAAGTTCCTGAATCACATACCTCAAAAATAGGCTGTGCTGTTAGCTACTGGATGATATAAAATACAATTTTATAATCTATAATTATTGTTTGTATTGCCTTTCCCATGAAGATGCTTAAGAGATACAGTATTGTTAACACCCACAGCCCACTTGGAGAGAGAAATGCTCAAAGTCCTGGATGTGATATTTACTTGAAAACTCTGTATGAGTCACAGAACTCCCATGAATCCCCATTGCTTCATATTAACATAAAAGAATATTAATTCCATGTACCTCTCAACATGAAACTGATTTTATGTCCTGCATTGCCACTTCAGGCCACATTAGTTGGCAGCAATTTTATTGTATATAGTTTTATATAATTTCTATTTCTTTTGATTTACATACAGCATTTCCTCCTTGAACATAACTGTCCTTAACAAGGGCTTCATACAGCAGTCACCTTTCTACTTTAATGCTACTTTAAATATTTATCTATTTATTTACATGACTATCTCCCCTGTGGACTGTGAGTTCATGAGGTTTGGACTCTGCCTTAATCATCTTTATCTTTATCACAGGTGTTTAGAGTAAAGACTTGGAGAAAATCATCTCCATTCTCTCTGTGTTTCTTCATATGTTCTGAAAGGAGTCCATTGAATAAATGATCTTACATTTACACATATCACTTAGGTATTAGGACAGATAACTAACTTGCCCTTCTTGTCCCACTCCACTCGTTTGAACCCTGCGCTCTTCTCCAAAAAGCTGATCCATAGAAATGACAGCAACGGGAACCTTTACTTCCAGCTCCGTTGGGTTTGGCCATCGGGAACACATGGCCAGGTTTCAGAGATGGAAGAGCTAAGTCCGGCACGTATTCCTCTGGATTGTTTCCTGTCTTGTAACTTCAAGCTGAACGTGTCCTTCAAGCAAAGGTGACAGCTCCTCTCAGGATGGCCCTTTCCTTAGGATTGTCACATTCTGGGTTCCAGAAACCCCTCTAAGAGTGTATTCAGGCCTAGAGATTGTAATGGCTTTGCAATCACTAGCACAGGATACTGTACTGATTCCTGTGTTTTCCTGCATCCTAGCTTTACCTTTGTAAATATGTCCTTAATAAATTTTCTTCAGTTATCCTTATGTGTGCATGACTTCTTCCTGCTGGTACCCTGACTAGCATAGGCATTATGAAGTAACCACCCATAAAATCAAGATAGCTATTGGTTATTTCTGTATATATGCATAGGTGTATTTTACATGTTATACATATATGTATATGTATATATATATATATATATATATATATATATGTCAAGTTTGTTTATACCCCTATTATGCACAATTATTAAAATGTAAAATACTGTTTCTGATGATACAAATCTTACCTCATTGTGCAACTTAATGGACTGATTTGAGAGATTAATACCCGTAGTTCCTACAATGGATAATTATTCTTTAATGACAGTTGTGGGTCTTTGAAAAACATCAATAAATTTTGCATTTGTATTTAGCCTGAGATTTTGCTAAAAATGGGCCATTCTTGTTTTTTTTTAAGTATAATTGGCATATAATGTCCTATTAGTTTTAGGTATACATCATAGTGACTCAATATTTTTATTATTTTTTTATTGTTTATTTATTTATTTTGAGAGAGAGAGAGACAGAGAGAGAAAATGAATGTGTGAATGAATGGATTCCAAGCAGGCTCAGAGCTATCAGTGCAGAGTCCAATGAAGGGCTCAAACTCACAAACTATGAGATCATGACCTGAACCATTATGAAGAGTCAGATGCTTGACCAACTGAACCACCCAGGTGCCCCTATATTTTTATACAATATGAAGTGATTCCCACAAGAAGTCTAGAACATCTGTCACCACACAAAATCATTACAATATTATTGACTATATTTCCCCAGTGCTGTACATCACATCCCTGTGACTTATTTATTCTATAACTGGAAGTTTGGATCTCTTAATCCCCTTTACCTATTTTTGCCTGCCCCTCTGCCTACCCCCCACTACCATCTGGTAACCAATATTTTGTTTCCTGTAACTATGAGTTGGTTTCTGTTTTGTTTGTATTTTTGATTCTACACATAATCAAAATCATACTGTATTTGTCTTTCTCTGTATGACTTATTTTACTTAGCATAATACCCTTTAGGACCATCCACGGTATCACACATGTCAAGATTTTATTCTTTTTAATGACTGAGTAATAGTCCATTGTATGTATATGTGTGTATATATGCATATGTGTATACATATATGCATGTGTGTATATGTGTGTATATATACATAAACACACACACATATATACATATACTCACATACCACATCTCCTTTATTCATTCATCTGGTGGTGGACGCATACATTGCTGAAACATTCCATTCTTGAGATGTCCTTTTTTATGCTTTAATGTTTAACTTGTCACCTTCCTTTAATTTAAATTTTTCTGATTTGCCCAAAGCATTTTCTCCTTGAACATAGTGTCCTTAACAAGGGTTGCACACAGCAGTTAACATTCCCACTTAAAAATGTATAAAGTTATCCAAAGTGAATAATGAAAGTGACAGAGGTCTCTTTCACCTCTATAATAAATTCCTGTCCTTCAGATATGAAGGAAATTGTTGAAATGTGTGCTTGCTTTATTATTTGAAAATATTCAATTCTGTTATAAAAGAAAAATAAACAGAAGTAACAAAACTTGTAAGAATGTTAAACGCAGAGAGTGAGAGAGCTAGCAATTTACGAAAGAGAGACAAATCTCATAGTATTTGTTAAATATGAGTAAGCAAGTAGCTTATGACACATAAAATTCAAAAGAGATGTTGGAGAAAGTAAGATTGTGATTTATAAGATGTGTTAATAAAACAAGTGTGATACATGGTAAGACTTTCTTCTAGAAAGGAAGGATGGAAAGATTAAGTAATAAGTTATGATTCTCTCAGCTCACAGTTATTTTAACGGTAAATTGGCTGCCCTTTTGTAGCATGCACAATAGTCTCATATTGGCTCCACATATGCACTGTCCAAGAAATACAGATACAATCATGCCTATTCAACAAGCTACATGGGGAGTTCTTCTGTGGCCAGAAACACTTGCCTGATTCCTTCAAATATAGCAAATATATTTGTTAGCAAATAGCAAATATACTCTCAAATCTGTTGCCCCAGATTATCATGTGTTAGTTGTTTTTCACAAATGCCAATTCTAGTCTTCAAAACTACACCATCCGTGGGTAGGGGTGGTGAGACAGAGACAGAGACAGAGAGACGGAGAACTTGTAAAGGTAGCAAACCTAGACTCTAGAATTCAGGTAGCATGGTATGTTATCCTCCCTCAATTCCTTCCTTTTTACCTCTCACCATGCATTTAAAATTGATTTAATATCTGTGTGATTGGAGAATTTTGACGATAAGCCTTTATGTTTTATGGCTTCTGAGATCACTTTTCTAGACGTGTTCTGGGAAGCTACTATTACATCAAGGTAATTTTCCACATAACAGTTGTACTTTGAATAAAAGTTGCATGCTATTAGTTTTATTCAGAATTTCCACAGAATTTTATTCCTTATATATGAATTTTCTGGGGTTATCACTTACTGTGACCGTATGACATATTTTTAAGATGACTGGCTAATGACGTTCGCCCATATGTCTTTCAAGCCCCTAACTTGGACCCATGTTCTCTTCTAAACCAAGTCTCTTTGCTGACATCATCCTATTTAATTAAAACAGTTTTCAAACTTGGTTTCCCATTTAGATTACCTCTGGAGTTTGAAAAAATAAAGATGTTAGTGTTTCATCCCAAAGATTCTAATATAATTGATCTAAGATGTGGCCTGTGCATCAATATTTTAAAAGTTCCCCCAAATAATTATTTTTTTCATATTGGATTACTTTACCTTTTGCAGTATTATATTTAATAGACATACAGTTACTCATATAATTGTAACATTCATGTTACATATAATTTTTTGAAGGCTTTGTCTCAGTTTCATAATTTTCTTGCTGCAGACCAGTCGGATTATAATGCCGCATTCTTCATGTGTTAAAGTAGTATAAATCCATAGGTGTGCTGATGAAAGTAGTGCTGCTCTTACTTCCGTAAAGAATTCAAGCTGATTAGTAACGCACTCATTTCCCAGGAACTGCCTGGGACAGGTAGTGTAGTTCAAAATCAATGTCACTATTTGAGCAAGCTATTTAAGATCCAAATCTCTTCTTCTAAATGACCTTATAGGATTAGTGTGAGGATGTCATGAATTAATGTAAGTGTAAGGCTATATTCTAGAACACATTAAGAACTTTAGAAAACGTTGAGGATTATTCTTCTTACTGATTATGAAAACTTAAGGTTTTCATTTTTAGAACTTTGTTCTAAATTATAATTTTTAAAGATTATTTATTTATTTTGAGAGAGAGGGAGAAAGAGAGAACAAGGGAAGGGGCAGAAAGAGAGAAAGAGAGAGAATACCAAGCAGGCTCTGCACTGTCAGCATGCAGCCCGATGTGGGGCTCAAACACAAAAAAACGTCAGATCATGACCTGAGCCAAGATCAAGAGTCATAAGCTTAACCAACTGAGCCACCCAGGTGCCTCTGCAAGTTATAATTTTTAAACCTAATTTCTTTTTTTACAGTACACTTTCATATATTCTTTTTTTTTTTTTTTAGGAATAGAATTTAGTGATTCATCACTTACATATAACACCCAGTGCTCATCCCAACCAAGTACCCTCCTTAATGCCCATCACCTATTTAGCCCATCCCCCACCCAGCTCCCCTTCATCAACTTTCAATTTGTTCTCTGCATTTAAGAGTCTCTTATGGTTTATCTCCCTAAATGTTTCTAATACAGAAAGGTTTGAGGACTGCTGCATCTAACCAATTGGTGTAGTAACATTTAGTTTATTTGGGTGTTTTTAAGTACAACAAAAAGAAAGTTGAGTTGTTGAGTGGTTAATAAAATGGTCCTGGAAAAGCCAGTCCAAAGTTCAGGGTCTGAGATGCAAAATTCATTCAGACTCCACCTGTAAATTGGCACCAACAATGATTTCACCAGTCCTGCCCAGTTAGATCCCATTTTGTTGATTCGATCCAGAAACTTGAGCTGAGAGAATACTAGGAACCAGAGACTCTTTCCTCTGGTTCCTCCTCCCAGACACAGAGTTGTCTGTTTTTAGCATTCTCTAAGGCTAACACATTCATAAGGGTTGCCTGCCATTATCCTGTTACCCTTACCTCATTTCCAATAGACCCAACTATAACATCTACCACAGAAAATAAGGTTTGTTCATCTCTACTGAAAAGGACAGGTGAAGTCAGGAGTCAGGAGTCAATGGTCAATCTTATTGTAAGTCAGTGCAAGTCAGAACAAGTCAGTGCATGGTTCTTCACAGGTTTACTATATTTTCACAGGCATTTTCACAGGTAGCCTTTGTTGCTATAGAATGATCTGTCCTTCCTCGCTATTGAATGCACATTATTGGTAAAATCTTCCAGAAAAATTCAAGCTATACAGATAACATCACTTTGAATGAAAAATGAGAAAGCTATTTTTTTTATTTTTAATGTAATGGTTTCCCTTGTTCCTTGTTTGCTTTTTCTTGTACCCAGACCCAAAACTTTCATAATTCCTTTCCCTGTTTATGGTGTTTGTTTGTTTGTTTGTTTGTTTGTTTTCTGTCAACTTGCTCTCACTTGTTTCTGGATAACTTCTGTTCACTGCTTTTTTATATTGAGATTTTATAGTTTGTGATTCAGAGAATATTAACTAATAAAAAAACCTGAAATGTTTAAACTCAGGAATTCAAAGAACATTCACATTCATTACAGTTTTACCTTTTTATCATCTGAAATATGAATCGTTGTTAGCTAGACAGGATGATTTAATAAAAACTACATGGGTTTTGGAGGCAAATTCCATATTGGGGCTTGGATCCTTGTTTAGTCTATGATGTTGAGAAAGTTCTTTATACATCTGCAGAACAAGGCTAATAATACCAAACTTTCAAGGTGATTGCCATGTACATATGCATATATACATGCACATGCATGCATCTATATTTATCTATCTATATGTGATGCTTAGACCTTTGAACATTGCAGATGAAATGATACAGCTTACGATATTGGAATCTTGCTAGTTAAATCTGACTGTGTCAGATCCATTTTATTTTGAAGTTTATCTCACTTCAGTGTTTAAAAGTATTGCACTAAATAAATACATACATACATACATAAACAAACAAATAAAAAAGTATTGCACCGAGAGGTACAAAAGAAGAGTAAGATATGGTTCTTGACCTCATTGAATGTGTAATCTCAAAAGGAAGAAAGATATATAGCATTGAAGGAGTTTAGATATTGCTATAAGATGGTTATGATTACAAGTTGATGATTGATATAAATACAGATAAGGTTTTCGAAGAAAGAGATCAATGTAGATTGGAATTACTCAAGAAGTTTTACTAGAAGACCCAAGAATTGAGCTGGCTTTAATATATTTAGAGGTTAAGGGATGGGGGGTATTTTCTGATATCAATTTGAACTATGGTTCCCTATCACATAGGGATTCATTAAATTATATGTTACTTGCTTTAATTTTTCTTAGAGTTGCAGGGCTATTCATTTTTAATGCCTAATTTTCAGGCTCTGACATCAAAGGGAGATATTTAAGGAATGTTCTGTTGCCTTAGTGCTGAGCACCTTGCTTAGTGCAAGTGCCACACAGCTTCTCATTTGTAAAACTTCATGCGTTTACAGGGAACTTATTGCAGTAGCAAGGTACAAAAATTCTTTCAATTTAAATTATCTTCAAACTGAGAACTAACCTTTAAAATGTCTTAATGAAGAAAAACCCATGTGACCACCCAGTCTATTCCTAGGTGCTATCTGCCTTCCAATGCCCTCTTCCCATTTACATATCTAATTCTTCACTGGCAAAAACAGATCACTGCGTGATTTTTGCTGGAGGAAAGAAATGATAGGAGATTTTTGTAAAGCACACTTATGTCTCTGAAGGTTTGAAGTTAAAAATTAATGTTATAAGGGGAAGTGATTTTATACTTATTCTGACTGAAATTAAAATGAATACTGGATATTTCTAAAGGGATCTTGTGAAACAATACTGGTGGAAAAATTAAGAACTTAATATATACACACATATATACACCTTTATGGCTGAAATGGCATGGGGCGGGGGGGCAATGAAGTTGAGTAAGTAAGCTGTCAAACCCATCAGTCTTGATTGGCTTTCATTTTAAATGCATCTGGTTCTATTCCATTGTATCTGGGGAACGCATACCCTATGTGCCATGGAACTGAAATTAAATCTCCTTTCTTGTAGTTGAATGCTTTTGCTTCAATCTAGCCTGCATCTGGATACCGGGGCAAGATTGAAGAGAGACTGGAGTTTAATATTAAATAATGTTTAAAATTTTCAGTGCAAATTGAGAATAGTTAGCTTCTGTTCAGTCAAAAGAAACAAAATGAGATAAATACAGAGAAGTGCTGAGAAGAGGATGGGACCAGGGGTTCTATGAGTGGCTCAGAGATTTTGGAGGACATCTGAAAGACAGGAAGTTAATGGGATTCTATTTTTGTTAATTTCCTAGGGCTGCCATAACAAATTACCACACACTTGGTGATTTAAAGCTCATGAAATGTTTTCTCTCACAGTTCTGGAGGCCAGATGTCCGAAACCAAGGTGTTGGCAGGACCACGTTTCCTCCAACAGCTCTAGGGGAGAATCCTTCCCTGCCTCTTCCAGTTTCTGGTGGCTAACAGCGTTACTTGATGTGTGACTGCTCAACTCCAGTCTCTGCCTCCATCTTCACATGTGTCTGTGTTGCAAATTTCCCTCTCCTTTCTCTTATAAAAGTACCAGTGACTGGATTTAGGGACTAAGTTGCATCCATGATGGTCTTGAGATCCTAAACTTAATTACATATGCAAAGACCCTCTTTCCAAAAAAGATCACATCCATAGTCACTGGGAGTTAAGACTCAAACATATCTTTTTTTTTTTTTTTTTTTTTTTGGTTGGTGGGGGCGGTCACTCTTCAATCCATTACATGATTATAGAATAAAACGAAATAGAGGAACCAATCATATAAAACTTGCCAAAGAGGAAGTACTAGTAGTAACGAAGGTGGGAACCATTTATTTTTTTTTTAAGGACAAAACTTCAAGGGCCTCCAAGCTCCATGTGAGCAAGTGAGTAGAGCAAGAATGGGAATGTCAGAGAAATTGGGAAAATTATGGAAGTTCTATGGATGACCAGATACATCTCTCCTTCCAGCTCCCTTACCTCTTCCCTTCTTTCTGCCCATACTATGAAGAAAAAAAATGGCATCAATGACTTTCACCCCTGATCTTCCTTCCAGTGAAGACCAGAAAATGACACCATTACACTGCCAAGTAATAAGTGTTCTTTCTGAGGAGGATCAGTCTTTTTTGTTTTTTAAATTTTTTACTTTAGAGAGAGAGAAAGAAAGTGAGAAGGAGATAGGGGCAGAGAGAGAGAGAGAGAGTAGAAGAGATAGCATCTTAAACAGGCTCCACACTCAGTGCAGAGCCTGATGCAGGGCTCAATTCCACGACCCTGGGATCATGACCTGAGCCAAAATTAAGAGTATAATGCTCGACCAACTGAGCCACTCCAGGAGGGTTAGTCTTTTAAGTCATTGTCACACTGTTTTAGGGGAATCTCAGCGGCTTCCCTCTGCCTAACTTCAAGTGGTATCGACAAACTTCTACACACACAGAGTTCAGAGCCAAACTTCCTACTCAAGAGAAAGTCCTATTGTGGAAGAAATCATCCACAAATGAAAGAAAATCTCACATAAGCTAGTCTACACACATGAATAAGAATAGAGAACCAAGCACCATCAGACACACGAAGAAAAGCCAATACCATGAAAAAGAAAGATCAAGATTTTCTTGTAATTTATATTAATTATGGTAATCTGTAATATGCAAATAGTACTTACCATGTGCTAGACACTGAATAAAACTCTTCATGTTAAAACAAACTTGGAGAAAATTCAGATGACTATCTTGAGAAAGATCTGAAGGAGCTATTGCCTCAATTTTGTGAATGAGGGTTGTGAGGGGTTATGTGAGTTAATAGATGAGCTCTTAAAACAGGTTCTAGCATGATGGCATCAAAAGAGCAACTCTCTCATTCAGGATTTAGATAAAAATCATTATCTCAAAAATAATCCTTACACTGTTTATATTGCTCTGAGTCTGAGTAGGAGGTAGACACCACATGGTATTTTAAATAGGGAAGTTTTAACATGAAGGATTATTATGCTGTGAGAAGAGAATAACTATCAGATGAGAAAGATACAAGGCATCCTAGGTCTGAGGGAGAGAGGGGGAAAAAATGAAAACATAAACTTGTAAGGGAGTCTTCCCAAGGTTCAAGTTCACATCTCATTGGAGAAAGTGTGGTTGCAGTCTAATGGATGGCAGACAAGCTCACTGGTTTGACCAGACCTGATCTGATCCAGAGCCACTAGGCAAGCAAGAAGCTTCACCCAGGGTGCAGGCAAAGTGCGGCTGGTGGGCATGAGTGTGAATGGAGTTGGTGCACCCGGGATGACAAGAGGGGTACAGTGTCCACAGTGGGAGGGCTGTGGGAAGGGCGTTGCCAGGCTAGGACTGCAATGTTGCTGAAGGACCACAAATTCTGGGCATGTGGCTGGAGCAGAGCATCACCTGTTGTGTTCACACCTGCCCTGCGGACCTGGGGTAACGCAGCTGGAAGGAGTCAGGGAAGCTCTCTTCCCCCTGCGGTGCCAGTCCATTGCCCTCTACTGAGATCTTTTAACTTTTTGCTTATAGTTAAGGAGAAACATGTAGAGCGATCCTATCCATTATCCTGGGACATGAATTGAAAATAGATTCAAAGCTGAGAGGCAATGAATTGATAACTATAACAGAATCTAAGAAATCATATTGAAAGATAATTGTATAGGGGCACTTGGGTGGCTCAGTCGGTTGAGTGTCTGACTTCGGCTTAGGTCATGATCTCACCGTTGGTGAATTCGAGCCCCGCAATGGGCTCTGTGTTGACGTCTCAGAACCTGGAGCTTGCTTCGGATTCTGTGTCTCCCTCTCTCTCTGCCCTTCCCCTGCTCATGCTCTGTCTCTCTCTGTCTCTCAAAAATAAACAAACATTGAAAAAATTTAAAAAAAGAAAGATAATTATATAACTGAAAATCAGTTGATTTCTTGTCCCTGAAACAGTGCAATGAGGGGATTATTAAGTATCCAGCATAACTTTCTTTTTTTATTTTCTCATAATTGGACTATCTAGATGATGGCTAACACTTATTTTATTGCCAGTTGCCTTAAAAACAATTTAGATGTACTAACCTAGTCAGTGTTTACAACAAACTTGAATTAGGTACTGTTATTCACACCACAGGAAATGGACACATATATCTTATTGAGTGTAATTTGAGATTAGACCAATAGCCACAGTCTTTATAGTCATTTGTGGGAAGAAAAACAAAGTATTCTAACTACCATGACACTTTTGATAAAATTCCACCTCTGTACACTTATAAATGGTTTTTATAGTAAGTTATTGATAAGGTTCATATTTACATTTAAATGTGGATTATTTCATTATTTGGGAACTTTCTATTACTGAAAAGGTCACGAAGCTCATGGATCTCCCTGGGTCATATCCTGGCTCTTCTTTTTACTTACTACTTAACTGTTCTGTTTAAGCCATTTAACTGCCAAGAGTTTCTGTTTGCTCTCTTAGGAAATATGCAGAATCGCCATCTCTATCTTTCAGGGCTACTGTGAATCATGTCTGTGGATGCAGTTCACGAACTCCCAGACAATGTTCTAACTATCCTCCTTGGAAGCCTTGCCTCAGGTTCTTTTCTGCTCCTTCCTCATTTTTGGAAATAGACAAAATTGGCCCACTCTAAAATGATGTCCACAACAACGCTGCATGTTTCCTCAAGGAAACGTTGAAGGTTGGTGGTGTCTCCCAAATGCTGTAGCCATAAGATTAAACAGAGATGGTGAAAGAGCCCGAGATTTGGGATCAAACAATAGGGAAAAAAAGAGGAAGCAAGCTGCAATCATCACCAGCTGTGTGGCTTTTGGAGATTTACTTCCTGCTCTGAACCTCAGTGTCCACATTGGTAAAATTGAGATAACATTTGAACTCAGCACTTCGCATGGCTATTGTGAAGATCAGTTCTAGCAATGTAGTTGAAAGTGTTTTACAAATCATTAAAAGAGACATGCTATAAGATCAATATTAGGAGACATAGATTGTAAATTTCAATTCAGGCACTCTTTTTGAAAAAAAATATCTGCTATGTCCTGCTGTGCTGATTTTACATAGGTTTTCTCCCTGTATCCGTCTTTTGGGATTAATTTTATCTTTTCCATACCAAACATACCATAGGATCCCTATATATTAGTTATTGAAAGTTAATGATCCTGAGTAAGGAAAATATAAGACTTTATACAGAAATAAGACAATTTGTTAATATTTAGATTACAAAACAATGTTTGCTAAAAGCTTTTAAGTTGAATATTTATTATTATATGTTACTAAAAGATTTTAGAAAAAGCAAGTGGAGTTTTGCATGCCCAAGGAAATTATGTTTTTAAGATATTTTTTAAGTAATCTGTACACCCAATGTGGGGCTCGAACTCACAACCCTGAGATCAAAAGTTGCATGCTCTACTGACTGAGCCAGCCAGATGCTCCCCGCAACAAAATTATTTCTGAAGAGCACCCAGTAGATCAAAAGGAAAAAAAAATTCAAATAACCCTGATCAAGCAATCAGAATAAGTTTCAAATGTTAATGTGCAATTGGTAGTTACCTACTCTGAATTAACTTTTTCCAGTTTGGGAATTATTTTCAAATTGTACCTGAATTTTCTTCAAAATGATAGAAAATATGTGCTCTAATCTATGCTAATTCTTAAGATTTAAAATATAGTTTTTATAGTTTTGGTTTTTGCTTGCAATTTTACAGTTTACCCTGATTTTGCTCTTCTTTTATGATTTTCAGATATTACCTACATCAAGCTTGTATCAAACATTGTCTTTCTTTAAACACATATGGTGAAAATCATTCAAGCAGATGGCGATCCACAGTCATTGGTAACAGAGGATCAAGTGTCGGCTCAGTGGCTGCTGAAATGGAGTCCAATTTAATAGCTCAAATGAGGACAAGAATTAAATTGGAAATTGCAGGCTGAAATATTCTGCATTTGATCATAAAGAGATTATAGGAAGGAAAGAACACAGTGTAACAGCCTGTATTTTAAAAGGAGCCAGGCTTCTGATAGTTCTGTGTTTTATCAGTTCATAATCGAAGTAAGCAATATAAGTCCATTTTTAAATCACGAATATATTTGTGACTTATTTTTTAGGAGAGGCCATTTCTTTTTTACAGATTTCAATACAGCATTAAAATTCTGTTCCTTGACATTCAGATGCATGGTGTACTGGACTTGCAAAGCAGAATTTAGTTGTGCTTTGTTGGATGTTTGGAGGAGTGGTGATGTTTCTAGTCTGTCTTCTGCCCACTCTAGCTAGGTATTCAAATGTCTGTGATACTTCCTCTGTTACCCCCAAGCTTCCAAGATCAGTGGCCAGCAACTTTAGCACAAATAAACCTTCTAGAATGAGGCAAGATTGGGGTTGGTGGAATTCTTATTTGAATAACCATATTATGCACTAACTGTATAACTAGTAAAATTGGATCTTGTTGTTTCATCAAAGTGTGTACCATAAGACATGAGGGTCATTTGATGAAGGGTAAAATATCCTGGAGTAGAACAATTATAAAATGAGTCGAGTCACTCAGCCTCTTTAAGCCGCAATTTCCTCCTTTGCAAATGGAGTTAACAATAGTACCTACAGAAAGACATTAGAAGGAATCACTGAGACAAGGCATATGAGATTTATAGATTATGTCTGACCTAGAGAGAGAGCTGGACAGTTAAGAGCACACCTTGTGAATCTAAAACCTGGCTCCCAAACTTACTTGTTGACCTTGGGTAAGTTATTTAACATGTTCTTTAATTTCCTCAATTATAACTTGGGATTAATAATAACACCTCATGCATATATTTGTTATGAGGACCAAATGAATTGATGTTTATAAAACACTCCATCCAGGGCTAATATCCATCCAGGGCTAATAATGCAGTCATAAACACATCAATGTGAGTTATTATTAGTATCATGTATTTACAATACAAATGGAATGTTGTTGGTAAAACTTAAAAATCATCATATTAATACATTTCTTAATTAAAAACCTAAATAAGGATCTAACAAACTGAACTAAATATTCTATTAACACAAATATGTTTTAGAGAAACCAAGCTATCTTTGTCATAATTTGATATTGAAAAAATTATTACTCCATGCTGACCAATGCTGAAACTAGTTGTCATTCTTGGACAGTTTTAATATTGTTTTACTCACAGTTTTAATACTGTTGTTTGGTTTTGGGCAAAGAATATTTCATTCCAAGCATAATTTGAGAACTATAAAAAAATAGTTGCAATTGTTCCATGGTATTTTAAAATTATTCCCACAGATTGATGCTCAACATCACTAGAAAATGCAAATTAAAACCACAAGTTGATAATACAAAAAAAAAAAAAAGACAGAATACTGAAAAAGAGAAAACAAATGCTGGCAAGGTTGTGGAGAAAAGGGAAGCCCTGTGCACCATTTGTGGGAATGCAAATCAGTGCAGCCGCAATGGAAAAGAGTATGGAGGTTCCTCAGAAAAATTAAAACAGAATTGCAATATGATCCAGCAGTTCTGCTTTTGGGAATATATCTGAAGCAATAAAAACACTATGTCAAAGAGATATCTGCAACCCCCATGTTTAGAGCAGCATTATTTATAATAGCCAAGCCATGGAAACAACCTACGTGTCCACTGATGGATGAAAGTATAAGAAAGTAGTACTTTCTTATATATCTACACAACAGAATGCCAGTCAGCCATAAAAAGGAAGCAACCCTGCCATGTGGATGGCATGGATGGACCGTGAAGTCATTATGTTAAGTGAAGTAAGACAGAGAGAGAAAGACAAATACTATATGACCTCACCTATATGCCTAACCAAAGAAAACAGAATAAGTCCTAGTAATAGAGATCAGATTTGTGGTTACCAGAACTGGGAGGTGGAGGGAGACAGAAAAGGATGAAGGTAGTCTAAAGGTATAAACTTTCAGGAGGGAAGAATGGCGGTGTAGGAGGACGCTGGGCTCACCGCGCGTCCTGCTGATCACTTAGATTCCACCTACACCTGCCTAAATAACCCAGAAAACCACCAGAGGATTAGCAGAACGGAGTCGCGGGAGCCAAGCTCAGACGAGAGGCCCACGGAAGAGGGTAGGAAGGGCGGCGAGGCAGTGCGCGCTCCACGGACTGGTGGGAGGGAGCCGGGGCAGAGGGGCGGCTTGCCGGCCAAGCAGAGCCCCCAAGTCTGGCTTGCAAAAAGCGGAGGGGCCTGACGGACTGTGTCCCGCAGCAAGCGCAACTTAGCGGCTGGGAGGTCATAAGTTAACAGCTCTGCTCAGAAAGCGGGAAGGCTGGAGGACAAAGGGAAGGAAAGCTGCTGAGCCCCCCGACGACAGAGCTCAGTTTGGTGGGGAACAAAGGCGCTCGCCAGCGCCATCTTCCCCGCCCATCCCCCAGCCAAAATCCCAAAGAGAACCAGTTCCTACCAGGGAAATTGCTCGCTCCACGCAAACACCCAACTCTGCGCTTCTGCGGAGCCAAACCTCCGGCAGCGGATCTGACTCCCTCCTGCTGCCACAGGGCCCCTCCTGAAGTGGATCACCTAAGGAGAAGCAAGCTAAGCCTGCTACTCCTGCCCCTGTGCACCTTGCCTACCCACCCCAGCTAAGACACCAGATCCCCGGCATCACAAGCCTGGCAGTGTGCAAGTAGCCCAGACAGGCCACCCCACCCCACAGTGAATCCCGCCCCTAGGAGAGGGGAAGAGAAGGCACGCACCAGTCTGACTGTGGCCCCAGCGGTGGGCTGGGGGCGGACATCAGGTCTGACTGCGGCTTCGCCCACCAACTCCAGTTATACACCACAGCACAGGGGAAGTGCCCTGCAGGTCCTCACCACGCCAGGGACTATCCAAAATGACCAAGTGGAAGAATTCCCCTCAGAAGAATCTCCAGGAAATAACAACAGCTAATGAGCTGATCAAAAAGGATTTAAATAATATAACAGAAAGTGAATTTAGAATAATAGTCATAAAATTAATCGCTGGGCTTGAAAACAGTATAGCTGACAGCAGAGAGTCTCTTGCTACAGAGATCAAGGGACTAAGGAACAGTCACGAGGAGCTGAAAAACGCTTTAAATGAAATGCATAACAAAATGGAAACCACCACGGCTCGGATTGAAGAGGCAGAGGAGAGAATAGGTGAACTAGAAGATAAAGTTATGGAAAAAGAGGAAGCTGAGAAAAAGAGAGATAAAAAAATCCAGGAGTATGAGGGGAAAATTAGAGAACTAAGTGATACACTAAAAAGAAATAATATACGCATCATTGGTATCCCAGAGGAGGAAGAGAGAGGGAAAGGTGCTGAAGGGGTACTTGAAGAAATAATAGCTGAGAACTTCCCTGAACTGGGGAAGGAAAAAGGCATTGAAATCCAAGAGGCACAGAGAACTCCCTTCAGACGTAACTTGAATCGATCTTCTGCACAACATATCATAGTGAAACTGGCAAAATACAAGGATAAAGAGAAAATTCTGAAAGCAGCAAGGGGTACACGTGCCCTCACATATAAAGGGAGACCTATAAGACTCGTGACTGATCTCTCTTTTGAAACTTGGCAGGCCAGAAAGAGTTGGCACGAGATTTTCAGTGTGCTAGACAGAAAAAATATGCAGCCGAGAATCCTTTATCCAGCAAGCCTGTCATTTAGAATAGAAGGAGAGATAAAGGTCTTCCCAAAAAACAAAAACTGAAGGAATTTGTCACCACTAAACCAGCCCTACAAGAGATCCTAAGGGGGACCCTGTGAGACAAAGTACCAGAGATATCACTACAAGCATAAAACATACAGACATCACAATGACTCTAAACCCATATCTTTCTATAATAACACTGAATGTAAATGGATTAAATGCGCCAACCAAAAGACATAGGGTATCAGAATGGATAAAAAAACAAGACCCATCTATTTGCTGTCTACAAGAGACTCATTTTAGACCTGAGGACACCTTTAGATTGAGAGTGAGGGGATGGAGAACTATTTATCATGCTACTGGAAGCCAAAAGAAAGCTGGAGTAGCCATACTTATATCAGACAAACTAGACTTTAAATTAAAGGCTGTAACAAGAGATGAAGAAGGACATTATATAATAGTGACAGGGTCTATCCATCAGGAAGAGCTAACAATGATAAATGTCTATGCGCCGAATACCGGAGCGCCCAAATATATAAAACAATTACTCATAAACACAAGCAACCTTACTGATAAGAATGTGGTAATTGCAGGGGACTTTAACACCCCACTTACAGAAATGGATAGATCATCTAGACACACGGTCAATAAAGAAACAAGGGCCCTGAATGAGACATTGGAACAGATGGACTTGACAGATATATTTAGAACTCTGCATCCCAAAGCAACAGAATATACTTTCTTCTCGAGTGCACATGGAACATTCTCCAAGATAGATCATATACTGGGTCACAAAACAGCCCTTCATAAGTTTACAAGAATTGAAATCATACCATGCATACTTTCAGACCACAATGCTATGAAGCTTGAAATCAACCACAGAAAAAAGTCTGGAAAACCTCCCAAAGCATGGAGGTTAAAGAACACCCTACTAACGAATGAGTGGGTCAACCAGGCAATTCGAGAAGAAATTAAAAAATATATGGAAACAAACGAAAATGAAAATACAACAATCCAAATGCTTTGGGACGCAGCGAAGGCAGTCCTGAGAGGAAAATACATTGCAATCCAGGCCTATCTCAAGAAACAAGAAAAAACCCAAATACAAAATCTAACAGCACACCTAAAGGAAATGGAAGCAGAACAGCAAAGACAGCCTAAACCCAGCAGAAGAAGAGAAAGAATAAAGATCAGAGCAGAAATAAACAATATAGAATCTAAAAAAACTGTAGAGCAGATCAACGAAAGCAAGAGTTGGTTTTTTGAAAAAATAAACAAAATTGACAAACCTCTAGCCAGGCTTCTCAAAAAGAAATGGGAGATGACCCAAATAGATAAAATCATGAATGAAAATGGAATGATTACAACCAATCCCTCAGAGATACAAACAATTATCAGGGAATACTATGAAAAATTATATGCCAACGAATTGGACAACCTGGAAGAAATGGACAAATTCCTGAACACCCACACTCTTCCAAAACTCAATCAGGAGGAAATAGAAAGCTTGAACAGACCCATCACCAGTGAAGAAATTGAATCGGTTATCAAAAATCTCCCAGCAAATAAAAGTCCAGGACCAGATGGCTTCCCAGGGGAGTTCTACCAGACGTTTAAAGAAGAGATAATACCTATCCTTCTCAAGCTATTCCAAGAAATAGAAAGGGAAGGAAAACTTCCAGACTCATTCTATGAAGCCAGTATTACTTTGATTCCTAAACCAGACAGAGACCCAGTAAAAAAAGAGAACTACAGGCCAATATCCCTGATGAATATGGATGCAAAAATTCTCAATAAGATACTAGCAAATCGAATTCAACGGCATATAAAAAGAATTGTTCACCATGATCAAGTGGGATTCATTCCTGGGATGCAGGGCTGGTTCAACATTCGCAAATCAATCAACGTGATACATCACATTAACAAAAAAAAAGAGAAGAACCATATGATCCTGTCAATCGATGCAGAAAAGGCCTTTGACAAAATCCAGCACCCTTTCTTAATAAAAACCCTTGAGAAAGTCGGGATAGAAGGAACATACTTAAAGATCATAAAAGCCATTTATGAAAAGCCCACAGCTAACATCATCCTCAACGGGGAAAAACTGAGAGCTTTTTCCCTGAGATCAGGAACACGACAGGGATGCCCACTCTCACCGCTGTTGTTTAACATAGTGCTGGAAGTTCTAGCATCAGCAATCAGACAACAAAAGGAAATCAAAGGCATCCAAATTGGCAAAGATGAAGTCAAGCTTTCGCTTTTTGCAGATGACATGATATTATACATGGAAAATCCGACAGACTCCACCAAAAGTCTGCTAGAACTGATACATGAATTCAGCAAAGTTGCAGGATACAAAATCAATGTACAGAAATCAGTTGCATTCTTATACACTAACAATGAAGCAACAGAAAGACAAATAAGGAAACTGATCCCATTCACAATTGCACCAAAAAGCATAAAATACCTAGGAATAAATCTAACCAAAGATGTAAAGGATCTGTATGCTGAAAACTATCGAAAGCTTATGAAGGTAATTGAAGAAGATTTAAAGAAATGGAAAGACATTCCCTGCTCATGGATTGGAAGAATAAATATTGTCAAAATGTCAATACTACCCAAAGCTATCTACACATTCGATGCAATCCCAATCAAAATTGCACCAGCATTCTTCTCGAAACTAGAACAAGCAATCCTAAAATTCATATGGAACCACAAAAGGCCCCGAATAGCCAAAGTAATTTTGAAGAAGAAGACCAAAGCAGGAGGCATCACAATCCCAGACTTTAGCCTCTACTACAAAGCTGTCATCATCAAGACAGCATGGTATTGGCACAAAAACAGACACACAGACCAATGGAATAGAATAGAAACCCCAGAACTAGACCCACAAACATATGGCCAACTCATCTTTGACAAAGCAGGAAAGAACATCCAATGGAAAAAAGACAGTCTCTTTCACAAATGGTGCTGGGAGAACTGGACAGCAACATGCAGAAGGTTGAAACTAGACCACTTTCTCACACCATTCACAAAAATAAACTCAAAATGGATCAAGGACCTGAATGTGAGACAGGAAACCATCAAAACCTTAGAGGAGAAAGCAGGAAAAGACCTCTCTGACCTCAGCCGTAGCAATCCCTACTCGACACATCCCCAAAGGCAAGGGAATTAAAAGCAAAAGTGAATCACTGGGACCTTATGAAGATAAAAAGCTTCTGCACAGCAAAGGAAACAACCAACAAAACGAAAAGGCAAGCAACGGAATGGGAAAAGATATTTGCAAATGACATATCGGACAAAGGGCTAGTATCCAAAATCTATAAAGAGCTCACCAAACTCCACACCCGAAAAGCAAATAACCCAGTGAAGAAATGGGCAGAAAACATGAAGAGACACTTCTCTAAAGAAGACATCCGGATGGCCAACAGGCACATGAAAAGATGTTCAGCGTCACTCCTTATCAGGGAAATACAAATCAAAACCACACTCAGGGATCACCTCACGCCAGTCAGAGTGGCCAAAATGAACAAATCAGGAGACTATAGATGCTGGAGAGGATGTGGAGAAACGGGAACCCTCTTGCACTGTTGGTGGGAATGCAAATTGGTGCAGCCGCTCTGGAAAGCAGTGTGGAGGTTCCTCAGAAAATTAAAAATAGACCTACCCTATGACCCAGCAATAGCACTGCTGGGAATTTATCCAAGGGACACAGGAGTGCTGATGCATAGGGGCACTTGTACCCCAATGTTCATAGCAGCACTCTCAACAATAGCCAAATTATGGAAAGAGCCTAAATGTCCATCAACTGATGAATGGATAAAGAAATTGTGGTTTATATACACTATGGAATACTACGTGGCAATGAGAAAAAATGAAATATGGCCTTTTGTAGCAACGCGGATGGAACTGGAGAGTGTGATGCTAAGTGAAATAAGCCATACAGAGAAAGACAGATACCATATGGTTTCACTCTTATGTGGATCCTGAGAAACTTGACAGGAACCCATGGGGGAGGGGAAGGAAAAAAAAAAAGAGGTTAGAGTGGGAGAGAGCGAAAGCATAAGAGACTGTTGAGAACTGAGAGCAAACTGAGGGTTGATGGGGGGTGGGAGGGAGGAGAGGGTGGGTGATGGGTATTGAGGAGGGCACCTTTTGGGATGAGCACTGGGTGTTGTATGGAAACCAATTTGACAATAAATTTCATATATAAATAAAATAAATAAAAAAAAAATAAAGGTATAAACTTTCAGTTTTACAAAAAAAAATTACTAGGGGATGTAACATACAAGAAAATGGCTATGTTAACACTGCTATATGGTAGATTTGAAAGCTGTTGGGAGAGTAAATCCTGAGAGTTCTTTTTCTTTTCTTTTTTCTTTTTTGTGTCTGTATGAGATGCTGGATGTTAACTAAACTTCCTGTGATCATCATTTCACAATATATGTAAGTCATCATGCTGTATACCTCAAACATATGCAGTGCCCTATGTCAATTATATCTCAAAATGGGAAAAAATAAGTAAAATTACTATAAAAAATGGTTACTTTTTTTCTAATTTCAATTGTACAGATATATGCAAAGCATTATTTGCATTGGTAAGAAAGAGTAGTGGTAACTTGAACATTTGTTTTTCAACTTCTGGGTTTTTTTTCATTATCATTTACTTAAATTAGTTGGATCTCAATAAGGCTGGAAAAAAATTAGTTGGGCTGAATTCTGAAATGCCAAGAAGCTAGGGCATTAGTTTTACATTGCCGCCCATGACAAACCACCAAAAAACTTAGTGGCTTAAAACAATAGTGAATATATTACAGTTCTGTAAAGTCACAATTCCTACTTAGGCCTTACTGGGCTAAAATCAAGACAACAACCGTGATGTGTTCCTTCTGCAGGATCTAGGATAAAATTCATTTCCTTGCCTTTCTATCCTCTAGATGCTATCCCCATGCCTTGGCTCCTGGACCCCTTCCTCCAGCAGCTGGACGGACATCTCATGATATCACTAGGTACTGAGTCTTATTCCTCCCTAAGAGTACTAATAACCCTGTGGTTACACTGAGCCCACTCAGTTAATCCAGAGTAATCACCCTATTTTAACATCAATTGATTCACAGGATTAATTCACAACATTAATTCCTTTTAGTTACATAACCTAACACATTCACAATTTCTAGGATTAGGGCATAGACATCTTTGGGGAGGGATCATTATTATGTCTGTCACAGTCAGCAACCATAACCAGCCTATGAAATTTTACATCTAACTGGGTAATTACAGTATCGATTATGTGATACAGATAACTTCCATTCACCTAAAAATGCTGAAGATTAGTGTAAAGATGATAGGTTTTCTGTCCAAGAGTTGGAGCAGATAATGCAAAAAAATGTCTTAAATATCATCAAATCTGGAGGAAATTTTGGCCTAGGGAAATTTTTAGCACTGGTAACAAGATTAAAAGGATTGATTTTCACACAGCCTTTAAGGCAATGACAGTGTCCATTATGTGTGAGTATGTGAGGTGGGCAAAGACCTCCTTATCCTTTCAAATAAAAGGCAGGTAAGTATCAAAATTTTATAAACTTCTATGACAGCTGTCTTTGCAGATGTTATCAAAGACTTCCCAAAAGTTCTGCTAATATAGTAGATCTTAAAGATCAATCATGGAGAATTTCGATGTGTCATCAAATATGTTATATGTTACAGTCTCCTGGGTAAGCTAGAATATACCACGATGATTTAAATAATAGTCAAAAAGCAAAAGATGTTATTTTACAAATAAAGTCTGAATTTAGGAGAATAAATTTGACAAACAAGGTAATTTCTTTGATATTTAGTTTTTGCAATTTGGCTTTTCTGATGTACCTTTCTGTACATCAACACAACTGAAGAATAAATTCTCACTTTGTTGGTCTTAGAAGTAGCATACATTGGGACATTTATGGATGTTTATTTACTCTGTTACCACAGAAGACCAAACTGTAGCCAGATTATCATGAACATCAAGGACAAGTTGAAATGTTTTCGAATACACTTCCATTTGTTTGCTAATGGTGCCAGACTGAATTTAAAATGCATTAGTCTTTCCAAGGGCCATGATCAGTAGTTTTGAAACTTTCAACTCTCTTGGGTCCCTTAAAACCCATGGGTCATGATGCAATCAATTGGCAGCATCAGCTTATTTTCAATATTCTTCTACTCAGTCTCCTAGTCTGTGTCCTTGATTGGCTCCAAAGAAAATCAGAAGGGGATTTGAGAAATTAGAAGCAACATTGTTTTAAATTAAGTTTCGTATGCCTCTAAACATTTTGATTTTAACTCATGAGAAAATGGATTCTGATTTCTAAGTGGACAACTACTCACTGACTCTGAACATGGGATCATCTTCCTGCTCAACTGTTATTAAATTCTGCCTGGAAAAGCAGTTTTGTTTTGTTTTTGTTTTTGTTTTTGTTTTTTCTGCAACAAACAGGAACTTCAGTTGTCTGAGGTAGAGTAAACCTTTCCCATGGCCTCTACTGAACAGTTAAACTAGATTAAATGGTGACATGTCCCACACTCAAGCAGTATCTCCACTCCCACTAGTTGTTAGGTTTAGCCATTCGCGGACCAGCCTGTATTTGTTAGTATAATTATATAATCTAACTAAGCTATTAGGTGATTGTGAATAGAAATACATTCCACTTATAATAAATAAAATATACTGAATACTCTGGAAAGTCTATTAAACTTCAGTCACTAAAAAGCTTATGTCGGGGCGCCTGGGTGGCGCAGTCGGTTAAGCGTCCGACTTCAGCCAGGTCACGATCTCGCGGTCCGTGAGTTCGAGCCCCGCGTCGGGCTCTGGGCTGATGGCTTGGAGCCTGGATCCTGTTTCCAATTCTGTGTCTCCCTCTCTCTCTGCCCCTCCCCCGTTCATGCTCTGTCTCCCTCTGTCCCAAAAATAAATAAACGTTGAAAAAAAAAAAAAAGCTTATGTTAAAATAGGGATGTAGAAACAACTCTAACTAGAAGGGTTAAAATTTGCACTCAGATTGCTTTAAAGCAATCTTTAAAAAAAAATTAAAAAGTTTGAAAGAAAAATTTATGTTGTTTATGTAAGAAAGATGAAGTGAAACTCCAATCCAATTAGCAGACCCATTCTGAGGGAGGAAAAGAAGAAAAGAAAAAGAAAAAAAGAAAAAGAAAAAGAAAAAGAAAAGAGGAACGTGGTTTAATCAAAAGTTTGACAACTGTGCATTTCTACATATTTAATTGAAAATAAATTTTCTGAAGACTTTTACAGCTCTTAGTCTTAGTTTGTGAGATAGGAAGACTTCACAGAAAGTTATTAACCCTTTCTTTTAATGACTGATGTAATCACAAAACAGAGAATGTTGGTTCATTATCTTTTGTTGCACTAAAAAGAACTATATGTATCTGATAAAATCATTTTAAAAAAATTAAATGTTTTTATTATTTATTGAGAGAGAGAGAGAGAGAGAGAGAGAGAGAGAGAGATCGCACACAAATGGGGGAGATCAAGAGAGAGACAAGGACACAGAATCTGGAGAAGGCTCCAGGCTCTGAACTGTCAGCACAGAGCCCAACGCGAGGTTTGAACTCACAGACCACAAGATCATGACCTTAGCTGAAGTCAGACGCTCAACCAACTGAGCTACCCAGGCAACCCTGTATCTGATAATATCATCCAGAGGAAGAACTATGGCCTCAGAGTTAGCTTGGCTACTTTTATTTGTATGACCCTGGACAAAGTTCTTAACTACCTACGTTCATTGCCTTTATTTTAAAAATGGAATTTATAATAGTAATCTTCAAGAGCCAAAATAAGCAAATATATGTGAAAAATGCCTGGTACATAGTTGTCTTTAAATAAATATTAGATTTCATTTCCTTAACTGGAATTATGTATAAACTGTTTTAGATAAGTCATATAGAACTGTGTTGATTTTCTTCAAAATCTATTTTCCCTTAAATTTTTGTCCATAAAACTTAATGTTGTAGGCAAGAACCTAGTTAATTTGTGAATTTTCAGTAGGTATTTATAGACTCCACAATGTTTTATGAATCATAAAAAAGAAATAAGCGCATTTCCACCTTACTGAAACATCCTTTTTCTTGCTTAAATGTGAATATAAGAATACTATCAGAGTGTCATACGTTTTATAAGTGAATATTTAATGCAAATCTCTCCTTGACTTGCCTGGTGTAAATTTTATCTGATTGTCTCCTAAAAATTTCTGATTAGGATGAGAGAAGAATAAAAACTTTAATTTGGATTTAAACCAATTTGATTGGAAGTAAATTAGCCTCAACATAACAGTGTTGGACACACTGCATTAAAACAAACAAAAGCACACAGACAAATCTATTTAATATCTGAAATTTCACTAGGCTAGTGAGTAAAGAAAGTAATAAAAGGCTCTAATTGTGTAATTTCATTATCTAGGATACTGATGACTAAGGTATACTCTTGGTCTAGTGATGGACACATGGGAAGAATAAGCTGTTTTGGGTTTTCATTTACCTGCAAAAAATGGGATTATTATCTCTTGCGTGACCATTTGAACACTAGCACCTGGAAGGCACCTTTTTGCTCATATGTTGAAAGCATAGTTTATATGATAAATGCTTTTATTTAAAAAAATATCTGGAGAGAATGGTTTCTTCCTTAATATTTACAGTAACGTAAGGAAAATGCAAAACTTTTCTACAGTTTGAGTGGACCTCAATTTCCTCTTATTTTCATTTTTTAATGCTAAAATGTGTAGTAGTTAGGTGTAATGGAAAATTGGTGGATAACTAATACATATTTAAAAAGACTGTCTAAAATTTCTCTTCCTGTGGATAAATTTCTAGATACAAGAGATATGTTACAGTAACGGATGAAAATGTTGAGAATATAGTAAGACTGTAATAACACTAATTAAATAAATCTAAAATAAAATGGCAATGCCAGAGAAAAACTTATCTCCTATTATCACAATCAATAAACCATAGAAGTAGATACAATTATTATCATAAGGAACTTAATCCTATTTACCATATTAGACTGAATCATAAATTTTGAATAAAAAAAGACCTAAAATATGATTATCCTGTATCTTAATTTACCTTTAGATAAATATTCACTTTGCTATATTAGTTAACTCAGACTAATGTATTATTAAGCACTGGATTTTACAGAGAGTGGTTAGTCTTTCTAAAGTATATAGTCATGCTTTCTTTGCACATGTCAAAGAGACAATGCATTAATCAAGGCTTTTTTCAACATAAAATTTTTCATATGAGTTAAATTTAAGCAGAAAACTGCATTTAAGTAAATGTGACAAATTCAAATAAAAGAAATTGGAGTTTGCTAGCGTCTTTTATATTTAGCCACCTATTACTTTTATTTAAAAAAAAATCATTAGATAAAAAACCTAGAAAAAGTAAAAATAAAAGAGCCTTTTTTGGGGGGAGAGCTCTTTTGTAAATAATGCACACTATAATAAGATCCTTTTTATTATTTTACATGAGAAGTTTACACAGAAGATTTTTTTTTAAGTTTGTTTATTTATTTATTTTGAAAGAGAGAGAGCACACATGGAGGAGGAGTAGAGAGAGAGGGAGAGAGAGGGAGCCTGGTGTGGGGTTCAAACTCACAAACCAGGAGATCATGGCCTGAGCTGAAGGAAGTCAGACGCTTAACCAACTGAGCCACCCAGGCAGTCCACAGAAGTTTTAATTCTAAAACGCTAAGAGATACTACAGGCTCTGTAGATGAAATACAACAAGAGAAAGTAAACTGCTCAAAACTCACGTTACTAGTATCAGCTGTGTGGCAGGACTTTAACAGTTTAAGGATACCATAAAAAATGACATTGATTGGTATCTGCCCATCAACAAAATGGGGTGGGGTTATCTGGTATTTGGAGAGCGTTTACTTTTTCATGCTGTATACCAGTAGTTTTGAATTGGTCATCAGTAAACGGTCTCATATTTTGACACATCACTTGTATCCTACCATGCTGAATAAATTACTAATGTTGTACTGTTCAGCCACATCTTTTGTGTTTTCACACTGCAGCAGTTCTGAGACTATTGTTTAAGCAATCTCTCGTGGGATAAATATTATGATTTTAAGTACAGTGCGACTTTTAGCAGATGTAAAAAGCAAAGTCAAACGAAGGCTGTTACTGTTTTCTGATAACTTCATCCGCTTTCATACAACTAAAGGAGGATTCCTTGCCACCTGAGTGCCTATGGCTTGCACTTCACCCCTCAGAACAGAGGAGCCAGAGGGTGTGCATGTGATATGAACAAGCACCCAAATAAATGCTTGTGGAGAACATAGTGAAAGCACAACACAATCTTCCTGCCTCAATTGTGACATTCTGGGGGAGAGCCACAGGAAGGGAAGAAGTATGTTGGGGGAAGAGTTTGCAGGAGTGAATGGAAAATTCATAAGAAAGTTTTTTTGGGATTTGAGGAGTTGCTGACAGCTGGAGAGCTGGTGAGGAGATGAGAAGGAATCTTAATAAGTATTTGTTAGTGTTTGGATCTAAATTTAAGTGTTCTTTGAAGGCATGACTGAAGAATTAAATTTCTTTCTGAATTCCTATTAGAGGTTAATACTGCTTTTTAAACACTGCAGCACATCAGGAACTAACTCAAGTGGGTCCATAGGATCAATAGTGTGTAGTCATAAGAAGAAACAGCTATAAGGAGAGATGTCTAAGGAGTTGGTCACTATGGCCAATTGGGATAATGTCATTCATCCAGGGAACTAGTCTTTCCTTTCTAACCATCCCCGTTTCATCTCTTGTGATGATCATGCTTGGCAGAGACTGATTCAGTAACATAAACGCAGCTGCCCTCCTGACATAGTAAGTCCAGACCTTCGCTTTTCTGATAAAATTGTTCTCATAATGAAAGAATGCAAGGCAGCATTTCTACTACAAAAATAACTCTAATAAAATAGTTACAGGGAAAGAAGAAAAGGTTGGTTGGAATTAGTGATAATACTACACTGCTAACATTTTAAAGAAATGTAGGGGACTACTCTATTTATGACTCTGGAGCATATATAGATGTTAATAGCTGTTATTTGTGCATTTGAGCAATGCTGTGCTCATTGCATCATACAGATTAACTCATTCACATCTCTCTGAATGAAGTAGGTTCTTCTGGGATCATTCTCATTTGACGTGTAAAGAAACTGAGGCACTGAGTATTTAGATGGCTAGTTCAAGTTCACACATTCGGTAAATGGCAGAGCCGGGATTCTGAGACCATATGCTCAACCATCACATATGTTGCCTTTATTGACTTAAATTAACAAAATGGCTGGTTAAAATTCCTGCTAAATGTTCTTCATATTTATATATCCTGACAATTAATACAACAATTATATGTAAATAAGTGCTACATAATTTGCTGAAAGATGTAATTGCTTTAAGTAGGCATATTAGGTCGTGTATATCACTACCACTTTACCAGATGAGGATGTTGTTGTGACTAGTGCCATGGATAACTAGCCAAGGTCATGTCTTAGAAGTAATAATTTTTCCAATAGTATGACTGAATTACAAAGGATTTAACTGTATATATTAGACTATGCTTTATTTGAAATGTACTTAAGGAATTTGGAATCATACATTGATATTGTAGACATGGCCTTCTCCTACATTCTTTAGGACGCGGAGCTCAGCCTAGGGTCTATATATAGTTTGTTTTTCTCTTTATAACATTTGTAACTGAGGAGGGCTAGCCTTTTCCTTTGGAATGCTCACTATAAAACGGCTACATTTACCGTCCCCTTGTTAAAGATGGCATTTCCTGAGGCCCCTGGGCGGTTCAGTTGCCTAAGTGTCTGACTTCAGCTCAGGTTTGCGGGTTTGAGCCACTCATCAGGCTCTCTGCTGATAGCTCAGAGCCTGGAGCCTACTTTGGTTTCTGTGTTTCCCTCTCTTTCTGCCCCTCCCCTGTTCATGCTGTCTTTCTCTCTTTCTCTGTCTCTCAAAAATAAATAAACATTAAAAAAAAAAAGCATTTCCTAGTAGGCAGGAAGTCAGTTTATTCCCTGAATCTGAGACAGAAAGATTTCTTGAATGGCATAGGTTCTAGGCCTGTGCCATTTACACATCTCCCTTCCCCACTACTTCACCACCCACATCATCCTAACAGCCGATCTTAAACCCTAACCATTTCTGCTACAGCCTAATCCAAGGCTTTTCTGGTCTTTTTGCTGTTAGAAATGGCAGGACTAGGAAATATACAAGGGGCAGAGGCCATTTTGATTTGCAGTATTGACAGAGGTGAAAATCAAGAGGCATTGGTTCCTGATTTGGCATCCTGTTAGGATCTATGGATAGAATTGGGTGGGGGTCATGAACCTGAAAGGGAGGAAAATACACGTTTATTTTAACTATCCTTCAGCTGACATTATTTCCCTCAACGATCACTGTAGACCACAAACCGCAACTTTATTATCAGGACTTGTGACTTTGTCACTAGTAGAAATCAAAGATTTTCATATCATGCTTGTTATAGAGGTCTCAGAATATCACACACACATATCATTATTTTGTAATCAAACTAGCTCCTAGACTAATAGATTTTGCTGCTTAATGTGTTAAAACAGGAGCGTAGGCTATATAATAATCTGTTTATATTTTGATGGTAATATTTAACATAATCATTTTATAATTCTATTTATTTTATGCATTTAAGGTAATTATTCTGGGGAACAAATCAAAAGGTTAAGAATCTCTGGTAGAAAGTGATACTTGGTGGGGCAGGGGAAAGGGAGTAGAAAGCAAATTGAGGACCCCGCTTGCATTTGGAAGTTAATGCTGGACTCCTTCCTGGTGCCTGCACAGGGTGCCAGAGAGAGAGAGGTTCTGAAGGAAGGCAGTGTTGCTGTCCAGGCTGATGTAGTGTTGCTAACACATCTATTATTAGCCTACCTCTAACATCACTGCATTTTACTCCTATCCATTAAGTCTAAGGAATCCGCACTTTCTTTGAAGACACAGTGGTGGAGTTGTCACTTTCATTCCATCAATCATCAGGAGAAGTGTGCTCACGTGATTTTGAGGGGGAATAAGCAAGGCACCAAGCATGGACCTTGATCTCTTCAAAACCAAACAGGAGTTGAAAAAGGAGGTCCATAGTCTTTCAAAACAGAATGTCCAATGGACTGGAACACCATTACAAGTATGTCTTTTGATGTTTGCTCCCTAGTGATCATGCTTGGAAAACACTTTCTAGAAATCGGCTGTGTCAGATGGGAACTCCAGCACGCTGACCTCACAGCACCAGGATCACACAGAATCCTGACACATCAGGGACTTTCAAGACACTACTGCCTGCATGTGGTGAAAAAATATTTTTATTCAGACATTTGTTTTGTCTTTTCTTCTATGACTATATGTGCTAATATTGTCCTAAACCATATTCAAAGGGTTAGCAATAGAGTTTTCTTTGTTTTATCCCTTCTGTCTGTGATCTTAAGAAGTTTACAGCAGAATCACCTGTAGCACTCAGAATG
This sequence comes from Herpailurus yagouaroundi, assembly GCF_014898765.1. Taxonomy (NCBI): domain Eukaryota; kingdom Metazoa; phylum Chordata; class Mammalia; order Carnivora; family Felidae; genus Herpailurus; species Herpailurus yagouaroundi. The sequence goes on from NW_024412405.1 coordinate 18,448,255, forward strand.
CTTGCTTGTTCCAATGATATTGGTTGTTCCAATGACATTCCTTGCTTGTTTCAATGATATTCTGATTTCATCTGATTTTCATGAAACTGGGTTTTTTAAAAGGTGCTTATATAACAAACATAGCCCTAGTTGAGAAAACTGCATTATATGCATGAATAATTAAACCCTTAACTATTTTGATTATGATAATGGCTAGGAACAAATACGAAGGTGATATTTGTTTATATCTCATGCAGTTATGTGCATTTTGGAGTGGCTTTTTGGAAGAAGCTACACAATAACTAATATAATATCTATTTGGTTCTTTTATTTTTTGTATTACAAAGTACATTAATTATATAAAGTGAAGAACACAGAGGCAATCACTGTAATTTACTTAATGAATTTATAGTCTAGGTATAAAAGGTGTAAAACAAAAAGCTATAAAATTAGAGTTTTTCTTAACTGAAAGAATTATCCTCACAAGGCCTCCTCAAGTTATATATGCTTGACCTACTAAAAATCATGACAACACAAATCTCTAAGTAATAGATATCATTTATCTAATATTTCCATTATTTTTATTAGTCCCATATTGATTTTCCATTATCTGCTTCTACTGATGAAAATAAACCTTCCTTAAGCAACCAGGATCCTATCTTTTTACTCTCTTGAATTCCAAACTCTCTATACCTATCATTTTCAATCTTATCTGGATAGAGAATGTAATTTCATTCCTCAAAGACAGTCTTCCTTTGTTGTCTCACTGTTTAAAAAGCAAGGGATATTTTCTGAGGTTCCAGGTACTGTGACAGACTCTGGAGATACGGAGATAAACATATCTCCAGCCACAGTCCTCTGAGAGCACGCACACCATTACAATACCATGGGATAAATGCTATTACTGATTGCATTTAAAAAATATCTACCTGGGGCGCCTGGGTGGCGCAGTCGGTTAAGCGTCCGACTTCAGCCAGGTCGCGATCTCGCGGTCCGTGAGTTCGAGCCCCGCGTCGGGCTCTGGGCTGATGGCTCGGAGCCTGGAGCCTGTTTCCGATTCTGTGTCTCCCTCTCTCTCTGCCTCTCCCCCATTCATGCTCTGTCTCTCTCTGTCCCAAAAATAAATAAACGTTGAAAAAAAAAATCTACCTATATGTATCTATATCATCTATATATCTATCTATATCTATATATCTATATCTATATATCTATCTATATCTATATGTCTGGTTGGATGCTTCTCTTTGCTCCTCAGCAGCATGTGCTTGCTGTTCAAAGGATTTATCACATTAATATTGATACTGAATATGTCCAGGTCTGTGTTCCCTACCATTCTGTAACTTCTTGAGGATCACAGACTATGTCTCTCTGGTCTCTACTAATGCCTGTAACATATTGGATATCAATAAATATTTCATCAATGACTTTGTCTAATATCACTAAAATTTAAAGAAACATTTGCAAGTCAACAAGAAAACATCAGTACTCCAGGAGAAAAGTATCTTTAAATGTCTATACTATTAAGATGTATAAATTGTTAATAAAATATTTCTAAATGTTGAGTCTCATTTCAAATAAAAATTAAAACTAAATACAAATTTTGCCTACCAAATTGGCAAATTGATATACATACTATTGCACAGAATGATGGTGTGAAGGTAGATTTATTACAGCCTTCCTAGAATAATTATAAAAAGTGAAGTAGATATATTGCCATGATTTCAAAACAAACAAAAAAACAAATTAAAACCCAATCATGTTCTTTATAGCCCTGTAGATTACTATGAATTCCAAATATACAATGTATAGGAAATAAGGGGACATACAGAAATATTCTTGAAAGAAATCAAATAAGATTACCGAAAATAATCAATTTAGCCACAGACCAAAACCATATATTAATCTCTATGTTCTCCATTGTAGGAAACACCTGTGTATAAAATATATCTCCTATACTTGGTGATATTACAGACTTAATACACTTCTTATTCTTGACTATGTTGTCATGTATTATTCTGACAGCTTTCACCAAGGTCAAGTATGCAAATGAAAGTGGCAGATGTATTTTATTAATATATGGACTATGTATATTCATATATTGTGTTAATATATGAATTTGTAAATATTCATATATTACATTCATGGTTAACTCCATCCATATGTGCTTTTATTATAAAAATACGTATTCATATACTTCTATTTTTATCTTTAATTTTAATTAAAAATTATATATATTTACTTTTATTTTATGTAACATATTCATTTAATTGTAATATATTATCTAGGTATATGTGGGTAAGAAGAGACTATTCTCAATAGTACTGGCAAATCTCATATCTGACTTTATTGAAAATCTCTTAAGTAGGTTTCTACTGTACATAAGATCATTGTCTTTGGGGTGTCTGGGTGGCTCAGTTGGTTAAGCGGCCAAACTCATGGTTTCAGCTCAGGTCACGATGTCACAGTCCCTGAGTTTGAGCCCTGCATCCAGGTCTATGCTGGCAGTGTGGAGCCTGCTTGGGATTCTCTCTCTCTCTCTCTCTCTCTCTCTCTCTCTCTCTCTCTCTCCCTCCCTCCTCTGTGTGCACACTAGCTCTCTCTCTCTCAAATAAACATATAAAAAATAACAAAATAAAAAACATCATTGTCTTTCATTCTAAAATTTGCTGAAAATTTCATTTAAAATAAGAAATAGATGTTTGACCTTTTTTTTAATCTTTATTTATTTTGAGAGAGAGAGAGAGACAGAGTGTGAGCAGGGGAGGAGCCAAGAGAGAGAGAGACACAGAATCTGAAACAGGCTCCAGGCTCTGAGCTGTCAGCACAGAGCCCGAGGCGGGGCTCGAACCCAGGAACTGTGAGATCATGACCTGAGCCGAAGCCGGACGCTTAACCGACTGAGCCACCCAGGCGCCCCATGTTTGACTTTTATTATGTACTTTGACATCTTTCAAGATGATCATTTATTATTTTTAATATGCTTAAATGAGTTTTTTAAAAAAATAATTCTAAAGTTAATCATTGCCTGCTTTTCTTGAGTATATTGTATCTGATGAGGACAGTTTATTATTTCAACAAACTGCTGATTTGGGATTGGTAGTATTTTATCTAGTATTTTACATATATGCTCATGAGTGAGATTCTGGTAGATAGAAACAGTTTAGAAAAATAGATACAGATAGAGAATGTTTGCACCCCTCCTTGTTTGTGTTTCTTTTGCTAGTTTCACAGTCTCATAATATTTTTGGAAACTGCATTTTTTCCTATATTCTGTCACTGTTTAAAATAACAGAAATTGGTAATAGGGGGTTACTGCTAATGGGTACAAGGTTTCTTTTAAAGAGGATGAAATGTTCTAAAATTGGATTATGGAGATATTTGCACAACTGCGTACATATAAAAACCATGGCGTTTTACATGTCAAATATAAACTTTACAGTATGTAAATGTATCTCAATAAGGTCGTTTTTAAAAAGTGTCATTTCTTGTAGATTTAACAGACTCATCCATTTTAATGTATTTTCTTAGTGTTTTTCTTCTAAAATTTTCAAATTTATTTGTATAAAAATTTATCTGATATATTTTGTTACCTGTGGTTGTGTCTTATATCTTCTTCATAATATCAATACTTCTTCCTTTCTATCTTTGTTTATATTTGAAAAGGATTTTCTGTTGTAGTCTTTTAAACTTCTTTTTTCCAAGTCTACCGTAGGTGAATTTCCATTTCACTATGTTTTTTCTTCTAATTATTTCCTAATTTTTATTTATGTTGGATTATCCTGTTCTTTCTCTAGCTTCTTGCTTAAATTTGTATGTGCAGGAGAAAACAATGAAAATAAATGGATTAAAATTAAAAGTATGGTGTGGTTAGCTTACTGGTGATGATGATTTTTACCATCAGCTTTTCTGTATTTCAAATGTTATCTAGAATCAGCATGCATGATTGTTATAATAAATAGCCACTATGTTTAAATATATAATTTATATGAAGATAGTGGTAAGAGGAAGAATTCAGATTAGGGCATCTGACTCATAGGTATCTTTCAAAACATTTTTGACATGGCAATTTAAGTGAACCTGTGTTAAAATGCACAATCTACTATTTTTCATTATCAAGTAATGTGTGTATAAATGTGTCCTCTTACTCTGTCCTTAATTAAACCATGATTATAGGACAATTTTATTTTTGTCTTCTATATTGCTTGGATATATATGCATAAATATATAAATTATCTTTTATAATTAGAATAAGATCTACAACAAGATTTTTAAATTTTTGGTTAGAAGTGAATTTGCCTCCGAGAAGAAATCAACCATGTTTTCAAATGCCATTTGTATACAAGTGTGACTTCATTAAATATAAAGTATGAAGGTTGTATATAGGAGAGAACTGTTAAAATTTCAATCAAGAATTCCTGTGAAGTCCAGAGAGGAGAGCATGACTCATGCTATGACCCAAATAGATTCCTCCTCATTTTTTTAAATGATTTTTTAACAATGCTTATTTATTTTGAGAGAGAGAGAGAGAGAGAGAGAGAGAGAGAGAGAATACACATGAGCAGGGGAGGGATGGAGTGAGAGAGAGAATCCCAAGTAGGCTCCACACAGTTACCCAAGAACCCTATGTGGAGCTCGATCTCAGAAACCCTGAAATCATGACCTGAGCCAAAATCAATAGTCTGAGGCTTAACTGACTCAGCCACCCAGGCGCTCCATCCACATTTTTATAGAGTTGAAGAAATAAGAATATTTGAAAGGCAGATAATTCAAGATCCTAAGAAACTGTTGAGTAACAGCAATTTTCCTTGGGAAGATTAATGGATATTATGGTTTAAATGTGTGAATTATCTGCCAGATGGTTCCTCACCTGTTCCTTCAGCCTGCATTCATTTCCCATATCTGCCTTTGGTAGCCCCATATGGTTCCAAACTCACAAGTTGGGTATGGCTTAAGGGTGGAAATATTTGGGGACACTACTATGTAATTTGATCAAAAGCCACACTTTTATATATATTTGTGTCATAGCGTCCATATATCAAAAAGGCTGCTTCCAAGCAGTCACCTTAAACAGAGGATTCTGCTATAACAAAAGCAAATTAAAATAAGATGTTGGATGATGGATATAACCATGTAGGTGAAAAATGATGAGGACTGGACTAACACAACAGTGACATAAGTGGCAGAGCAGGAATTCTTGCTGAGAACAAGGTAAAGCTCACAGGTTTGGTCATGGGCTAGAGATCACACTGGCTATGATGGGCCAGAGAGCAAAGTCAATGATATCTGACAGGTTTCTATCTTATCAGACAGGTTCCCTGAACATTACACTTGTGTCAAACATTAAAAATGCAGAAACAAATGGTAGAAATAAAATGGTAAGATCAGCTACACAGTGTTTGAGTTTACATAGGGTGTTTGGGATGAGGTGACTAGTAGACATGTAAATACGTAGGCTGGAGATCAGAGTATTATGGACCTGAAATATCAACAATCTAATTAAAACATGGTCATAAATGAAGCTGTAAGGGAAGACTAGGTAAGCCATGGAGAATGAAGAGAGAAGAAGAAAGAAATTCCAGATTCTTGGGTAATAAAAAGAGGACTTTGAAGCAGACATAAAGGTTGCAGAGGAGACATAGAAAAATGTGTTCTCTTTCATTTTTATGTTTTTCTTCTATCAATCTTTCTTTTGTAACATTTCTCTGAGGCCATACATATGTTGGTAAGGGCAAGGACTATATCTTACTTTTCTTGATTTCACAGCACTGAGGTAAGTGCCTCCATCTCAATGTGGATGCGTTGAAATGGAAATCATTGATGGGTATACTAATCTCTTCCTTTACATTTCAAGCGAACTTAACTCAGGATTTTAAGAGGGTTTTGTGAAATATTAGCTGTTCAGATTCTTAAAATAAAGATTCTGGTTAATGAGTTTTGGGAAGTATTGTGTAGTATTTCACCTTTTGGAGATTCTTGATGTACATACATTAGCACAGAGAAATCTCTGAGAAAGCCTGAATCATTTAATACTTTAAAGTAATGCATAGTAATATCTTATAGTACAGTACTAGTTAGAAAATTATAACCTCTTGGAACACCTAAACTATTTTTAGTTTGTCCTTCAAGGAAAGTCTCGAGACATTTACTTGACTTTCTCTCACCAACTGATCTACATTTTGATTAATTTTCTATTCCCACGGAGGATTTCCCAGTTTCATTTTTTTGTTGTTTGTTCTTCTCACATTATTCTTGCACAGGCAGTATATATTCTTACACCTCCTACCTCCTACTGTTTCTCAACACCAAATGAGTTTAACATCTAGACATGATCTCAAGATCCCTTATGTTTCACCCCAGTGAAGAAGTTTTCATGCTCTGCCATGCCAGATCTAAATCAAAATCAAAACAGATTGCTTTCTTCATGTCTTCACACTAAGCCTTTGTCTTAGTCTTCATAGCTACTTAGTTGAGGTTGTGTTCCTTTGTGCTAGTAAATATGGCAGCTCTCTCTTTTTACAAAGTAAATGACTTTGGAAAATTGCCTTGGTGGCTAAGCACCTCAAGTATTGTCTTTATTTAAGAGGGTCTTGGTTTTTCTTTGTAGTTTCTATTTAAGCTGACTAATTTTGACTTTTAAAAACTTAGGAAGACTTTGGAGATTCTCAATTTGTATTTAGTTTTGTTTTGTTTTTTTCCTGTCTTGTTTATATTATTAACATAGTTTTGGGGTAATTGTCCTAGTTTGGATGAGAAAGGGACACAAAAATCATAATCTATCATATATTTTGCTATATTTTGTACTTCAACCCTTTAACTTTCTGATTCAGAATGCAATGAAATTCTTTTCATTTCAAAACGTAAAGTATCCTAAAATAGGTGTTCAGCTTTTTTTTCCCCTTTATTTGTTGAATATAATAATAATAATAATAACAAAAAATATAAAATACAATGTATCACTTTTGGACATACTTTGTTCAACTTAGATATAAAGCACTATTTGATCATTTTCTGAGAGCAGATAGGAAGGGATCTGACACTAACATATGTAAGAACATTAATCGCCTGACTATATTTAATTGATCTCACAAACCAAAAACAAAACAAAAGGAAAAACAAGGGTGAGCATGTGTGTTTTTCCTCTCTGACGAAAACATTGTCAGGATAATGATTATGCTGTTCATGCTGCTGCTGCTAACGATATATACTTGATATTTTCTTTTTAAGTGCCAGGAAGCAAGTTGTTTTTACACAAAATGAAATGTATAAATCTTCAGTGTGCATTTACTGAGTTTTGACAAATGCATACACTCTGTAACCTAAACCCCAATCAAGACACAGATCCCAAACAAGTTTTTAACAACCCACTTTACAAGTTTCATGTCAACAGTATTGCATCTGCCCTTGGGACATGCTACTTGACATATACTTCTTTACTTTTGGCCTCTCCCCCTGACAAAAGAGGATGATCTTGACATCCAGGTATGGCTATAATTTGGCAAAATTAATTTATAGTCCAGTTTTGACTCCATACATGCCATAAACTTTATAGATATGTCTACTTTTTAGAATGATAGAAGTATTACAAGAGACATATACACTGAATGGAGATAACATATTTCTTTGGGGCTGAGGAACTCAATCCTTTGGAATAGTTTAATAAGCAGTAACAGGTTGAATACCTGGATAATAATGTGTTTTACTTTTTACTGAGAATGTATTGGTAATGTACACTGGTAAAATTTTTATATTTATTTTTTAAACAATAATTCTATTATTGGAATAAAATTATATGTAAAATAACTGGAAACTAATTATAAGTAAATATAAGAAATATCATAACTTATAGATTTAAACTGTTTAAAATCAAAACAATAAAAATTAAAACACTTTCCTTTCTTCCATCAAAGAAGAGATATTTCTGGCTTAAAGAACAAGGGGAACATTTAGTGTAGCTGCATTGTAGTTGTCTGTGATAATTTGTTACAGAAAAATAGTTATACCAACACTTCAAGGCCAAAACATATGAAAAATAAAATTTCTTTTGGCAAAAGAAACGTGACCCTCCTCACACTCTATGATCTTTTGCCAAAATAACTTATTTAGCAAAGGATTATTTTATCACTTAAAATCAGAAAAATCAAAATGAGAAAAAGCCACCTTCTTGAAAATGTAAAATGAAAGATACTTTGTTCCATAACAGATTTCATTTTATCCTTGACTGTTAATGAGCAGTAAGTTCTAGCTAAGTGTTGCTTTTTGGGAGGGGGTATTGTTCACATTTGTTCCTCTTTCAGGATCCTTATAGAACTAGTGCATGATGGCAGTCCATACGAACATCAAGTCATTTTAATGCCAGAAAGTGGCATGAGACCTGGTGAACAATATATAGATAAACTCTAAATTGATTTGGCTTTGGTTCAAGTCTCTGAACAGAGCTGAACTCTGCCTTCAAACCCAGAGAGAGAATAGTGTGTGAAGAGGTGGACTCCAATTAGCTTTTCTTGAATGAAAATTATTAATTTCAGTCGGAGAGAATTTATTTAAGCAGAGCTTCCTCAAGAAATAAAGATCACTCATAACCTAGGCTGTCAGAAAAATAAAGAAAATTTTCTATCTTTGTTAGCATGATAAAATAAGTGACTAAACCACACAGAAATAAGCTGAAGTACAGTAGCTCAAGTTTTATGCCCTATGTTTGTGGACCCCACGTGCTGAGTGGGAAACAAGAATAGGACTGGTAACGTAGGCCTTAGTCAATAGAGCTCATAAGTTAGAGAGATCCCTTCAATTAACCAATTCATTTATTTTATCACCTGGTTAGGCAGTTTTACTTTTTGTTTCAGTTTGAAAATGACAGCATTAGCATTTTAGATATCCTAAGAAAGAAATAGTGGGCATTAGTATAAGACTGCTCATGGAATGCATTTTACTATCTATTTTTATTTTATTTTATTAAGTTTTTATTTAAATTCCAGTTAGTTAGCATACAGTGTTATATTAGTTTCAGTTGTATAATATGATGATTCAATACTTCCATACAACAGTTGGTCCTCATGACAACAAATGTACTCCTTCATCCCCATCACCTAGTACATCCATCCCCCCCCCACCCCACTCTCCCTCCTTTATGGTAACTATTAGTTTGTCCTCTATAGTTAAGAGTCTGCTTCTTGGTTTTCCTCTCTCTCTTTTTCCCTTTGTTCATTGTTTTTGTTTTTTAAATTCCACATGAGTAAAATCATCTATTTGTCTTTCTCTGATAGACTTATTCACTTAGCATTATACTCTCTAGCTTCATCCATGTCATTGCAAATGGCAAGATTTTGTTCGTTTTTTATGGCTGAGTAACGTTCCAGTGTGAGTGAGTATGTGTGTGTGTGTGTGTGTGTGTGTGTGTGTGTGTGACTTATTTTATCCACTCATCATTTGATTGACATTTGGGCTATTTCCTTTATACAGCTGTTGTAGATAATGTTGCTATAAATACCAGGGTGCACGCACCCCTTTGAATTAGTATTTTTGTATTCTTTGGGTACATAACTAAGTATGGGTAAATACCTAAGCAGTCCAATTATCTATTATAAATGCTTATTTTAAATTTCATTTATTATGTTGTGATTGCCCTCACTTTCAGTACTTTTTAATTTGAAGAATGGATTCTGCTGATAAAATATACAAAGAAATAAAACCAAAAAATAATGGTTCCTAGAAAAGTCATTAAGATAATATAAGGTATAGAGACCATGTTACATGAAAAGGAAAAGATAAGCAAAATGAGGATACTTTGTATATATATTTCTTAAGTTGATTTATTTGTTTTGAGAAGGAGAGAGAGAGAGAGAGAGAGAGAGAGAGAGAGAGAGAGAGAGAAACTCAAGCAGGCTCCATGCTGTCATGAATGGAGAGCCTGACCCAGGGCTCTAGCTCATGAACTATGGAATCACGACCTGAGCTGAAATCAAAAGTCAGACACTCAATAGACTGAGCCACTCAGACATCCCTATATAATTTTTTCTAAAAAGAAGCTGTGACTGGCCACCTCTTTCCACAGAAAAGTTTTTATATATTTGCCCTAAAACATGATGAGTCTTATACATACTATTTTTTAAAATTGTAATTATTTTTAATTTTAAGAACTTTTTGAAAAAAATTTATTTATTTTGAGAGAGAGAGTGCATGCAAGTGGGGGAGAATCAGAGAGAAAGAGAAGAGAATCTCATGCAGGATGCGTGCTGCCATCATTGAGTCCCACACAGGACTTGATCCCATGAACTATGAGATAATGACCTGGGCCAAAACCAAGAGTTGAATGCTTAACTGGCTGAGCCACCCATGTGTCCCAATTTTAAGAACTTTTATATGTAAAATTTGACAAACATGGAAGAGGAAGGCTTGAAGATTTTCTTTCAACATAATAAACAGTATTATTATTTGACAGAGCTTAAATATTAATATTTTATGTATTTATATATATTTTATAAATATATATAGATAGCATATATTCATATAATTTCTATATTTTAAATACAGAGGAATTTCCCAGCATATGAAATCATTGAAGTCACTTTGACAACTCTATTCTATAGTTCTTACTTGGTGTACGTATGTTGAGTATTATTAAAAAAATATTTGTTGATAGGAAGCGATGTCCATTTGGTTTGGGAAAGGAATGCACGCTTTGGAATGGATGTCACTATCTTCGTTGTTAGGAAAGTGGTGACAGGAAACCCACAAGGATTTAAAAGGATAAAGTGAGGATCCTGGGATGATGGCGGCAAAGGAGGACGCTGGGCTTACCGCGCGTCCTGCTGATCACTTAGATTCCACCTACACCTGCCTAAATAACCCAGAAAACTGCCAGAAGACTAGCAGAATGGAGTCTCTGGAGCCAAGTGCAGATGAGAGGCCCACGGAAGAGGGTAGGAAGGATGGAGAGGCGGTGCGCGCTGCACGGACTGGTGGGAGGGAGCCAGGGCGGAGGGGCGGCCCCCCAGCCAAGCAGAGCCCCCCGAGTCTGGCTTGCAAAAGTGGAGGGGCTGGAAGGAGTGTGTTCCCACAGCAAGTGGGACTTGACATCTGGAAGGTTATAAGCTAACAGCTCTGCTTGGAGAACGAAGGGCTGGAGGACAACAGGAGGGAGAGTTGTTGAGGCCCGGACTACAGAGCTCAGCTTGGCGGGGAACAAAGGTGCTCGCCAGCGCCATCTCCCTCGCCCATCCCCCAGCCAAAATCCCAAAAGGAACCAGTTCCTGGCAGGGAACTTGCTTGCACCCGGCAAACACCCAACGCTGTGCTTCTGCGGATCCATCCCTCCGGAGGGTCTGACTCCCTCCCGGTGCCGCAGAGCCCCTCCCGAAGCGGATCTCTGAAGGAAAAGCTAGCTGAGCCTGCCCCTCCCGCTCCAGTGCACCTTGCCGATCCACCCCAGCTAATACACCAGATCCCCAGCACCACAAGCCTGGCAGTGTGCAAGTAGCCCACGCCACCCCATAGTGAATCCCGCCCATAGGGGAGGGGAAGAGAAGGCACACACCAGTCTGACTGTGGCCCCAGCGGTGGGCTGCGGGCAGACATCAGGTCTGACTGCGGCCCCGCCCACCAACGTAAGTTATTCAAGACAGCACAGGGGAAGTGCCCCGCAGTCCTGCACCATTCCAGGGACTATCCAAAATGACGAAACGGAAGAATTCCCCTCAGAAAAACGTCCAGGAAATAACAACAGCTAACAAACTGATCAAAAATGATTTAAACAATATAACAGAAAATGAATTTAAGATAATAGTCATAAAATTAATCACTGGGCTTGAAAACAGTATAAAGGACAGCAGAGAATCTCTTGCTACAGAGATCAAGGGACTAAGGAACAGCCAGGAGAAGCTAAAAAATGCTATCAATGAACTGCAAAATAAAATGGAGACAACTACGGCTCGGATTGAAGAGGCAGAGGAGAGACTAGGTGAACTAGAAGATAAAATTATGGAAAAAGAAGAGCTGAGAAAAAGAGAGATAAAAAAAATCCAGGAGCATGAGGGGAAATTAGAGAACTAAGTGATGCACTAAAGAGAAATAATATACGCATAATTGGTATTCCAGAGGAGGAAGAGAGAGGGAAAGGTGCTGAAGGTGTACTTGAAGAAATAATAGTAGCTGAGAACTTCCCGGATCTGGGGAAGGAAAAAGGCATTGAAATCCAAGAGGCACAGAGAACTCCCTTCAGACGTAACTTGAATCGATCTTCTGCACGACATATCATAGTGAAACTGGCAAAATACAAGGATAAAGAGAAAATTCTGAAAGCAGCTAGAGATAAACGTGCTCTAACATATAAAGGGAGACCTATAAGACTCGTGACCAATCTCTCTACTAAAACTTGGCAGGCCAGAAAGGAATGGCAACAGATCTTCAATGTGATGAACAGAAAAAATATGCAGTCGGGGAATCCTTTATCCAGCAAGTCTGTCATTTAGAATAGAAGGAGAGATAAAGGTCTTCCCAAACAAACAAAAACTGAAGGAATTCATCACCATTAAACCAGCCCTACAAGAGATCCTAAGGGGGATCCTGTGAGACAAAGTATCAGAGACATTGCTACAATCATGAAACCTACGGACATCACAATGACTCTAAACCCATATCTTTCTATAATAACACTGAATGTAAATGGACTAAATGCGCCAACCAAAAGATATAGGGTATCAGAATGGATAAAAAAACAAGACCCATCTATTTGCTGTCTACAAGAGACTCATTTTAGACCTGAGGACACCTTCAGATTGAAAGTGAGGGGATGGAGAACTATTTATCATGCTACTGGAAGTCAAAAGAAAGCTGGAGTAGCCATACTTATATCAGACAAACTAGACTTTAAATTAAAGGCTGTAACAAGAGATGAAGAAGGGCATTATATAATAGTCACAGGGTCTATCCATCAGGAAGAACTAACAATTATAAATGTCTATGCACTGAATATGGGAGCCCCCAAATATATAAAATAATTACTCACAAACATAAGCAACCGTATTGATAAGAAAGTGGTAATTGCTGGGGACTTTAACACCCCACTTACAGAAATGGATAGATCATCTAGACACATGGTCAATAAGGAAACAAGGGCCCTGGATGATACATTGGATCAGATGGACTTGACAGATATATTTAGAACTCTGCATCCCAACGCAACAGAATATACTTTTTTCTCGAGTACACATGGAATATTCTCCAAGATAGATCACATACTGGGTCACAAAACAGCCCTTCATAAGTATACAAGAATTGAAATCATACCATGCATACTTTCAGACCACAATGCTAGGAAGCTTGAAATCAACCACAGGAAAAAGTCTGGAAAACCTCCAAAAGCATGGAGGTTAAAGAACACACTACTAAAGAATGAGTGGGTCAACCAGGCAATTAGAGAAGAAATTAAAAAATATATGGAAACAAATGAAAATGAAAATACAACAATCCAAACACTTTGGGATGCAGCGAAGACAGTCCTGAGAGGAAAATACATTGCAATCCAGGCCTATCTCAAGAAACAAGAAAAATCCCAAATACAAAATCTAACAGCACACCTAAAGGAACTAGAAGCAGTACAGCAAAGGCAGCCTAAACCCAGCAGAAGAAGAGAAATAATAAAGATCAGAGCAGAAATAAAAAATATAGAATCTAAAAAAACTGTAGAGCAGATCAACGAAACCAAGAGTTGGTTTTTTGAAAAAATAAACAAATTGATAAACCTCTAGCCAGGCTACTCAAAAAGAAAAGGGAGATGACCCAAATAGATAAAATCATGAATGAAAATGGAATTATTACAACCAATCCTTCAGAGATACAAGCAATATTAGGGAATACTATGAAAAATTATATGCCAACAAACTGGACAACCTGGAAGAAATGGACAAATTCCTAAACACCCACACTCTTCCAAAACTCAATCAGGAGGAAACAGAAAGATTGAACAGACCCATAACCAGTGAAGAAATTGAATCAGTCATCAAAAATCTCCCAACAAATAAGAGTCCAGGACCAGATGGCTTCCGAGGGGAGTTCTCCCAGACGTTCAAAGCAGAGATAATACCTATCCTTCTCAAGCTATTCCAAAAAATAGAAAGGGAAGGAAAACTTCCAGACTCATTCTATGAAGCCAGTATTACTTTGATTCCTAAACCACACAGAGACCCAGTAAAAAAAGAGAACTACAGGCCAATATCCCTGATGAATATGGATGCAAAAATTCTCAATAAGATACTAGCAAATCGAATTCAACAGCATATAAAAAGAATTATTCACCATGATCAAGTGGGATTCATTCCTGGGATGCAGGGCTGGTTCAACATTCACAAACCAATCAATGTGATACATCACATTAATAAAAGAAAAGATAAGGACCACATGATCCTGTCAATCGATGCAGAAAAGGCCTTTGACAAAATTCAGCAACCTTTCTTAATAAAAACTCTCGAGAAAGTTGGGATAGAAGGAACATAGTTAAAGATCATAAAAGCCATTTATGAAAAGCCCACAGCTAACATCATCCTTAATGGGGAAAAACTGAGAGCTCTTTCCCTGAGATCAGGAACATGACAGGGATGTCTACTCTCACCTGCTGTTGTTTAACATAGTGCTGGAAGTACTAGCATCAGCAATCAGACAACAAAAGGAAATCAAAAGCATCAAAATTGGCAAAGATGAAGTCAAGCTTTCACTTTTTGCAGATGACATGATATTATACATGGAAAATCCGACAGACTCCACCAAAAGTCTGCTAGAACTGATACACGAATTCAGCAAAGTTGCAGGATACAAAATCAATGTACAGAAATCAGTTGCATTCTTATACACTAATAATGAAGCAACAGAAAGACAAATAAGGAAACTGATCCCATTCACAATTGCACCAAGAAGCATAAAATACCTAGGAATAAATCTAACCAAAGATGCAAAATATCTGTATGCTGAAAACTATAGAAAGCTTATGAAGGAAATTGAAGAAGATAGAAAGAAATGGAAAAACATTCCCTGCTCATGGATTGGAAGAATAAATATTGTCAAAATGTCAATACTACCCAAAGCTATCTACACATTCGATGCAATCCCAATCAAAATTGCACCAGCATTCTTCTCGAAACTAGAACAAGCAATCCTAAAATTCATATGGAACCACAAAAGGCCCCGAATAGCCAAAGTAATTTTGAAGAAGAAGACCAAAGCAGGAGGCATCACAATCCCAGACTTTAGCCTCTACTGCAAAGCTGTCATCATCAAGACAGAATGGTATTGGCACAAAAACAGACACATAGACCAATGGAATAGAATAGAAACCCCAGAACTAGACCCACAAACGTATGGCCAACTCATCTTTGACAAAGCAGGAAAGAACATCCAATGGAAAAAAGACAGTCTCTTTAACAAATGGTGCTGGGAAAACTGGACAGCAACATGCAGAAGGATGAAACTAGACCACTTTCTCACACCATTCACAAAAATAAACTCAAAATGGATAAAGGACCTGAATGTGAGACAGGAAACCATCAAAACCCTAGAGGAGAAAGCAGGAAAAGACCTCCCTGACCTCAGCCGTAGCAATTTCTTACTTGACACATCCCCAAAGGCAAGGGAATTAAAAGCAAAAATGAACTACTGGGACCTTATGAAGATAAAAAGCTTCTGCACAGCAAAGGAAACAACCAACAAAACTGAAAGGCAACCAACGGAATGGGAAAAGATATTTGCAAATGACATATCGGAAAAAGGGCTAGTATCCAAAATCTATAAAGAGCTCACCAAACTCCACACCTGAAAAACAAATAACCCAGTGAAGAAATGGGCAGAAAACATGAATAGACACTTCTCTAAAGAAGACACCCAGATGGACACTCAGATATCACCTCACACCAGTCAGAGTGGCCAAAATGAGCAAATCAGGAGACTATAGATGCTGGAGAGGATGTGGAGAAATGGGAACCCTCTTGCACTGTTGGTAGGAATGCAAATTGGTGCAGCCACTCTGTAAAACAGTGTGGAGGTTCCTCAAAAAGTTAAAAATAGACCTACCCTATGACCCAGCAGTAGCACTGCTAGGAATTTACCCAATGGATACAGGAGTACTGATGCATAGGGGCACTTGTACCCCAATGTTTATAGCAGCACTCTCAACAATAGCCAAATTATGGAAAGAGCCTAAATGCCCATCAGCTGATGAATGGATAAAGAAATTGTGGTTTATATACACAATGGAGTACTACGTGACAATGAGAAAGAATGAAATATGGCCCTTTGTAGCAACGTGGATGTAACTGGAGAGTGTGATGCTAAGTGAAATAAGCCATACAGAGAAAGACAGATACCATATGGTTTCACTCTTATGTGGATCCTCAGAAACTTAACAGAAACCCATGGGGGAGGGGAAGGAAAAAAAAAAGAGGTTAGAGTGGAAGACAGCCAAAGCATAAGAGACTCTTAAATACTGAGAATAAACTGAGGGTTGATGGGGGGTGGGAGTGTGGGGAGGGTGGGTGATGGGTACTGAGGAGGGCACCTTTTGGGATGAGAATTGGGTGTTGTATGGAAACCAATTTGACAATAAACTTCATATATTAAAAAAAAAATTGTCATTTTAATTGATAATTGTGAATTATAAAAATGATATTGTCATTTAAGTTGATTATAACAAATAATAGCAGTAACAATAATTTGCATTTTTATTTTGGGATTTCTTTTTATAAAAAATCATTTCACATTATCAACAAAGAATTATAAATAGAATACAAAGATTTTCACAATGACTTTTATGCCCTATAGCCTGGAGGCAGGTTTAAATGCTAAATTGCTGTATCGATTATAGAAAAGAAGAGATACTCAAAGGTTGGCTGTCTGGAGCTACCCTATCAGAGCATGATTAATTTATCCAGTCTGAAGGTTGGCAAGTTCATAATGTGTAAAAACAGAATTCCTTTAAAACTCTGCTATTTGATTCCTGACAGCTCATCTTGTGTTTCTCTGGTGATGTCAGCTAGTCACTGAAGAGGACTGTCTTCCTTCCACATCTGCCTCCAGTGACTAAGACAGCTGGGAATAAGCAGGTAAAAATTCCCCAAGTGTCAGCACTGACATCAGGACTTATCATCGGGCCACTTTCCAAATAGCAGAAGATTCTGAGTAATGTCATTCAAACATAAAATCTTTCCTTAGAGTTAAATTGTCTTCTCAAGTAGTTAGAACTAATACTTTCCTTGACTGATTCTATTATGTTTATTATTTTTTTTGGCCATCTTCCTCTCTTCTTTTCTCCATAAGAAATTGCAACTCAGTTTTACTCACACTAACATTTCCCTTTCAATCTAAATGCTCTTTTCTCATTAAAATAAATAAATAAATAAATGAAAACAAACCAAAAACAACAACAACAAAAACCCACTAACATCAATTTATGTCTCCCAGATGTAAATACACCTAGGATCATCAGACTAGACTATCTTTGAAATGAGAAATTTCTAGACTCTCAAAGATAAAATATATTCTTTTCCCACTCCATTCACATAAATAAAAAACTTCATGATCAGATCACCCTAAAACAATTTTTTTAATGCTTGAACGATAAGGAAATGAAATCTGTTTCACATTAGTGATTTCAGTTCAAACAATGAATGTAACCTTCCTCCTAAATGTTCATTAAATGACAAAAACAAGGATTAAAAAGCAAATTCTGCTTCATTACTAGGAAAACATACAATTTGTGAGGCACTGCTTCAAGAGAACCAAACAGAGGGAAGGACCAAATAGCCCATGCATTATTCAACACATGGCCTGGAAAAGAAAAACCAAAACCCTAACACCTTTAGGATGTGAGATGGATATAAACCGAGGGGGGAAAAAAGATAACAAAATCAACAACAATAAAGCCCAAATCCTATCACTTAAGAAATTGTCACATAGATTGTGCTGTTCCATTCTGGCAAGAGGGTAAATTTAAATATTCCTTGAATAATGATAAACTCTCTCTGAGACAACCCCAGCTCTCCCCCTCTCTCCTGCCCCTCCCCTGTGTGTGCTCTGTCTGTCTCTCTGATAAATAAACTTTAGAAAAGGGGGGGTGCCTGGGTGGCTTATTTGGTTAAGCGTACAACTCTTGATCTCTACTCAAGTCATGATCTCACAGTTCCTGGGATCGAGCCCTACATTGGATTCTGTGGTGACAGCACAGAGCCTGCTTGGGATTCTCTCTCCCCTTCCTCCCCTCCCCAACTCATGTGCACATGCACGTGTTCTCTCCTCCCCCCCCCAAAAAAAACCTTAAAAAATAATAAAAATATGAGACAACCCCAAAAATGGGTCTTTATAGTTATAAAAATGTTAAAAAAAATACCCACTATTTTATGAAATGTTAATGTGTTTTCCAAGAGTCCCTGTGGCTCTGTGATGAGGCAAAGAAACTGAGTTTGTTCCCAGGTTTTAGTTCCTTTCAAACACTTGTTTACCCTTAACACCACAACCAGACAGGTGGTTATGGGAATACTAAGCAAGGCTACCAAGGGAGCTTGACATTATGAAAAACTGAAGTAAACCCAGCACCCTTTCTTCCAATCCAACTTGGGTAAATTGATGGTGGCATTAGTCAGTATGGCCAAGCAGTCTTCTCCTGTCTACTTCTATACGTGCTCACTACATCAAAAGTACTTGTCTACCATTTTGAAATTTAAGTTTGGCAGTCTAGGTTTAAAAAAAGAAAAAAAAAGCAAAACAAAACACCCCAGCAAACTAGGAATAGTACATATTTTGATATGTATATGGAAATTGATAAATCTAATACTTTAAATACACTTATGGGCTGCATTTTTATGCAACAAAAATAAATTGCAGCCTGATTGCAAAATAACACTGAGGATTAAGTCAATTAAAAATATATGGAAGCAGTGTTAACATCTTTTTGGAAGTTGTTCAAGTAAAATACATTGAAAAAGGCAAATTTAAATACATTTTAGTCTTTGTTCAAAAAAAAAGAAAAGAAAAGGCAAACCGTTACCTAATGCTAAAACATCCATATATATTTTTTACCTTTTCCTGACTAGAGTTACAGTAGGTTCTTTTAATCATTATACTGGGGAAATAAGAATTAACCTGGACTGGGGGCGCCTGGGCAGCGCAGTCGGTTAAGCGTCCGACTTCAGCCAGGTCACAATCTCGCGGTCCGTGAGTTCGAGCCCCGCGTCGGGCTCTGGGCTGATGGCTCAGAGCCTGGAGCCTGTTTCCGATTCTGTGTCTCCCTCTCTCTCTGCCCCTCCCCCGTTCATGCTCTGTCTCTCTCTGTCCCCAAAATAAATAAACGTTGGAAAAAAAAAAATTAAAAAAAAAAAAAAAAAGAATTAACCTGGACTGTCCAAGGCAGAATATACAATCACTCTTTTCAATAGGAAACACAAAGACAGCAAAAACCTTACTTTCCCCCCTCCTATATAATTAGTAAGAATAAATTGATGAAAGAGGTACTGAATCTGGGGCAAAAAAATACATTTTACATATTCCAAATATATTTGTAACATGTATTAAAGAAATGGGCTTTCAAAGCAATGATGTATTTTCTAAAGAAAATAGCTCTAAAGAGCTATTAAAGTATTTTCACCTAAACACATAATTTAATAGTCTCAATAGTTGCTGATGAAAGTAGATTAGGAATTATGGTTCCCATGCTACACACAAAAAACCCAATAAGGAAAAAAAAAAGCAGTTCAAATGCTCATCCTTGACTCTTGGTACCTGAGCAAGGCAGGACTAGAACAGTTTATACTTTATTTAGCATCCCCTAACACATCATACTCTCTCTCCCAAACATTTTTTTATCAGAAAGACTATTTATTTTTATAAATGCAATTAGCAATAAACACCATTAGCAAAAATCCACCCATTGTTATAGTGCGCATTATAAAAGTACAGAGGTTGAGTTCACTGGAAACTACGGTGTAGGTTTTAAGACCATGGACTTTCCCATAAGGCAAAGGTGGATTTCATCTTGTGACTATCACAAGCCAGCTGTGTGATCTATACCCATAGGTCATATAACTTATCCAATCTCAGATTTACATCAGTTTAACAGGAATTATCAAAGCATTTACTTATAACATTGTAGTGAAAATGAAATGGTAGAGTGAGAGTGAACAGAAACACAAGGCCAGACACACTGTAAATGCTCAATAAATATTTACTCTTACTGGCTACTATTATGTAATATCAGTACATATTATGCCATTTCTTTCTTTTTCTCCTTTTGATTGAAATATAACATGCCAAGTGTAGGAATATAACCTTCCTGTCCCCCCGCCCGAGAGTATTAAGAAGAACATGAAGAACTGAAGGGATGCTTTGTTCATGAACTGGAATATTCAACACTGTCAGGTCAATTCTGGCTACACTAATCTACAGATTTAATGCAATCCCAATCAAAATCAGAGAAGATGTTTTTACTTGTTTGTTAATTTTGTTAGGAAAATTGAATTTCTCATTTATGAAATACAAAGTTAACTAAGAATTGTGAAGACAATCTTTAAATGTAATAAAGTTGCAGAATTTATATATCTGATATAAAGATTTATTATTTATTTGACAGGAGTCAAAACAACATGTTTTTGGTGCAAATTTAGGGAAATAAGTCAGTGGAACAGAATAGAGTGCAGAGACAGACCTACAAATATTTAGTCATTTGACTGGAAGCAGATATGACCAACTGGATATGTTTAAAAATGTAAAATGAACCTTGATCTCTTATTTACAGGACCCAAAAAATGAATTTTATCTGGGTTTGTAGGCAGATGTGTGAAATATAAAGAAAGTTAGAGAAAAAAGCATGGGAGAATATATTCATGATCTTGGGATGAGCAAGGACATTCTTCACAAACACTATCCATAAAGGAAAATGAATTAGACTTCATTAAAATTAAGAACTATTGTTCATGAAAAGGCACCATTAGGAAATATTAACAATATAATTCATATCTAAAATAAGAAAAATGTAGAACATCCAATAAAGTTGAGCAAAACGAATTTAACGGGCAGACCATCAAAAAAGAATATTCAAACAACTAATTCATTAACTTTATATTAATGTAATACATTGAAGATTTTGTTTCTTAAATTGCATATTTTCTTCCATCTAAGTTTAGGTTTTTAAACTATTATTCTCTCCATAAAAATAACATATTTGCTACATATTATTTCAAAAACACTAGAAAGTAATAGATACAAAACCATCCATCATGTCCTACCTTGTCAAACACCATGGTAACTCACTAAGGATTCAACGTCTACATTTTCCTGTACTATCTTACAGGTATTTAAGGAATATTTTAAAAATATATACTGTGGTTACTAACCTATTTTTATTATATTTTATTTTGTATTCAATGTTGTGACCTCAGAATTTCTCTATACTCTCCTATACGCTCTATAAATATTATTTTACTAACACCACAATGCACCATATGCATATGTCCTTATTTACTTGAATCTTCATCTATTATTTCTAATATGAGGGTCAAAAAGTTTCCACGAGTGTTTCTGTAAGTCTCCACTTCTATGTTTTAAAACCAGCTTATTCTGGTTCAATGACGTCTGAAGGGAGCTTCATGAGTTGGAATCTCCTGTAAGCCACCCACCCTCTAAGTAATTCCCGTAAGCCTCCCAACCTCTAAACTTCACCTAACTGGACACAAGTAATCACTCCTTTACCTTCTGTTAAATAAAAAGTTCTTCCACCAAACATCCCTCCATTTTTCCTAATCAATCAAATCCACTGCTTTTGAATTGGCCCCATTGCAAATGCTCTGGCCTTCCAAAAACAGGCTAGTTAAATCAACCAAATAACATACTCCATGTATTTGCAAATGGGTCAGATTTCATAAATATATACTACATCAACTTTAAATGCAATTATAAACAGCATTACTAAGTATCAGTGATAAAAAAGTGACTTAAATTTTCACAACCCCATCACCAAACACTAATATTTCCTTTGTAAAACAAGTTATATGCTATCTTTAATTCACAATTCTTGGTTATACTTATAAGACTACTATTATCTTATTTATTTTTGTATTCATTTAACATCCTAACACATACTTCATTCAGTTAGAGAAATACTTAATAACTATTTTTATGTTTGTGTTACAAGACAAAGAGAGGGACACCTGGGTGGCTCAGTCGGTTCAGGGTCTGACTCTTGATTTCAGCTCAGGTCATGATCTCATGGTTCCTGAATTCAAGCCCCATGTGGGGCTCTGCACTGGTAGTGAGGATCCTGCTTGAGATTCTCTGCCCCTGTTTGTCTCACACTTGTTCTCTCTCTCTCTCTCTCTCTCTCTCTCTCTCAAAATAAACTTTTTAAAAAATTAAGAGAGAAAACTGCTACCTAACACTTTTGCCTAAAATGGCTTTCTTCAAATAGGCTGTCTTATTATTAGTGATGATGCTTTTTGTATTTGTATTGATTAATAGATATCAGCATCATGGAGAGTTTATTTTGTTTAATATATTCCAACAAAACATTATTCTACAGCTACTAGAGTGTGACAAGTCCCCAATAATCCATACACTATTACATAATGAATATGAACATCAATGGTAATTAATCTAAAATAGATGATATAACATCCTTAAAAGTGCACTCTGGGAGAAAAGATTTATTTCTATTATAATCTAGAAAAATCACCAAAGAATATTACTGTCAATCTCTTTCAAACCATTTAATTCTTTCTGATCTTTTTGCCTCTTTGACTAAAGACTAAATTTACACAGATGAAATAAGGAAATAAAGAATAGTAACTAATAACCAGCTCTGACAGACATTCTTCCAAAAATCAATAGTTGGGCAAGAGAAAACAATACAGAAGATGTCATACAAATGTCATATGAAAAGGAAGTGGCATACTTACTACGGTAAATAACAATGTTGAGTAACATTGTTGCTTAGATATTGGGGCAAAAAAGGGTATAAAAGAGGAAAATGAGGAAGGAAGGAAGGAAGGAAGGAAGGAAGGAAGGAAGGAAGGAAGATAAGTAAGTAGGAAGAAAGAGAAGAAAGAGAGGCAGGCAGAGATGGATGGAAAGATGGATGGATAGATGGCAGGAAGGAAGGAAGGGAGGAAGGGGGGGAAGGGAGATGGGGGAGTGGGGAGGGAAATGAAAAAGAAAGAAGGAAGGGGAAGGAGGGCAAGAATGGGAAAGGCTGGAGAGAAGACTAGATAATCCAATTTAAAATACAATAAACTGTGGTTGCTCTAAACAGACTCATTTGGGAAAATAAGTTATTTGGTTAGCTAGCCTAGTATAATGGAATTAGCACCAGATTGGGAGTCGAAATATTTTAGTTCTACTTCTAAATACATCACAAGCTGCCAGTGTAATTTTAGACAAATATCATGTTTTTTAATTTGAAAAACCTTGAGACTAGCATCTTTCTGGTCCCTTCCATCCTCAAAATCCTAGGCTTTCAAATATTTTCACAGTAGAGGACACATTACTTTAAGGAAAATAACAAACGACTGAGACAGTATTCTCTTAAATAAGAGACATTTTGTCTTCATAATTGCTTGGATTTCTAAAATACCTTCCTTGTGCAACTCATGCAAACTTTGTATGTTAGGGTTTGTTTGACTACAGAGTTTGGAATGAGTTCCTCGCTTGGTGTGTCCACAATGAGGTGTGGAGACAGACGATATACTCATAGGCTGCCATGATTCTGACGTTCATTACCAAAGATGTCGCTGTTTCTGATATCTGTGGAGAGCCGTAATGCACTAGTACATCTAAGAGACTGGTTGTAAATTTATATTAGGCAATCAGAGAGATGATGATAAACACTACTTGAAAGAAGCTAGTGACATGAACATATTTTACCAGATACCTGGAATACAAGAATTCAGCTAAGCCCGTGCATATGTTTAGCTTTGGCAGTAGAATTTACACTCTGTGAGTTGATCAAACCACATAAAAATCAAGACTCCTTGAAGAAGTCAGTTGTCTACTTTTACTGATCACCTGAACTATATGGGGCACTTAGAGCTGTCTTCAAAATGAAAAGTATTTATTTAAGCCACAGATAAAAAGGTTGTTTTCAGACTCCTTTCAACAACAATTTCAATTATTCCCTGGCATGATAAATAATCTTTCATAGATACTGTGCTGACACACTACTGTAAATCAGTACTTGAGAAATGCCTTAATTTTTTAACTTTGAAATAGGCATTCAGCTATTTGCATTTAAAAGATTGTGCACAAGTTGCTGAAACATAATGTAAATGAATACCTTTCTTCATACTGCTTTGGAGATAGAATTTTAAATGTGATAGCTCTTGGAACACCCTTAATTGTAAGTCAAAAACAGAGACACCTAAATCTTTTCAGAGCTAACAACCGTAACATACCTTGTTACATGTTTTCTCTGATAAATAGGCACAAAGTAGATCTGGAAGATACCAAGAGATAAAAACTTAAAAAGAATTATGCACACACACACACACCCTCACACAAATTAGCCTGCATAACCAAGGTAAAAATACTACAATTTTATATGTTTGATTACAGATCAACATTAATAATTTTTCTATGATAAATATACACCAAGTTCTGAAATTACACACACACACACACACATTCACACATATGCAGACACAAACTTTTTTTTAAGTAACTTTATACCAAGAGAATTTCTCCACATCATTAAATATTCTTCCAAACCAGGATATTAGTGATTACACCATATTATATTTGTAGATATGCTGTAATTTAAAAATTTCCCTGCCTGAGAACACATTTCAAATTTTTCTCATTATAAATCATGCTAACATGAAAATCTTCTCATTGGAAACTTCTTATTGGAAACTTGTCATTAGAAATGTATCTGACATAAAAAGTTTGGTACTATGATCAAAGGAAATAAAAATGTTATATTGGGAGCACCTGGGTGTCTCAGTCAGTTCAGCATCTGACTCTTGATTTCAGCTCAGGTCGTGATCTCACAGTTAAAGGGATCAAGCCATACATCAGGCTCCATGCCTAGCATGGATCTCTCTCTCTCAAAGTAAATAAATAAACTTAAAAAATAAATAAAACCATCTCACAAAATTGAAACTAAAAACACTATATTGTAGTATCTTGCTTAAAGAATAATAATAAACACTAGTGTATAAAAGACTCAGAGATCATGCATAGTAAGTCAACTTACTGAACTTCATTTGGCACAAAGATACTCAAATGCACTTAATGTTAGTCTCTTTTCTATATAATAATTATAAATATCCTAGTGAGGCTTACTTTAAACCATTTAACTTATGCTCCGAAGTAACTGTAATTTAATGTTGGTAGTATAGCAAATTATGATGAATAGCTTTAATTGTATATTTAAAAGTCATAATCACAAGCTTAAATCTGGATATCAGAATTAAGCATTTCTTAAAATGTATGAATGTCTCCTTAATATACTGATTACAAAGCAAAAAATAAAAATAAAAAAATATCCTAGTGATAATGTTAAGAGAAATAAGTCAGTCAGAAAAAGACAAATACCATATTTCTTTCATATGTAGCATTTAAGAAACAAAAGAGCAAATGAAAAAGAGAGCAAGAACAAAAATCAGCCTTTCAACTATAGAGAACAAACTGTTGGTTACCAGAAAGGAGGGGCTGGGGGGACCGGTGAAATCGGGTCATGGGGATTAAGGGGAACACTTGTCGGATGAGCACAGGGTGATGATGTATGGAAGTATTGAATCACTGTACTGTACATCTGAAACCAATGTAACACTGCATGTCAACTACACTGGAATTAAAATTTTTAAAGAAGAGAAAAAAAAATATCCTGGTGAGCTAATATCCATTAAAAAAACATTCTGGGGATTTCCCAGGAAATATATCAGCTCCTTACCATATTTTTGCAAATTTTCTTGCCTCTTTCCCCTTAATACATATTTTGTTTAAAATCACCATGATTATCATTCCTCCACCCTAGTGAGATGAGTCTTTCTACTGTACTCACACTTGCTATATACACTCATACTTTTGGTCATCGGTTCTACCTCTAATACACAAGTGGCAGGAAATGTGGCATTTAAATGTGAAAGCTGTAAAGGACAAAGCTCTTTGTTTTTTATGATCATGTTATCAGAAGAAACTGCCGTTTGTCTTCATGTGTTCACTCCCACTTTGCCTCAAGCCCTTTTG
The DNA here is from genome assembly GCF_014898765.1 of Herpailurus yagouaroundi. NCBI lineage: Eukaryota > Metazoa > Chordata > Mammalia > Carnivora > Felidae > Herpailurus > Herpailurus yagouaroundi. The sequence continues at coordinate 18,474,442 of NW_024412405.1, forward strand.
TTGCTGTTCTGTAGGAGAATAGAGCACTGATGTGTGTGTGTGTGTGTATGTGTGTACATATGTATGATTAATACAGGATATGCAGGGAGAAACGATGGTTTGACTACAATTTTCTTCTGCTCTGAGTGCTCATACTTCCTAAAATCACCCAGCACAGTACATGCTAGTAAGCTCAGTGTACCTGACAAACTGATTTCATCTCTCTGAATTTCTCCTTCCACACCTGTAAGCAACTTGAAGACAGACACAGGATTACTTTCTTTCTTTTCCTGCATGCTTTTCTGCAGAACCTGCTCTCTCTACAGCAATACGTCCCATGTGACCCTCCCCACCCAAGTTTGCCTGGCTGGAGAAGAAGTGAACTCCTCACTCCAATCCAGGCAATCCATTTTCCAGTGAATAAAAATTCAATTTCTTCTCTTTAAAATATCATCTAGAAAACTTAGAAACCAGAGTCAGTTATGAGTAGGCACTTGAAAAGGCGTATGAAAAGGCAGTCCTGAAACCGTATCATGGCAAACCAAAGCAGTGTGAGGAGATAAGCTGTTGGCAAAGAGGGCATGGATGAATTGACAAGATTGATTGGTTAGGAAAAAGAAATGCAGACATGAAAAACAAACGATCCAAGTAGGAATGATGAGGAGAGTAGCCACTAGTTTTCATTATCTTCCCGTTTCCCCCCTTGGCACTCTATGAGGCCCATCTATATTCCTGGCCATAGGAGTTCATGCTGTTTCCCAGAAGTATTCGATAGCAACCCTTTGAAACTGCTTTAATGTAAATAGATTTCTAATCTTTGCAATTTCGACTAGAACTCTACCAATATCTTATCTGACTTTGTAGCCTTAGATTCTAGCACAGAACAGAGGGATTTAATCACAGATTGAGAACACGACTGGAGGCATAGGTAGCTTTGGATAGTCAGTTGAAAAACTAACATGGAGTATGTCCTTAAATCTCTGGACATGGATATATTTCCCTGTCCTATCATCCTTTAACAGTTAATTTTATACCGTATATTTGTACCTTTGATTATGTTCTGTTTTGTACTGTTTATTATTTCACATCCAAAATGCACAACTCATTTTGAAATGTAATTATACACTGTTTTACATCTAATTCATATTTGGTTTCCTCTACTACTTGTAACTTCTGAGTATAGGGAATACATTCTAGTCTTATATTTTCCATATATTAAGTGCTCTCTAAAAGTTAATTGAATTCACAGTTTTGTGGTAGAGAGGGTCCAGAATTCTCTCACCTTACTAACTTCCCATTTTCTATCCAATACAATTTTGTAATGATTCCATCTCTCAATGAAGAATGTTATGAAACATACATAGATGTTATATGTGAAAAAAGCAACCTTAGTAGATGTCGTTACGAGGCAGAATGCACATCAAACAAGTGCTCACATGTCACCAACCACTCTACCTTGCCCAACTTTTTTGTTGCTGTTCTCTGGCCTCTGTTATTCCAGCCATGAGAAAGGAGAATGACATAGGACAAAACTACATTCCAAGGAAAGCCACACTCATCACTTAGTGTCAACACCCAAGTAGTACCAGGGAAGTAAGATTACAGAGAAAACTAACAATCATGGTTTTGCCATTGCAAATCTAATTTGCATATAAAGGTTTTATTGGTAAGAAAAGCAACTTCAATCTTAGATATTCTCCATACACCATGAAAAAGATGTGGGGTGGGTAGAGGAGGAGAGGAATGGAGAAGGAGGTAAAGGAGGAGGGGAAGAAGGAAGGGAGAAGGAAGAGGAATAAGAAGCAAAAAAAGAAGAAGATGGAGGAAGAAGGAAGGAGAAAAAAGAACAGATTCTTCCCTATCCTAATTGTCCATTATTTCTACTTTGCCCTATCTGGTCTTTTAACTCTTATTAGGCAAGGACTTCAACATCAGAATGTATTTCTCTTTCTGATGAAAGTCTACCAATGATATCTTTTGAAATAAATATCTCCCATAGTTAAGCCTCTGGAATTGGTGTTTCTACTAAGCATACATTAAAACAAGACTAAGAAATGAGAGCACAGCTGTTTAAAATTACTACTGAGATACTTTCCTTATCTAACAAATGTTTATAGTAATACTCAAAGCCATTGATAATGACTGGTTTCATCATAACATGCTAGCTTCCTTCTTTCCATGTTGAAACATAACAGTGTAAGTAAATTTTTTCGTAATAAGTAACTCAATTAGTGTAAAGAAATATGTTTTGATGGAAATTCTAATGAAGACAGAATGAGAAGATATGGGAAAAAGCAAAGTATTGAAAGGAAATTTGTTAACATATCAAGATAACATCACTACCTATTTTATGTCAAACAAATGAACTTACGGTATTAACACAATGTTATTAAACAAATGCCTATGTTCTTAGAGCATATGGTAAGAGGTGACAGTCAAATTTAAATTTTATATATAATCCGTATTTTATAAAAAGTTATCTTTAAAGCAAAATTATGTATATTAAAATCCTTTTTCCTTCCCTAGGGATTTTGCAGTGAAATTTAAGATAAATTCTTAGGATACAATAAATATTAACAAAGAGTGGACAAACACAAAATTTCATTTATAGTGAAGAAGGTATCTTTGATAAAGTAGTAATAATTACTTCCAAATTTGTCATAAAATTTGAATGTCATGTAGAAAGGGTTATGCTAATACTTCCCAGAATAACTTAGTTCTAAAGAGGAAAGTATCAGCTTAGCTAACCTGAATCTTGGTATCTACCTAAGCCCCATAGTGTTATGATAATTTATAACTTTGCTATATGTTCTTTCACATATAAAGGATGTGGTATTTTAGATTTAAAATGGTTTACAGGGATGCAAAGGAAAGTGAAACAATAATATTAAATAAGGAGTCTTAAAAATGTAATAATCAGTGATTAAGGACCAGTGACTAGGTCTGAACCCCCAAGTGAAAGTAACCTTGAGTCTTCATACACGTGTGTCATTTCCATAATTATAAAACAAATCCCTGGGGAATCCAGATTCAGAGAACAGAAAATGAAGAAGGGAGAGATTAGACCACTAGTTTGTTTTCTTGTGTTTTGTTTGTTTGTTTTTTGGATCCTCTGAGAGATGATGAAAGGAATTGGAGCAAGCCTGAGAAAATTCTATTTGGAGTCACCACATGCAGAGGTGTTTTTTGTTGTTGTTGTTGTTGTTGTTGTTCCTTTGGGACTTAGTAACCTAAATTTAGGTATTGTTATACTCTTTGACAATAGTGACTCTGTTCCATTAATCATGGACCACTTATCTTGCATCATATTCCCTCTTGTCAATACCTAGATGTGTCACATCAAATATTTTTATTTAATGTCATTGCCTATCCATAGAAAATAAGTTCAATAAAAGTAGAGATTTGTAGGTTTTTTTTTTCATTTAGATTATTACCATTGCCTGGTTCATAGCTGGTGTGTAATAAATACTGATTGAATAAATGAATGAATGCATACATGAATGCATGGGTTATGTGTGTGAATGTCTTATTGAGGCCAAAAGGCTAAATCACAGCCTTGTGGATAGGAGTTTCCTCCAAAAGAAATTGCCATTTGCAGTATCATTTTGGGAACTGTGTCAATTCTGAGACATCAGGTGAGGACTGAGAACACTGGGCAATAGAAACATTCTCTTCTCCTGGGAAGTCAAGGATGTGTTTTTATATTGAGACTGGAGTCAATGGGTATAGAGGATGAGCCATCTGCCTTTAATTAAAGGCAGTCCCAGAGTGAGAGAAAGAAGCAGCCACATAAAAATGTCTAAAGTGGATCTGGGAAAGTGGAAGAGTTGACAGGTAATATAGTGTCACTGTACTATCCGATGTCCCAAATTTCATTACATTCAAATGAAAAATGTCAATCTGATCCCATTTGGGCTGTGGGAATGATAAACATGTCTCTACCTGTCCTTAGGGCAACATAATACATAAAAAAATATCAGTGTATCCTCCCTGCCATGAAACCAGAGTGGTGGTCACTAGGAGTGAACGTTAGTACTAGAAGAAGGGCAGCCTTTATTGATGACAGAGACAATTGAATCCTGCAATGGCAAAGGAACAGAGGAGACTGGGAGATGGTTCTTTAATTCCAGAAAGGTAGAGCACACACAGCAGGTATTAGTTTCTGGAAATATCTGATAAGAGAGATCATATCCTCTGATATATGTATGCACAGATATAAAAAAATATTGAAATATATAAATACACCTTATTTTCCGTAACCCAATATACAGCATTTTAAAACTAGTGATTAATTCAGTATCTGAGCACCTATTAGCTTCAAATACCTAAAACCTCTTTTAACAATATCATTCCTAAAGTTAATTTTTTATCAAATAGGTATGATTCTTTGAAGTTGAAACCAAGTAATACTGTAGACCTTTCATAAGAATTTATCATTTGTGAGAGTAGGTAAAGAATATAAGCTTTGGCTTCAGAAAATTCTGCCAAGTTTCAACATCTAGGGCATGGTACAACCAGAGTAAAGAATTTTCTGAGGTCATAATGGCAGCACTCTGTCAGAATGCGCTGATTATTTAGGTATTTATAATCTCCGCAAAGTAGTTTGGACTTTTGGGATAGGAAAAGATAACAATTCAACGATTTCAGCTGGAAGTGACAGGATCACCTGTGCCTTTCAAAAGATCACTCAGGACTCTATGTGGAGATCCTAGAAGACATACAGAGGAAGATCATCACTTAGGTGGATGGTTTGTCAAGCTTGATTGGAAAGAGTAAGGGTCTAAAATAAAACACTAACAGGAAATACACACGAGTGTGTGAATGTGTGAGATTTTAAAAAAGAATGATGGAGAGCCTTTATTCATACATAAGAGACGTGACATTAGTGCCTGAACAAGCAAGAAAAAAAACACGACTCACATATTTGGTCCAAGCTATTAATCTTCAACAGCAGAGTTAATGCCTTGGGCCTATCAAACCCTTTCCCTCCTGGGTACACAGATGGTCTACATTTTCCAGGTTTCCATGTTGTTGTCTAAGGCCCCAGGAATGAATTCTACCCAAAAATATTGGACGGAAATATGTACTCCTTTTTTTTTTTTGGTACTGCTTTTTTGTACTGCCACCTGGCTGCACCCAGAAAATTCAGGGAGCTGAGGTTAAAGAATGGGTATAAGAGTCACTAGTTGAGTTCTTGAAAAAAATGCAGAGACCTGAGCCCTCCCTTCTATCCTGCCCTCACTCCACATGACCTCAATTGGACTCACCCAAGTGTGAAACAACAACAACAACAACAACAAAAACAACAACAACAGCAGCACTTTCTTGTGTTAAAGCCTCTAAAATTTTATTCTGTGTTGTATTATAATTCACCTACCTCTCTAAGTGTTCTTCTAGTTCCCTAATGATTAGAGACTAGAGATGAATTTTAGAAGGCTGTTACACATTATTTGTAACATACTATCAATTTTCAACGCTTTATATGAGCATCCAGTTCTTACCCACAGTATGGACATATTTTTTAAAATTATCTTGCTTGTTGTTGTCTTTATAAAATTCTGAGTTAAAAAATTCTTGTGTATACCATTTAGGAGGAATATATAAATAAGGTGAATCTAGCTAAAAACTGCAATCAGAATTCTGGAAGCAGAAGTGGGCAGAGCAGCGAAACAGCAGGTTACTTGCCTGCTGGTTATATTCCTGTACTCTAGGAAGTCACCTAGAGACAGTTACTATTCTTTTTGATGTATTTTTGTAACTTATTTGATTTGTTGTTGGTTTTGTTAAAATTCTTACATTATTTGTTAGTTTGATGTTTATAAAATATTTTATTATTAGACCTTAAGTACTATGCCATAGTATCTTGTTTTCTGTGTATGTTCACGTTTGAGGTAATTATTTGCTGCAATTTAGTCTTTGATTACTCTTAACGTGAAGCCTCTTTTAGTAGATCTAATTTAAGATCCATTCTTTTGTTTCTTTTTTTTAATGTTTATTTGAGAGAGAGAGAGAGAGAGAGAGAGAGAGAGAGAGAGAGAGAGAGAAACACAGATTGTGAGTGGGGAGGGTCATAGAGAGGAAGACACAGAATCCAAAGCGGGCTCCAGGCTCCGAGCTGTCAGCACAGAGCCTGATGTGGGGCTCAAACTCAAATGGTGAGATCAGACCTGAGCCAAAGTCAGTCGCTTAACTGATTTAGCCCCTAAGATCCATTCTAATTGCCATACTGATTCCATGCAAACTATTGATGCAAGTAAGACTCCTTGCACTGAGAATTTTAAACTATTACTCAAAGGTAAAATTTCAACTGCTGAATAGCCCAATCTGCATCACACATATTTTCCACTAACAATCCAATATTTTTAACCCTTGTTATTTTATTAAGTATTCTAAAAATCAAGTGTCATTTCATCTCAAATTTCTTATTTTCAAGAACATGCAAATATAATTGGCAGAGAATAATTTGCAGAATTAACAGTAGTACAGTAGTAATTCAGTACCTACCACTTAAATCAAAAATTACTTCTTCAGGTTTTCAGTTTCCATCATGCAAAAGGCACAAGTTATAAGTCTCATAATTACTAACAAGTACATATTTCAAGAAAATAGTCTAACTCTATTTCATAAAAATTGTATTAAATATGTGTACCCTATTAAGAATTATTTTAATGACATATTTGAAATACCATTAAAAAGAGCTCAGACTTTCAACTCTGTCTGACTAAAGAACACCTACCACATATATTAGCTTATTAAATTAAATTTAATATTTATGTAAAAAAATTTTTTTAATGTTTTAATTTCTTTTTGAAGGAGAGAGAGAGAGACAGAGCATGAGTTGGGGAGGGGGGGGAGAGGGAGACACAGAATCTGCAGCAGGCTCCAGGCTCTGAGCTGTCAGCACAGAGCCCAATGTGGGGCTCGAACCCACGAACTGTGAGATCATGACCTGAACTGAAGTCGGACGCTTAACCAACTGAGCCACCCAGGTGCCCCACAGTTTTAAAAGTTCTTTTCCGGGGCGCCTGGGTGGCGCAGTCAGTTAGGCGTCCGACTTCAGCCAGGTCATGATCTCGCGGTCCATGAGTTCGAGCCCCGCGTCGGGCTCTGGGCTGACAACTCAGAGCCTGGAGCCTGTTTTGGATTCTGTGTCTCCCTCTCTCTCTGCCCCTCCCCCGTTCATGCTCTGTCTCTCTCTGTCCCAAAAATAAATAAAATGTTGAAAAAAAAAAAAGTTCTTTTCCTAAGCATACACATTAAGCATTTACTGAAGGTGGCAAGTCAATTTAGTATTTTGTTAAATCACTTCATCAAAAACATAGTGTTTAATAAATCCTTTAAATTTTGAAAGGTGCAAAAATGCTTACTTAATTCCAATAGTTATGTTATCATTTAGAGACAGAGATGCTAGTAATTAATGGATTTTATATCACAGTGAAAAAAGAAACCTGTAATTGAAATTCTGGATTGACTATTATAAAAATGGACTCAGTATAGGGTTCTCAAAGTTTCCTTTATAAAGTAGCTATGTAAGCTAAGCCAATTTTTATTCCAAATGGCAATGACTTACATCAGTCAATAGGATCTGGTTGGCCAAAATTCTCTCTTCCAAAGTTTATAAAAATGTGGCCAAATGCTAATAATTCCCAGAAAAATTAAGAAATAAGAATGAGTAAGAATGGTGGCAGATTTAGTATAGCCTTCCGAACTAAAATGTGTGATGTTTTACAGTTTTTGTAGAATCTCAAAATTGCACTACAGATCATAGAGCCTTCCTTTATTGGTTGCCACTTTAGTGTTTAACTCTCTATTGGCTAACAGTCTGGGAATACATGGACATTTCAGTTAACTCAATCCTTTTTCTTCTTCTTCTTCTTTTTTTAATGTTTGTTTGTTTGTTTGTTGAGAGAGAAAGACAACATGAACAGGGAAGGGCCAGACAGACAGGGAGACACAGAATCTGAAGCAGGCTTCAGGCTCTGAGCTGTCAGCACAGAGCCCTATGTGGTGCTCTAACCCACAGTGAGATCATGACCTGAGCTCAAGTAGGATGCTTAATTGAATGAGCCATCCAGGTGCCTCTAACAAAATCCTTTTTCTAAGTTTCAAATTAGAGTGGCAATCAATAATAATTTCATTTTTATAATCAAAATTATCATTGAATGATTTGATAGTGAAATACCAGTAGATATCACCTTCTAGCAATTAACCATTTCCATTAAGTTTAAAGGGAAAATGATTTATATCACAGCTAGGTCATACTGAAGTAGATTCTTTACCCATGTTTCCCCCAATTTGTGGCTCAAAATGAGTAATTTTCTTCACATTCAAGAAGCTAAACTAGGACTTATTAATCAAATGAGAAAAATCAAGTAATTTAGTCTCATAGAAGTAATGTATTTGAAGACCTGAAGGTCTTAGCAGGAGCCATTTTAGTGTTATGGTGGAAGTGACTGCAACAAGTTCCGTTGAATTTAATAGTATTGAGATAGCAAGTTTATAAACTGAGCTGTTTCCTCTCCTTGAGGCAAAATGATAAAACAGCTGTGAATCATATTCTATCTCCACCTCTTTCCCCACCACCCATTTTCTTTGTGTCACTCTACCTGGGATCTCCTGCCTACCACTCAAATAATTCTGCTCTTTCCAGGCTTGCCAATGACCTCCATTTTCCCAGATGCAGTGGTCATTCCTTGGTCCTCATATTATTTACGTATTTTTAAATGTTTATTTAATTTTTATTCATTTATCTTGAGAGAGAGAGAGAGAGAGAGGCAGAAAGAGAATCCAAAGCAGGCTCTGCACTGTCAGCTGAGAGCCCAATGAGGGGCTCAATCTCAAAAAACTGTGAGATTGTGACCTGAGCTGAAATCGAGAGTTGGACACTTAATTATCCAGGTGTCCTGTCTCCATTTTTAACAGTCGTCTCTGTAGCATCCCACATGAATCTTTCCCCCTCTTTGAATCACACTTTGCTACTGACTTCTATATCATATTCTCCTGTCTCACTTTTCTAGTTTTTCCTCTTCCAATGGACCTGTAAATGTGGTAATGCCCTTAGTGTCCTCAAGCTCTGTAACAAAACTATAGGCTGAGCGGCTTAAACAGCAAGTATTAATTTTTCATAATTCTGGATCTGAAAAGTCCCAGATCAGGGTACCAATATGGTGTAGTTCTGGTGACAACCCTCCTCCTAGGTCCCTCATATGGCAGAGAGAGGGAAAGCAGAAAGAGAGAGGGCTTTGTAAGGGCATTCACTTTATCACAAGGGCTCTGCTCTCATGACGTAATTATTACCTCCTAAAGTCCCCACTTTCAAATGGCATCGTGTTAGGTCTTCAACATGTGAATTTGGGGAAAGTGGTATATACAAAATTAAGTACATAGCATGCCATACTTTGAAGTCTCCTTATTTTCTTTGCTAGTATTTTCTTTTCACACAATTTCATCTTTTCTAGGGATCTTTATGTTTAAATGTTTACTCTAAATTTATAAGTCCAGCCCTGACCTTTTACTTAACTCCAGAATTATATACCTAATTACTTTAAATGTAACAAAGCCAAACAGATCTCTGGTTAAGTTCCTCTTATCCTTATTCCTCTTATCTGGTTTGTTCCTTATCCACACTTTTGCATCTCATTCACAGGTATAGTCATACATCCAGTCATACTTATGCCAAAAGCATAAGAATTATAATTATTAAAAACAGAAACACTGTACTATATGGTAATTCCATTACTGGGTACTCACCCAAAGAAAACAAAAACAGTAATTCAAAAAGATATACATACTCCTATATTTACTGTAGCATTGCCTCTAATAGCTGAGATATGGATGCAATCTCAATGTCCATCAATAGATGAATGGATAAAGGAGATGAAATATTACTTGGCCATAAAAAAGGATGATATCTTGCCTTTTTTGACAATAGGGATGGGCCTAGAGGGTAATATGCTAAGTGAAATGAGTCAAAGACACCATATGTTTTAAGTTATATGTGGAATCTAAAAACAACAAATGGACAAAGAAACCAACATAAAAGACAGACTCTTAAATACAGAGAACAAACTAATAGTCTTCAGAGAGGAGATATATGGGGGATGTGTGAAAGAGGGTGATTGCATTTATTAATGGTGATCACTGAGTAATATACAGAATCAACATGTTGTACACCTAAAACTACTATAACATGTGTATTAATCACACCTCAATTTTTAAGAAGTTACTTAATTCCTAGATTGCTATCATGTTTCATACTCAACTTATTGAGATGTCTTAGCAATTCTAAATCCAAAATGCATTCTAAATCTCTCCAATATGTCTGCAATTATTATATTACCTCCTTACTTTAATACTATCTCTAGAATCCTAATAACTGTGGTCTCCTAACTGGTCTTATTATTTCAGTTGCTTCCTAGGATCCATCTTCAAATATCCAAAATGCAAAAGCTAAATATCCCAAATATCCAAAAAGACTAACAGGCCTAATTAGATCCCTTGATGCCCCTCTCTAACACGCTCTTATGTCTTACTATTTATACTTTAAATAAAAGCAACACTTCTTACCCTGGACAAAAGGTCCAATGTGATCTTGCCTCTGCTCACCTGACTTTTCTTATCTTCCCCATGCACACATCTTTCGCTCACACTGGATTTCTTTCTGTTCTTCAGATACATCAAATCACATTCCTGTTTTGTGGTCTTCACACCAGCTCTAGAGCTATTGAGTGCCTAGAACACTTGGACCCCAGATTATGACAGAGAACAATTTTCTTAGCACTCAACTCTCAGAGTACCGTACCTTTTGAGGGAGTCTTCACTGATTACCAAGTCTAAAATTGGCCTGAGGTCAACACTGACATACGTTTTTTATCTTCCTTTTATCTTCATTTTGACCCTTAATTATCTATCATTTTCTTACATATTTGCATGTTTGTTGTGCCACAATTCTGTAATCCCAGACTTGGAACACTGCCTGGACCATATACATACACACAAAAAAACGTTGAATGAAGAAACATATGTTTATTGTATACCAACTGGAAAACATGAAATCAAGTGACCATTCCTGTGTTTTTTACAGTAACATTTAAAGTAAGAGATAGTTGAGATGTTTATATAATGGAGGGGAAAGTGGGAAGCAAGAAGTTAAAGATTTGGGAAAGGACAATGGTAAGTGACAGAACATGCATGTAGTAAGGAGGCATTCAACAATTAGCACTGGAAAAAACTGTACGTTTCTTTGTGGGACTCAGAAAGAGGTAGATAAGGAAGAGTTTCAGTAGAGAGGAGTATATGTTTGTCAACACTGTGATCAGAGCAAATTCCCAGCAGGAGAAACTAGTGCCAGAAGTGTTCTCCCTGCTGTCTTGCCATGCTCCCTATTTGGGAACTAAGAGGCCAGACTCAAAGAGGGAACAAGGAGACGAGAAAACATCAAAGCCATGTCTTCTCTGGTGAGATATCAACCTTATGTTTTACAGTAGTCTGTTTGGAGATTTAATTAAATATGTCAGTTGGAGTCTCTGTTTTATTTCCAACCAGGTAGACATTGAGAGACACTTCAATTTCTGCCCTTGTATCTATACTATAGTTTCCTCTTTTCATACAATTATTACTGTCACCCAAAGTATCTTTAGCTTTTATCTTCAATTCTGACTATTATCAAATGCATACACACTTTTGAATCTATCTACTTCTGATTCATTTTGATACTCCCAGTTTCTTCCCTGTATTAAATGCAATCTTCAAGAGGTAATCCATATGCTCACTTGACTCACTAAAAATCTGACCTTTTTTTAATCCACGGTTTGTAGTTCAGAGTACTATGATCGACCAAAATCCCTTCACTGTGTAATTTCCATTGAAAAGATACTAGCGATTAAAGAAGAAAAAGAACTCACCAGCAATTAGCAAGCAATAGGTCAAACAGAAGTCATCGCCATGAAATGTTTGAAGAAAACAGATGGGAGGTTGTTGAGACTGTGCAGAATTAATCACAATAATGCATCTTCAAATGGAACGGTCGTGCAGTCACAACTGCCTTAATAAGAATTTGCATTTAAAGATAGCACAAAATTGAATGCATAAGCTTGTTTCTCTTGCTTGGCAAGTCCTACTAAACCTTCCTTTATTTTTCAGTACACTTAGAAACCCAGCATGGATCATTATTTGCAGTAAGAAGGGACTTAAAAGGTTTTCAATATTACTCATCCTTATATTTCTTGTGTTGAGATAGTTTTTGCCCAATATCTGCTTCTGGACCATGTATTTACCTCACAAACTCTTATATTTAAAAATGAAGTGGTCATCACTGATGTCTACCTGGGGGCTGTGGTCACGAAATCCAAAGCAAATACAAATTTGCCTCAATAGCTGCTTTTAGCTCCAAATCAATGATCAAGCCACAATAACCAATCTACCATTTGACTTCTCTTTGCTCTTGTGATAGGCTCTCAGTGGAAGAAACTGGTGTCACTACAAATTAGAAGAGGTAGAGGAAAGTTTAATCTGACTTTACAAAAACAGCTAACAAACTTCTTACTCTTTTGATTATACATGGAAATATGAGATGTATATAAATGCATATATGCTATTAAATTTCATTGCTAAAATAGTCAATGTCTTAATATTAGTTCTGTTCAAAGAAAATTACTAGGATACTGCTTCACCTTGTAAAATTCTGAACAAGAGGTTCCAGATCTAAGGGTACAGTTTTTTCCCTACAGAAACTGAACTGTCTATAAGTTTTGATAGATTATTATAACTGCTACTTATCAAGTAATTTAAAAACCTACCATTTATCACGTAACAAGTCTCACATAGATCATCACACTCAATTTCCCAGAACACCTTAGAAAGTTAGATACCATTGTCAACATTTTATAGATGTAGAAACTAAGGGTCATAAAGATGAGATGAATGGCCTAAGTTTGCATATCGAGTGAGTCTTTTTTTTAATGTTTATTTTTGACAGGGAGAGAGGGACAGCACAAACAGAGAAGGGACAAGGAGAGAGGGAGACAGAGGATCTGAAGCAGACTCCACACTAACAGCATCAAGCACAATGTGGGGCTGAACCCACAAACTGTGAGATCATGACCTGAGCTGAAGTAGGACATTTAACTGACTAAGCCACCCAGGTGCGCCTCAAGTTAGTCTTAAATCCATTCTGACTGATGCTAAAATTTATTATTTTAATCATAACACTATATTGATAATGCTATTGTTAACTATTCTCTATTGTCATTTAATATTTAAATTCTTCACAAGGTTGTGGACAATTTAGCAGTTTTAAATGATACAACTGGCATGTATAAGGTTTATACCCCCAAATGATATAATTCTATCATTCTGCTTAGATCTCCAAATTTTATTAAAAATAGACCCTGTACTTCTAACAAATATACAGTTATATATTTGTAAATTATGTGAATATGTTACTGTAGTAACATTTTATATGCATTTCAAAACTTACACAAAATTAAACAAGATAATATAAACTATATTACTTTAAAAATACATTTTATTGGGGCACTTGGGTGTCTCAGTTGGTTGAGCATCTGACTCTTGCTTTCAGCTTAGGTCATTATCTCACAGTTCAGTGGGTTTGAGCCCCACATTAGACTCTGTGCTGGCTTTGCAGAGCCTGCTTGGGATTCTCTCTCTCTCTCTCTCTCTGACTCTCCCCCACTCACACCGTCTGTCTCTCGTAAAAATAAATAAAAACTTTAAAAAATAAAATAAAATAATAGTAAATTTAATCTCCTTTGGTAAATTATATTCTTGTTCTATTGAGAGAAAAATATTCTTAAATACTTTTAAGTTTTGGTTTATTTTTAATCACACATAGTGATTTAGAAGCCTGGTTCTAACGTTGGTTTACTCTGCTCTCTAGTTTTACCAGCCATCATAACTGAAAGAAGTGCCTTACAAAAATCTTAATTCAAATCAAAGGACTAAATTATAGACTATACTGATAAATATTGATACTATGATACAAAGGATTTTGTTGAGCTATGGCTGGTTGATTTCCATCTTTCCTAATATTAGATTTTCTTATAAAGTAATCATTTAATATTTATCGTGGTATTTATTTGGAAGGTCAAGAAATTTGTGATTCTCAAACAATTGAGAAAAGTTTGCTTCCATGTATTTGAACTGTGGAGATCTAATAATTTTTGTTTTGAAGAAAACACATTGATTGTAATTACAAAATCAAATGCTTTATTGATGAAAACTTTTAAAAATATCAATTTCCAAAGACTTTCTACTTTGCAAGAGTTACAGACTAAAGATTTTTGTCAAACATCAAAGGGCACTTCTGCTATAAAGAAATAAAGTTTACATTCTGAAATATTAAGCGAGGTAGCATATCACCGTCATTGTTATCACTGATATCACAGACATCACAGCTCATTTGGAACACTGGTCATGTTTACATTTTTTTTTCACGTGTCATTTTTTTTTTAAAGGTGTTACTTATTTTTAAGGTAACAACCCTATAGAGTCCATTGCCAGAAGGCAACCAATAAATATTTAGGTATGAAAGATTTTATTGAAAACTGAGTTTTATTACAAACTACCACTAAATTTCTTGTACGTTTTGAAGATATCCTCGTTTTAATAAAATTAACTGCATCAATGACATCCTGTAATACTTTCTGCACTTCTGGTTTCAAGTCCTCGTCACAATCATGTGCCAATGAATAGTGTAATAGATGAGATTCACTCTTGCGCTGCCTCTCTAATTTTCATCAGTGATTACATTTGCATTGTTTTCCCATAAAACACTGTTCTTATGAAAGAAACCATTTGTTTTTTGAGAAACATATCTTACTGTTATGCTTTTTTCATGCCTCAGGAAAAAAAAGTGCATATATTACCATACTGGGAAATAGAATTTAGCAAATATTGTAGGTTGAGATGTGTTAGAAACATCTGTTCTTTTACAGCTTTACAGAATTCTTCCTACATTAAATAACTTTGTCCTAATAGTCTTTCTTCAAAATTTCAAGAGCATAAAAAAAAAAAAATGGTGGCATAGTAGGAGGACATTAGGTTCATCTCATGCCACAAACACAACTAGATAACTATCAAATCCTCCTGAATACCCCAAGACTGAAGATTGACAGAACAAACTCCACAATTAAAGGGAGAGAAGAAGCCACATTGAAGAAGGTACAAAGAAGGCAGGAAGTACAGAGAAGTGGTTTAGGGGAGAAAATGAATCATGGGTGCTATGGGGTTGGAGTGGAGGGGTCTGTGGTTGGAGAAGGGTGACAGAGGAGCACACAGGGGGATGCACATGAAGAATGTTTCCCCAAGGCCATTGGCTTGGAAAACAAGAGGTCCTGAATTTCACAAGTTCCTGCAACCCGCAAGATTTGTTTTAAAGGTCAGGAGGCTTAGCTGGGATAGAGCCTTGAGGGCACCACACTGCTCCTAAGGGTAAACAGGCAAACAACCCAGGCACTGACAGCACAGAAACAGGGGTCTAAAGAATGCCTGGAGTACACAGTCTTGGAGCACATCCCTGAGAGGCAGTGTTCACAGAGACACCTCTCTGGGAACAAAGGAACTGGCTAGTGCCATTTCTCTCCCCTGCCCCTCAGCACAAACACACGCCACTTTCAGGAAGCAGCTCTGCACAGACACTGCCTGCCTAATTTGTTTACACCAAGCCCCAACCCTCTGTGCTCTTACAGGACAGAGCTGCTCTCAGTAGAGCTTGCTTCAGCCCCAGTGCAGCAGGCTCCTCCCCTCAGAACAACACAAACCCCTGCCCACACTAGTATGGACCAGAGAGTTCTGCAAGGCCTTAGTTGTGGTGGAGTTGGTGTCAGGTCACATTTCACAAGCAGACCACAGCACAACTAATTAAAATTTGCCACATTCAGGCCAGGGACCAAACACTGTTCACAACAGTCAATGACAACCTTTACAGACTACCATCACAAGGGACAGAGCAGTCAAAACATAATAGTAGAGTGCATGTAACACACAGTAGAGACACTCTCTGAAGCACCAGGCCCTGGTCACTACATGACCTCTTCAAAAGGTCACTACTTCAGGAGCCAGAGACATAACTGACTTTTCTTTTCTCTTAATTTTTTTCCTTTTTTTTTTTTTTTTTTTTTTTTTGAGAGAGTGAGTGAGCACATGTGCAAACAAGGGAAGGGCAGAGGGAGAGGGACAGAAACAATCCCAAGCAGTCTCTACACTCAGCATGAAACCTGACACAGGGCTTGATCTCACAACCTTGAGATCATGACCTGAGCTGAAATCAAGTCAGACACTTAACCAACAGAGCCACCCAGTCACCCCATAACTGGCTTTTCTAATATACAAAGGCAGAGACTTCTAAAAATTGCTGGAATTTATCCCAAATGAAAGAAAAAGATAAGGCCACAGCCAAAGATCTAAGCAAAACAGATACAAGTTACATGCCAGATGAAAAATTTGAAGCAACATTCATGAGGATACTCACTGGGCTTGAGAAAAAAATAGAAGAGATCAGGGAGATCTTTACCACAGAGATAAAAGAATTAGATGAAGAATGCAATAAACTAGATTGGAAAAAGACTTGAATCAATGAGCAGCAGGCTAGAAGAAGTAGGAGAATGAATAAGTGACCTAGAAGAAAAAGTAATGGAAAAAAATGAAGCTGAAAAAATGAAGAGAAAAGGAGAATTAAGCAACACAGAATAGACTTAGGGAACTCAGTGACTCTGTCAAATGTAATAACATTTGTATAACAGGAGTCCCAGAAGAAGAGAAAGAAAAGGGGCAAAAGTTTATTTTAAGAAATAATAATAGAAAACTTCCCTAATCTGGAGAAGGGAACAGATATCCCGATCAAGGAGGCAAAGAGAAATGCCACCAAAATCAACAAAAGCAGGCCAACACCAAGATACATTGTAATTAAATTTGCAAAATATAGTGAAAAAGGAAAAATCTTAAAAGTAGCAAGACAAAAGTAGTCCTTAACTTACAAGGGAAGCTAAGACTAGCTGGATATTCCCTAACAGAAACCTGGCAAGCCAGAAGGGAGTGGCATGATATATTCAAAGTGTTGAGTGAGAAAAATCTACAACCAAAAATACTCTACCCAGCAAGGCTATCATTCAGAATAGAAGGAAAGATAAAAGTTTCTCAGACAAACAATAACTAAAGGAGTTTGTGACCACTAAACCAGCCCTGCAAGAAACATTAAAGAGGACTCTTTGAGTGGAAAGGACAGACCAAAAGTGACAGACAAGAAAGGATCAGAGAAAATCTCCAGAAACAATGACAAATAATAAAATGGAAATAAATAACTATTTTTAATGTAGATGGACTAAATGCTCCAATCAAAAGATGTAGTGTGTCAAAATAGATTTAAAAACAAACAAACAACAACAACAACAACAACAAAGAGAAAAACAAGACCCATCTATATGCTGCCTACAAGAGAAACATGCACATTGAAAGTGAGGGGATGGAAAACCATTTATCATGAAAATGGATGTCCAAAGAAAGCAGGAGTACAAATGTTTATATTGGACAAACTAGACTTGTAGATTAGGACAAACTTGTTCTTTTATTGTTTCTAACCTGCTTTGCTATCAGGGTGATACTGGCCTTACAATGACTTTGAATATGTTCCCTCTATTCCATTATTTATAAGATTTTGATAAAGATTGTCATTTTTTAAAAAAATGTTTGATAGAATTCACCAATAAAACCACATAGTCATGGGCTCTTCTGTGCTGGGAGAGTTTTGATTCTTAATTCAACTTTCCTTCTTGGTATTGGGCTAAGAAGATTTCCTATTTCTTAGATTCAAGATCCGTGATTCAATCTTAGTAACTTGTGTGTTTTTTGGAATTATCTGGTTTTTTTTTTCCTCTAAGTTAACTGATTTGTTAGTATATAATTATTTATAGTAATCTGTTATCACAGTATATATTTCTGTGGTGTCTGTTGTATTGTTTTCCATTTCTTTTTCTGGTTTTTGAGGCTTCTTTTTTCCTTAGTTAATGTAGTTAAAGCATTGGCAATATAATCTTTTGGAAAACCTGGTCATTATTGTCAACGTTGTTGTTGTTTATTCTGGTCTCTGTTTCTGATTTCTCTTTGTTATTTCCTTCCTCTACTAAATTTCAGCTAAATTTCTTCTTTTACTAGTTCCTTATAGTGCGATGTTAAGTTGTTTAACTTCTTATCTTTTGCAAACATTTATAGCAGAAATTTCACTCTAACATCTTCTTTTGCTGCATCCCATAGGGTTTTGGAATATTTTATTTTCTTTATCTTTTGATATATATATATATTTTTAATGTTTATTCATTTTTGAGAGACAGAGAGAGACAGAGTGCAAGTGGGGGAGGGACAGAGAGAGAGGGAGACACAGGATCTGAAGCAGGCTCCAGGCTCTGAGCTGTCAGCACAGAGCCCAATGCAGGCCTTGGACCCATGAAGATCATGAGCTGAGCCGATGTCAGATGCTTAACCGACTGAGCCACCGAGGTGCCCCTGAGACCTATTTTGATTTGCTATTTACTTTCTTATTTGGCCTATTGCTTGTGCAGTAGAATGTTTAATATTTACATATTAAATATTTAATATTTACATTGTAGATTTTCTACCTTTGTAGATATATATATATATATATATACACACACATATATACACACACACACACACATATATATATACACACACACACATATACACACACACACACACATATATATTATCTTTTGAAACCATGTATTCTGAGGTATGCTTCAAATAAAAAATATTCTTACTGATTTTGCACCTGGATAATGAAATTTGTTGAAAATAAAAAAAAATAATAAAGCCAGAGCTAAAATTTAAAATTATTTTCCATCCACTAAAGAGAAATCCTAATGACAAAAAAGTATATAGTCCATAAAAACTACATAAGGTAGATATAAAAATTCTGTATGTGATACAATTAAACTATTTAATAGCTTTAAAGTGAAAAAAAAATTCAGCAGTATATTGTTTATCTTTCAACAATATTCCCTGACAAAGAAATTCATTTCATCCATTTTTATTCTAGCAGAGAGGAAGTGTTTACTCTTCAGATCCAAGTGCCTCAGTGGGTCTACAAACTTGCATTTCTTTACTTTCATTTAAAAACTTGACAGTTAAAAAGATACTTTTGGGGGGTGTGTGGGTGGCTCATTCAGTTAAGCATCTGACTCTTGGTTTCAGCTCAGGTCAGGACCTCAGGGTTTATGGCATTGAGCTCCCCGTCAAGCTCTGCGCTGTCTGCTTGGGATTTTCTCTCTCTCTCTCTCTCTTCCTCTCTCTCCCTGTCCCTCTGCCCCTCCCCCACTCATGCACGCACACTCTTGTGCTCTCTCAAAATGAATAAATAAACGTTAAAAATACTTTTAAAAGTCTAATAAAAACCAACAATACAGACTCAAGGGTATTTTATTCATAATTAATTTCTAGAACGCTAACGTTGTTACTATTGCTAGTAGATTACTAGTTTTGTGTAGACCTCAGTATAATCTTTCCCCTAACAATGCATATTTTTTTAAAAAAAAAAACTGCAATTAATGTACCATTCAAAAGAAAATCTTAGTTCTTAGTTGTTGTTGGTTTTTTTTTTGTTTGTTTGTTTGTTTGTTTTTTTGGTACTAAGAGATGAGCTTTAGTAGCCCAAGTGTGGCACACAATTACATACCAGGCAGGGCTCACAGGGATCCTTCAGCTCACAGCTACGTCTTGACATGAAGTTTATAGTTGTATAAAAACACATGATAAATGATTTTCCAATAATCTTATAGTACCAAGAATCCAATGCTGCTTTTAGACTTTAAATGCTTCTTTTTATATTCACAAAAAAAGAATGTGAAGAGTTATTAGTTACTATTAGTATTTTAAGTTAAAAATATAATTGAAAAGTTCCTACTGACTTTCAGGTTTTTAGAACCATTGAATTATAGTCTATTGGGGTTGCAAGATGACGTTGTCTGATTTTGTGAATATTGTACACACAAAGTGCAATTATTTTTTAAAAAAAAATTTAACATTTATTTATTTTTGAGACAGAGAGAGACAGAGCATGAACAGGGGAGGGGCAGAGAGAGAGGGAGACGCAGAATCTGAAACAGGCTCCAGGCTCTGAGCGGTCAGCACAGAGCCCGATGCGGGGCTCAAACTCACAGACCGTGAGATCATGACCTGAGCCGAAGTCGGACGCTTAACCGACCAAGCCACCCAGGCGCCCCACAAAGTGCAATTCTTAATACCTATGCTATTGTCCACAAACCAGGATTTCAACCTTCTGTGGATAACAAATGTTATAAATTGTCTGATTCGGTTTATGGGATATAATAGTTATTGATTAGATCTTATTGACTTCATTTTAAATAAATTGCTAAATTTTATCTGCTTTAAAGCTTATGTTCATATATGAAAGCATTCAAAAAAGAGTCTAGGGTTTGAAAAAAGAAACAAGTGTAATAAATGATACTGTATCATTGGTTACATGTACATGGATAAAACAAAAATGCTGCCTTCCCAAGCATCTAATTCAGTCTGAAACTTCATGTGTGCTAAGCTTCCTGTTTTGTCCTGGACCGAGAACAAAAATCTTGAAACCAGATGGGGAAAAGCTACATTCAGATCTATCACATCTTCCAAGTGTCATTAATATCTGGAATATCTCCTCAGATTTCAGAAATCTTGACTCCCATCTGCTAATTTAGTTACATTTTTTTTCTATTAACAATTAGGTTATAAATTCTTTGAGGGTAAGTGTTATATGTCCATTCATGCATTGCCAGGAGGACAAGACCAGTAGTGTTTAGCATAAAAAAAAACATTGTTTTCTTCAAATAAGTAAGTGTTTGGGGATTGAGTAGGTTAAAATAAAGTCCTGTCATGTTGTATAAAGACATTAACTCATCTTTATTTTCTTCACTGATTTTAACTTTTTGTCCAGGTTATTTTGTACTTTTATCCCTCAGATTTTTCAGTTTCCTCTAAACTTCAGCATTTCTGGTACTGATTTTTCACCATCTATGTCCTCTTACTGCCTCATTTCTTTTTCTTTTTTATTTGTTCCCTTGCCTCATTTCTGTCTATTCTGTCAGTCATGGTGAGTGAGGGAGTCATGATAGGTCATTGAAGATGGTTGGAATATTTAACTATTATAGTCTTATTTTTTTTAGTTTGCTGTCACAGAGAAGAGTCATGCTTTACCATAATATACTTATTGGGTTCTTTGCAAGAGAGAGATGAATGGGTTGTACAGTTTGTTGCTTTAACCCAATATTATTCTTTCCTAATTTTATTCAGAGTAGCCTTGAACTAAATGATCTTTGCATGCCTTTAAACATTTTGTTCCCTAAAAACGTGTGACTCCTTTCTCCCAGAGGCCATGCAGTACCATGGCTAATATGAAGGTTCTGGACAGGGTAGCTGGAAACCCATATCCCAGGGCATGTGACCCAGGGAATGTTACTTGCCTTTCTGTGGCTCTACTACTCATCTGTGGAATGGGAATAATACAGCACCCTCCCCATATATTTCTGGAGATCGAGATGAGGTGTCAAATACGTGCAACAATGGATATACAACTAAGGTAAGCACAAAATAAGTAGTAATTCTTTCTTTTTTTTTTTTTTTTTTTTTTTTTTTGTCTTTGTATTTAATTCCCTCAAGATCGCTGATGTGTACTTTGAACATGGGACTTGAGACAAAATCTCCTGGGCTAAGTTTCTTTAGGCTCTTTTTGATAAATTTCAGTCTTCTCTATAATAGCGTACTAGGTAATTTTTCAGGTGATATCTCCATAGCCTTTCTCTCCTGCTTCCTGGTCTTTGGGTCTAGGAATATATCCCTAACAGAGTAACAGAGAGAATATATTTTATAGGAGCATATGTTAGATAGTATCTGTTTTACATAGAAGGATACATTGACAGATGAGAAATCAACCCATCCCAGGAAGAATAATTAGAAAAGGTAGATCCTTGTGAAAGCCTCCAGCTTTGCTCCCTTTAATTTAGTGCATTATCTAATTTTAAGTAAATTGCTATTAATACCTAGTTACTATATGCTCAAAGGACATTTCCTCTAATGAAATCTTTTTCCAAAACCCTCTTAGCCTGAATTAACCAAAAATAAATAAAATATCTTATATCCCTTAACCAAAAAAAAAAAAAAAAAAAGAAAGAAAGAGAAAAAAAAAAAAGAAATGCTTTAGATTTTTAACTAGAGTACTAAACAGTACCCAGGAAAAGATATTTATTTTGTTCAATAAATATGACAGCAGCCCATGCAAATTAACTCACCATAAACCCTTTCAATTTTTATTATAAATTCACTTGTTTCACTTAAACTTAGACAAAAAACTTAGACATGTTCTCCTATGTTCAATCAAGCCCTAAGCACAATATTTCCTAAAGGGTTCTGTCTAGAAAGTTTGAAAATCAAAAGAGCCATTTTCTTGCTGATTTGTACTATGGGAAAGCAAGGCCTGCTGATGATATTCCGGCACAAAGACAATGTACTCTCTCTGTCCCTCTGAGTCTAACGTGGTCTTCTTCCCAGTGACCCTTACGACACACTAGCACTGTGACCCTGCCTCTCAGGTGTTCATCCCAACATCCATGTGGAAGACAGTTGCCAGGATCGAGCAATATGGCTCTTTGCCAGGAACTTGGTCCTAGTCGCCCCACTGCCTGCTGGCCCTGTTAAATTTATGAAAATCCCAAACCCTAAAGACTTTAATAACAGGAATGAGGACCGTGGCTCGTCATATTACCAGTGATCAGAAGCAAAATGAATCTTTCAGAGCCAGAAGCTATAAAGCCAATTGGCTAAACTCCACAGAAAACTGATTCTAAGTGTGTTAATTGAGCATAAATTAATGTGAATGCAGTAATGGTCCATGTGAATTTTAGATGATTGACTATATCATTAATCTCCAAAGCATGCAGAATGTGAACCAACCCCCTTCTCTTCTAAATGGTTATTGAAAATAGAGAAGGGTTCACTGAATATTTGCATAGCAGAAATGGGGAAGCAGAAATAGGGGACAGAGTAAGTGCTCAACATCTAGATTACTAAAATCCAGAAGAGTGTTATGTTGAGAATTTCCTCAAAAAGTCTACTTGCTTAATGTAGCACTTATAACACAATTATTTATCAGAGATATTTCTTTTTGTCTCAGTTACAACATACATTTTATCTACTGAAAATTTCAGAGTTAACCATCTTTGAAAAGTTATTTATTGGTGGCTTTGGGGTTTTCATTTAAAAAATGCATTTGAACTGGCTG
This sequence comes from Herpailurus yagouaroundi, assembly GCF_014898765.1. Lineage (NCBI taxonomy): Eukaryota > Metazoa > Chordata > Mammalia > Carnivora > Felidae > Herpailurus > Herpailurus yagouaroundi. Next base: position 18,497,729 of record NW_024412405.1, read on the forward strand.
GTCTTTCTGCGGTTTCTCCCAGCTTATCACTAAAAGTACTTGAGGTGACTCGGAAATAGGTAACACACATTTTCACAAAACAGGGGGAAAAACAAAAACAACCCCCCCCCCCAAAAAAAAACCAGGACCCAAAGATTAAGCTATTGCCAAGGCAGAATATGGGAGACGTTTCAATTAAATATAAAGTGGGAAAAATCAAGAAATCTGAGGACTGGAAAAAAGTATCAGTGACTCATGATACATGTTTTGCCACTGAGAGTGGAAGAAATCTGCTCGTTCTGAAGGAGGTCAGGAGCTACTTCATCCCTTCCCACAGTCCGATTCTAGGTCAGAGACCCAGGGTGCAAACCAGCAGGAAATCAGGCCATCCTTTGAGAGCATCTGATGCCTAAATCTCTCTCTTTCATCTTGTAACAAACAAGCAGAAGCTGGGGAGAGGTGAAATGAACATGGTTGAGATACTGCAGGAGATGAGGCAGTTAGGAAGGGCCTGGAAACCATACAACCAAGTTGTGGATTGGACTGTCTCCCTTACTCCTTTGATGGCCAATGTCAAAGAACTAAGCCTCAGAGGTAGGAGAAAATGATCTCAGGCTAACAAAATGACATCAGAGAGAACTTGCAGTTCTTAGGTTACAAGGAAAGAAAACAAAGAACTATATTCCTTTGCCTTTCTTGTTTTCTTCAGAGCTCTTGTCACTACCCAATTTACATTACGTATTTATCTGCTTATAGCCTGTCACCCTCTTTGAAATGTTATCTCCGCAAGGACAGCTTTTCTCTGTCTGTCCGCTACTCTATCCGTAGCACTTGCAGCAGACAGATTTGCATACAGTGGACATCCAGTTGTTGATGGAGGAACGGAAAACTGAATAAACCGTGTGCTGGAGACTTACCCTTCCAAGGCTCTCTTTTCTAATTCCATCTTACTTTTCTAGTTTTCACGTGACCTGCATTAGAGCCAAGTCTTCACCACTTTCATTCACATTTCTTTCTGAAATTGTTTCATTTCTAGGGCTTGGCTACTTTATTGCCTTTCCGTAGAATGTCTTTTGAGTTGACCCCCTTAAAATGCTAATTATCTGCAAAGTTATAAAACTTTAAGACAAAATTCATCACCTATTTGCCCCAGTTTTTAAGAACTTAAACTTCAGATTCATATTTCTGACTCTATCTTCTCTATTTACTGTGTGTCTTTGGGCAACTTACTTAATCTCTGTGTACCTGTGTTTCCTCATATGAGAAAGGATATTACCCACTTCACCAACTTATTATGAAGATTAAAGATAGGAAAATTAAAATCTTAAAGTAAACCATCAAAAGTTTAAGGTTTTCTTTCACTTGGTTATTGTTTTTGCTTGCTTATGGTGTGTTTTATTTCTATGAACCTGCAAAGCTAAATAAAGGTAACTAAGCATTTTTTTTCTTTCAAAATAATGTACATTACAACATTTTCAATTCTCAATGGTATAACTTGTAAATAACTTTGCTTTCAGAAATTCCATGAATATCACAGCGGAGATGCTATTGGTAGAGTGGGTGTGAGTTTATTCAGTGTTGTCTGAACTGGTAATGAAAACAATTGTACACTCTTATGTGAGAAAGGATTTCATCTCTTCTGCCAGATTTTGTAAATAACACATTTTCAAATACTTTACATGCTATAGAATGAACAAACTGTTTTACAGAGAATATTTTGTAGTTATTTTAGAATGACAGGACTGAAGCCAAGAAACACTGAATTCATTCATTCATGCATTCATTTATACACTTATCCAAACATTCGTTGAATTTCTGTAACAATATTGCTGGCAAAACAGAAAAAAAATAGATAACTTGATGAGAGGAAATCTCTTCATGGTACCATTTAGTTTGGTAAAGAGGCCAAATTAAAATATACTGTATAAGTAATAAAACAGAGGCAAACTCAGTGAACCGCGAAGACAATTACGAATAACGCGATTGATGAGGTAGTCAATCCACCATGTGAAGAGTAGAGAATAATTAGTGCAAAACGACCAAAGCAAGTTAATTCCTGAACAACTTTTAGAAGTAAGGGCAGGAGTTATTAGGGTGAATAATGAGGCAAGAGTTCTCTAAACAGAGGAGGCAGCATGTGTAAAACACGAAGACATGAAAACGCCTATTGGGTTTAGAGAATTGGATACTGGAGGTGGCCAAGGCAGTGAGAAGAAACCAAACTGCAGACAGGGGCAGAGACAAGGTCAGAAAGCTTTTAACAAAATGATCTACACGTGAGCAATTCTAGGACTCAAATGAGATTCTCCTCATTCTAGAAATTTTAATCAATCCTGACACAGCTATAGGGATAAAGTGAGGAAACAGTTTCTTGAAGCTGTGAATATAAGTACGAACCAAAGGTAGAAGGTTCTGAATGAATCAATCAGGAGCACGGAAACAAAGAAGTGATTTATTTTCTTCTTTTCTTTAAAGTTTATTTATTTTGTGAGAGAGAGAGAGAGAGAGAGAGAGAGAGAAGAGTGTGAGAGGGAATGAGAGGCAGACAGAGAGGAAGAAGGAGAATCTGCACTGATAGCTCAGAGCCTGACATGGGGCTTGAACTCACAAACTGAGATCATGACCTGAGCCAAAAATCAACATTTGGGCACTTAACCGACTGAGCCACTCACTTGCCCCAAGAAGTGATCTCTAAGTTCCCTACAGGGACATGACATATTTGAAGACACACACTCACACAGACACACACAGACACCCCCCCCCCCACACACACACACAGAAAAGGGGGATATTTGGAATTGCATATTCCTAAGTTTACTTAGAACCACCAAAAAGGAGTTGTAGATGGTGGGTTAGGTTAACAGAGTCATATTGAAACTGTATATTGGTCACCTTCGAGAATTTATATAGGGGAAAGAATGCCTTGAAAAAGATCTAGAATTTTCTGTGTATCATTTTGTCATAAATAACTACTTTAAAATATATATTTAATGAAGTCATGTTTTTAACTCTAAACTGACCTTAATTGATTTCTAATCAAAATTTTATTTTGGAACTTTCGTTTCTGAAGTAAAAACAGTATCATATTGTTCCTTAGAGCTTTTTATTTCTTTGCATGATTTTTTTTTTTGGAAAATGCGTGTATGTCTACAATGATTCTATTTTTCTTTAAGTCATCAGAAACAACCTTCACTTTGCATTTTGTGCAGCTTTTCTTCCATGTGTTTTGCCACTACAAACAAGGTCTGGTATTTAAAATTGTATTTTTAAAGTAACATACGGTAAAAGTGACCTTTACTTGTGGTCTACACCCATCTGAATTTTCTTCCATGCATATATTCACATAGCCACCAACAGAGAAAAGAACACAGAATTACATCACCACCCACCAAATCTCTCACATTTTAGCCCACCATTTTCCACCCTTACACTGTGGCAACCACTGATCCCTGTTCCATAAGTAAAGTTTTCTCTTTTTTAGAGAATATAATATACAAGGGAACATGGAATTTGTACTTTTTGATACTGGCTCCATTCACTCAGCATAAGGCCTCTGAGATCATCCAAGATGTGTGTATACACAAAATATGTTCCTTTTAATTGCCTGGTGGTATTCTATATTATGGATATACCATAGTTTGCTTACACATTCAACCACTGAAGGATATTTGGGGTGTTGACAGGCCTAGCAATCATGAATAGAGCTGTCATAAACATTCTTGTATAGATATTTGTGTGAACATAAATTTTTATTTTTCTATGGTAAATACCAACGAGTTGGATTCTGAGTCATATATAAGCCGATGTTAAACTTAACAAAACCTACAAAATTATCTTGTAAAATTGATGTACCATTTTGCATCCTCTTGGGCAATATATGAAGAATTTCTGTTGCTCTATATCCTCATCAGCACTAGGTATTATTAGAGTTTATTTAATTGTATTTATTCTAATAGATGTGTAACAATAGTTTATGGTTTTAATTTATATTTTCCTAATGGTTTTGATTTTCACATTTTTTCATATGTTTGATTTCCCTAAGTCTTCTTCGGTAAAATATCTGTGCAAGTCTTTTGCCCTTTATAATTTGATTTTTACTATTGCATTTTGAAACATGTTTATATTCTGGAGACAAATTCTTTGTCAGATATGTGTTTTGAAAATATTTTTGATCTTTCTTTGGCCTGTCTTTTCATTCTCTTAAAAATGTCTTTAAAAGAGCAAGGTTTCTGACTTTGCTGATGTTTATCTTTTTTTTTTTCTTTTATGGACTTCCTTAGGTGTAAAATCTAAGTCCAACCATAAGTCATGAAGATTTCCTTTTATGATTTTTCTAAAAGTGTTACAGTTTTGTGTTTTGCATGTAGATCTATAATCAATCTTGAGCTAATTTTTATATATGGCATAAAGTTCACAAGCATTTCCTTTTCTTTGAATATGGATGCCCAAGTATTCCAAAATCATTTGTTGAAAAGCTTTTCCTTTCTCCATGGAATTGCCTTTGCACCTTTGTCAAAACATTAGCCATATTTGTACAGGTGGATTGTTTTTTTCTATTTATCTAACAGACCATTCCTTTGCCAATACTCTACTGTCTTGATTACTGTAGCTTTATAGTAGCTTTTGAAGTAAGAAGAAATCTCTTTGTTCTTTTTCAAAACTATTTTTGTTATTCATGGATCTTTCTCCTTCCTAGATACATTTTAGAATCAATTGTCTGTATGAGCAAACAAGAAAATAAACTGTTGAGATTTCTATTGATTTACATTAAATCTATAGGTCATATTGGGTTGAAGTGATATCATTACTCTGTTGAATATTCAAATACATGAACATATTTTGTCTTCATTTTTTTAAGTTTATTTTTTGGGAGAGCAAGCAAGAATGAGTGGAGGAGGGGCAGAGAGACAGGCGGACAGAGGATCTGAAGCAGGTTCCACACTGACAGCAGAAAGCCCAATGTGTACTTGAACTCTTGAACCATGAAATCACAACCTGAGTAAAAGTCAGATGCTTAACCAACTGAGCTACCCAGCTGCCTGAATCTTTATTTATTTAGATCTTTTTTGAGTTGTCAGTATTTTATATTTCTCAGCATTGTTTTTATATCTATTGTATTTATAACTAAATATTTCATTTTCCAAGCTATTGCATGGTTTCTAATTGTTCATTGCTACTGTATAGAAATGCAATACATTATGTGTGAGTTTGTATCCTACAACCTTGCTAAAATCTCTAAGTAGTTATGGGAGGTGTTTTTTGGAGATCCTCCTTTAGGGTTTTCTTTTTTAAAAAACTTTTCTTTTAAGTTTATTATTTTGAGAGAGGCAGACACAGTGCAAGTTGGGAAGGAGCAGAGACAGAGGGGGAGAGAGAGAATCCCAAGCAGGCTCTGCAGTGCCAGAGCAGAGCCCAACGTGGGGCTCGAACTCGTGAAACTGTGAGATCACGACCTGAGCTGAAACCAATAGTTGGACATTTAACCAACTGAGCCACCCAGGTGCTCCCCTTAAGGTTTTCTATATAGAACAAGTATTGTGTGTATACGGGAAATTTCATTTCTTCCTTTCCAATTATTATGCATGTCCAGTGCATTTTAAGTAAAAATAACTCTCCTTTAAAATATTTCCTAAAATTTGCCAAAACCAGTCTGGGCCAGGAGGATTTCATTTTCAGAAAGATATTTAACTGCAAATTCAATAGTAATATGACTATGCTAGTCACTTAATTTATCTTTTGGTATGTATTGCTAAGTTTTGCTATTGAGGAATTAAAATACTTAAATTTTTTTTTTAATTTTTAATTTTATTTTTTAAATTTTGTTTCAAGAGTTTATTTAAACTCTGGTCAGTTAACATGTAGTGTAATATTGGATTCAGAAGTAGAATTTAATGATTCATCACTTACATAGACCACCCAGTGTTCCTTACAACCGGTGCTCTCCTTAATACCCATTACCCATGTAGCCATTCCCCTCCCGCTCACCTACCTCTATCAACCCTCAATTTGTTCTCTGTCTTTAAGAGTCTCTTATGGTCTGCCTCTCTCTCTTGAGGAATTAATATTCTGTGCAACTTGTCAAAATTTTGCAGGTTGAATTTTTTGAGGTGCTGTCATATTCTTTTTAATATCTCTGGTATCTTCAGTACTACCATGTCTGTCATTCTTGATACTGATAATTGGTCTTCTGTCCTTGCTAATCTTACTGGAAGTGTATCAGGTTTTGGTTTTTTTTTACCTTTTTAAAAAACGGCTTTTGTTTTTATAGATTTTCTTTATAACAATTTATTATTATTTTTTTTAATATTTATTTTTGAGAGAGAGAGAGAGAGAGAGAGCGCACTAGTAGGGAAGAGGCAGAGAGAGAGAGAGTGAGACACACACACACACACACACAGAATCGGAAGCAGCCTCCAGGCTGAGCTGTCAACACGGAGCCCAACACAGGGATCTAACTCAAGAGCTGTGAGATCATGATCTGAGCCGAAGTTAGACACTTAACTGACTGAGCCACCCATACTCCTATTTTCTTTCTTTTATTTCTATTTTCATTTTGGATGATTTCTGCTCTTAACTTTCATATACTCTAACTTCTACTCAGTCTAGGGTTACGTTGCTCTCCTTTTTCCTAGTTTCTTAAGATTCTTAACTTTGTCAAGTCTTAAGCATTTAATTTTATGATTTCTATTTAACATGCTATATTTTTACTTTCACTCTGTTCAAAATATATACTGATTTCCCCCAAGAACTCTTTGAAAGCTAAATTATATTATTAAATTTCTAAATATTTGTTGATCTGTTATCTTTGTTACTGATTTTTAATTTAATGCATTATTGGGGCACCTGGGTGGCTCAGTCAGTTGAGCACCCGACTTGGCTCAGGTCATGATCTCGCAGTTCGTGAGTTCAAGCCCCACATCGGGCTCTATGCTGACAGCTCAGAGCCTGGAGCCTGCTTCCGATTCTGTGTCTCCCTTTCTCTCTGCCCCTTCCCCGCTCATGCTCTGTCTCTCTCTGTCTCTCAAAGATGAATAAATGTTAAAAAAAATATTTTAATTTAATGCATTATGATCAGAGATCATACTCTATGATTTCAATTTGTTTCTATTTGTTGATGATTGCTTTATGATCCAGATATGAGCTAGTTTGGTGTATGTATCACGTCTATGGAAAGAAGGCATATACTGCTGTAGGTGGGTGATTAGAATCAATTCATTAGTGCAGTTTAGTTCTTCTATATTCTTGTCCCTTTTCTGTATTTGCTCCATCAATTATAGAGAAAGGAATCCTGAAGTCTGTATTTGTGGATTTGTCTATCTTGTCATCTTTGTCAGTGTTTGACTTATATATTTTGAAGCTCTGTTGTTAGGTACATAAACATTTGGGGTTGTTTTATCTTCTTATGTAATGTTTCCCTTTACCTGTGGTAATTTTTCTTGTTCTGAAGTCTACATTAGACTTGGTATCACTATCCTAGTTTTCTTTTGATTTATGTGTGCATCTATGTTTCCATCATTTACATATAATCTACATATATAATTATATTTGAAGTGAACACATGTATTGTAGATATTTCTTTCATGCTTTTAAATCCATCCTGATAATCTTTGTATTTAATCAACATGTTTAAACCTTTTGTATTCAGTGTGCTAACTGATCTAGGATCTAGGTCTACCATTTTTATTATTTGCTTTCTGATTGTTCCATTTTTCATCTTTTTTCCCCTCTTCTCACGCCTTTTGTTTTATTTGATCATTTTTTTAATTCTATTTGAATTTTTTTCTTTAAATTTTTTTTAGCTCCAATTAGTTAACATATAGTGTAATAATGGTTTCAGAAGTAGAATTTAGTGATTTGGCACTTACATACAACACCCAGTGCTCATCCCAACAAATCCTCCTTAATTCCCAGCACCCATCTAGTCCATCCCCCCACCCAATGCCCCTCCAGTAACTCTCAGTTTTCTGTATTTAAGAGTCTCTAATGGTTTGCCTCCCTCCCTGTGTCTATCCTATTTTTCCTTCCCATCCCCTATGTTCATCTGCTTTATTTCTTAAATTCCACATATAAGTGAAATCATATGATATTTATCTTTCTCTGACTTATTTTGCTTAGCATAATACACCCTAGGTCCATCCACATAATGGCAAGATTTCATTCATTTTGATCACTGAGTAATATTCCATTGTGTGTGTATATTTGTGTGAGTGTGTGTACACACCCCACATCTTCTTTATCCATTTATCAGTTGGTGGACATTTGGGCTCTTTTCCATAATTTGGGCTATTGTGGATAGTGCTGCTATAAATATTATGGTACGTGTGTCCCTTCGAATCAGTACTTTTGCATCCTTTAGATAAATACCTAGTAGTGCAATTGCTGGATTGTAGGGTAGCTCTATTTTTAATTTTTTTGCAGAATGCCATACTGTTTTCCAGAGTGGCTACACCATTTTGCATTCTCACCCACATTGCAAAAGGGTTCCTCTTTCTCCTCATCCTTGCCAATATCTGTTTTTGCCTAAGTTGTTAATTTTAGACATTCTGACTGGTGTGAGGTGGTATCTCATTGTGGTTTTGATTCGCATTTCCCTGATGATGAGTGATTTTGACCATCTTTTCACATGTCTGTTAACCATCTGGATGTCTTCTTTGGAAAAGTGTCTGTTCACATCTTTTGCCCATTTCTTCACTGGATTGTTTTTTGGGTGTTGAGTTTGATAAGTTTTTTTATAGATTTTGGATTCTAACCCTTTATCTGATAGGTCACTTGCAAGTATCTTCTCCCATTCCATCGGTTGCCTTTTAGTTTTGCTGTTTCCTTCACTGTGCAGAAGTTTTTATCTTGATGAGGTCTCAATATTTCATTTTTGCTTTTGCTTCTCTTGTCTCCAGAGACATGTCTAGTAAGAAGTTGCTGCAGCCACGGTTAAAGAGATTGTTCCCTGTTTCCTCCTGTAGGATTTTGATGGCTTTCTGTCTTACATTTAGGTCAAATCTATTTGAATTTATCTATTGTACTTTAGACAATATCTCACTATAAAGTTTGTGTGGGTTGCTGTAGGTATAACAATTCAAATACTTCCCTTACTCTTTGCATTTCTACAATACAGTGTAGAAACCTTATTAGTATATAGTTTTCCATACCTGCCTTTATTATATAGTTTTCCTAAATGATGCATGCCTTAAAAACATCTATGCCATAATTTTTGCTCTGAACTGTCTAATGTATTTTAAAGAACCAAGAGAACAGTGCTCTATTATATTTTCTCAAAATTTTGCCATTTCTATTGCTGTACCTCCATTTCTGATGTTTCAGGTACCCTTCTGGTATTATTTCATTTTTATTTGACAATTTACCTTTAGCAGTTCTTTTAGAGCAGTTCTGACATCACAAAGTTCTTAGTTTCCCTTTATATGAGAACGCTTTATTTCACCTTTATTCTTAGAGATTATTATTGCTTGATATAGAATTCTGGGAAAATGGTTCTTTTATTTCGGCACTTTAAAAGTATCTTTCTAGTTTTCCTAGTCTCCATGATTTCTGATGACAAATATACAGACACTCAAACATTGTTTTTCTTGAATGCTTTGAAGATTTGGGGGGTATTTTATTTTTAGTTTTCAGCCATTTGATTTGACTGTGTTTAGAAATGAATTTCTTTGAATTTATCTGTTTGGGTTTTGCTGAGCTTCTTGAATCTGTATGTTTATATCCTTCACTGTATTTGGGAAGTTCAAATTTTTTTTCTCCTTCACACTTTTTTACCTTTCTTTCTGGGACAGTGGTGATGAACAGCAGACTTTAGGAATTATTTCAAAGATCCTATAACATTTTTTTTAAATCTTTGTTCTGTTGTTTATCTTGCACTTTCCATCAATCTGTGTTGAAGTTTACAGACCCTCTCCTCCATCATTTCCATTCTGCCATTGAGCCATACAATTATTTTTTCAATTCTAAGTTTTTATTAGTTTTTCTTTATAATTTCTACTTATTTGCTGAAATTTTCTCTTTCTATTTCTTTCAGGAATGTTCACCTTTGTTAGAATACTTTTATAATAACTTTCTAAGTTGTTTGTCTAGTAATCTTAAGTACTGTGCCATCAAAGTGTTGGCATCTTTTGACTGAATATTCATATGTGAGTTGATACTTTCCTTGTTACCTGTTAGACAGATTTTAATTGTATCCAGGACATTTTGAATATTAAGTTTTAGGAATCTACATCACGTATACATCTTACAGAGATAGTTTAATTTTGTAGCAGGAAGTCAACTCAATTAGGGTCAGGTCACAAGATTTAACTAGTCTTCTGTGACTTGTGAATTCAAAGCCAATTCCATTTTCAGTCTTGACAATGCTATTCAAATCTGTCTTGCATGTGCCCTACTCCATTATGAGTCTGGAAACTAGTCAGTTGTCTTTAATTAAATTCAATTCTCAACATCTTCAGTGTGTACTTCAGCAGTAGATCCATTCATCTGTAGAGACCCCAGGTGTTCATTAAAAGAAAGCTGTGTCAGCTTTCCAGAGCTGCTCCCTCTCTGGGATCTTCCCAGTACTTTCCAATCCCTCACGATCCCCCCCCTTTTTTCCCCCTAGATGGAGAGGTAGGTATTTATGTATCCAACTCTGGAGCTCTATGAGTTTCATCCATGTCATGGCATTTACTGGGAGGAGCGAGAGAGAAAAAAGAAATGTAGTTGGCCTCACCCTCATGGCTACAGCTACTTCAATCCAAGAGGAAGTTAGCCAATCAGAGTTTACGTGGCTGCAGACAGGCCTTTGATGCTGCTGTTGCTATTAGAAAACCATTTTCCTCCTCCTCAAGCCTAAACTAGAGGGCTTCCCTGGGTGTTCTCTAAGTCTGTGCTGATGCCTACTTCCATGTTGCAGTCTGTTCTGAATGTAGGCCATGGGATACTGAAGGATAAAAGAAAAGATAAATATTACCAGTTCTGTGGTGCTTTGGATTATGGTCCTCTTCTCCAATCTACTTGCCACCATTTACTGTTTAGAGTCCTCAAAGAACTGCTCCATCAGTATTGTTCAGGTTTCACAGATTATTGCATCTTATCCAAAACCAGAAACCCTAGATTGATGATTTTTGATTCATGGTTGCATAGAGATAAAAGTAGAGGTAACCCAGGGGCTCTATTCCCAGCAAAGGAATAGGCTGGCCAGGATCATTATGCAACAAGAAGATTTACATAACCAAACCAGAATATCTTCTCCTGAGTGAGTTAACTGGGGTATTAATGTACATATAAGACATTATATGAAAATGATATAACTTTTTTTTTACTTTAATATTGGTTCCAGGATTTGATACACTTTTATAGTGAATTATGATCTGACTCCTACCTCCAAGAGTTAGAGATTAATGCACTTCCTGGAGTTTTTTAAAAATACACTGTCCTCTTCATGTGTCTTAATCTCTTTACATGCTACTACCTTGACTAGATATTCGATATCATTTATGAAAATAGTTCTAATATTTCCTGTCAACTGATTCTATTTATCCCCCTAGAAGAATTATTTGTTTACTGATCAGGAGGAAAAAAAAAAAAGAAAAACAAACAAAAAACCCTAACAAAATGATTTTTCACAGTTTTCATGTTTCTTTTTTCTAAGATTATTCATCAGCACAAACTGTTTTGCTAAAAAATATGTGCTATCACCAATAACACTTGTTATTGGGAGAAGTTCTATCCTGTAAGAAAGGTTCCTGTTATGTTGTCCTCTATCAACTTAGTTTTCTTGCTGTTTGAACCTTGGAGCTTCTTAATGTAACTACTTTTGAGCACTATTATTCTTCACTTATGAAAGGGACATCTGTTGGTGTGCATCTCATCTGCATGTATCCTCCTCACACCGGAACTTTTCCTTTCTATGTCAAGGATATTCCAGTAACCCTCTATTTTATTCTATGTCCGTACATAAAGCTGCATTTTGTAGGATGGAGTCAGAAGTAAGACTTCCTAGTAATTTTCAGCATGCTATCTGGCAGGTAATTTTCCATTGCCATACCCACATGCAGACAAAGGGTTAAGAGTTAGCTTCCAGGAAACCTGAATATTCATCACTTTCTTCTTTGTTCTTCCCTTTTCAATAATAGCTCAAGGAATTGTTAGGAATTTGCCTAAACTAGATGGGGGAGAAGCGAATCTGACCAAGAACCAAGCCAAACACCCTAACTTCGTTGCTGAAATTGGTTATGGAGTAATGAATAAATTTCATAGATGAGATAGAACAACACATGGTAGGTCTGACTAGCTAGGCATAAAAGGTGAAAAGATATCATATTGGTCATACTCACACAGTCACTTCTGAATGCTCATTCTGAGTCAGAATGACCTGGACATCATGACTGAGTAGAGAGACTCATGAGATCTCTCCTCTGTTGTGCACGCTGTATACTTCCTGTCCTGCATCACTTCCTAAAACTTAGTACACATAGTGCAGACTAGCCTACTGAGCTCTGTCAGCTTGACTGTCAAACCAAACCCAAGAGTACTGCTGCTGGGAATACAGAATTGCTATCAAAGCATTTCAGTTATCTTTTGTTTTCACAGCTAAGTTTTCCCTCATTTTGGGTTAAGGAAAAAAAGTTTCACTTAGGTATCCAGGACAAGTGGATGAGGTATTTATTTTTTAGTTCCTATTTACGTGAGGACTATATTTTGAGTTTGAGAAAAACCTAATGATACAATTGTATATTTACCAATACTCCCCTTGTATTTTCCTCCCAGTTTGGAAAGACCGAGCAAGTTGTTACCGAAATAACCTTTGCCTAAAACTTTGTAGCCTTAGAAATTGGTAGGTGTTGCAGTCAGATTTCACAATTATTTTGCCATCTTTTGTATCTGAGTAATATTTTTCAATAATACTTAAAATGCTACCTAAAGGAGTTTAAATATTGTAGAAGAATTCACCATTTTACATTTGTAACACTTGAACTTGTTCTTCTGTAATTCATTGCTATCATAAATTATTAGTTTTGATCTCATGTTAGTATGCATGATCAATTTTAATGTTTCAGACATGAATAATCAATAATTTAACTTAAATTATGAAAGAGTTGTACAACTTAAAAAATAACTTTCAGCACCACTACCTGCATTGTGGAGAATTGGGAATTCTGACATATTCTGCAGGGACAAATGACGCTCAGATGCAGGAAAATGACAACAAAATAGATGGTAACGCACTGCAGACTTCAAGAGAGAATACATGAAGCATCAAAGAACACAGAAGATTAAGATAAGCTAGAACTTAAAAATAAAACTTAAAAGGCAAGCTTTGGTGCCAATCCACTTTAAAGGCCAAGGTAGTAACAAGGGATCCAGAATATTCCAGAATAAATACACCATAAGGGAAATGGGAAACAAGGACTTGTGTGGGAACAAAACCTAGACTCTGAACCACACTTTTGTGAAGATCAGGACACTTTTAAGTGTTTTAATTTCAGTGAAGGAGTACACAGGGGACAAGAACGGTCCACCATAAAAGGAACTGATGAAGACAATTCAGTTCTGCTCCTTCTCTCTGTGGCACAGAATAGTCTCCTTAAAATTTGTAGCCCCAGGCCTGTTGTTTCAGGTTATTCTGGGTTTTGAATTCATATTTCCACCTAAATCTGGGCTCCCTGCTGCGAGAAATCAAATTAAAATGTTTTCAGGCTGTGGCATACCCTGACCCCATTCAGAAGAAATTAGATATTTTTTTCTGGGGAAAAAAATACTCAATCCAAGTCATTCAAGATTTCCCAGTGGTATTCTGTTAAATATGAATTCACAATCAAAAGTTGCCAAATGCAGGAAAAAATTTAAAAATCTATTATAATTAAAGGCACTAGAAGGAAGAAAAATCAATAAATTTCTAAGAGATTTACCTCTTTGATATGCATGCATATGTTAATCCAGCCTAGTGAAACTCAAGGTAATCAAAGACAAAGGGAATAACTAAAGGAAGCCAGAGATAAAATTCACATAATACACAAGGAATTGTAAATTAAACAGCAGATTTTCTAGTGTCCATAATGATCCAGATAGAATATTAGTTTTAATGTGTTTAGAGGAAGTAACCATTTTTCTAGGCTTATGAATTCAGAACAAGTATGAGAAAAAAGAAAAAAACCTTCACGCAATAACTAAGAAATTTTACCACCAAAAAACAGGAAGGATGAGACTTTTAAAGAAGGAAACTATCCCAGATGGAAAATAAAAGATGCAAGAAGGAAGAGTAAAGGCAGGATTTTAGGTATTTAATTAAAATTAAAGAAATACCATCTGTATAATACAAGAATAACAATTTGTAGGGTTAACAGCAATACTTCAAGCAAGTTCTAGGGCAGAGAATAACAATACTTTAATCAGTGTTTCTGATATTAATTAGAATACTTCAAGCCTATTGTTTGATTCAAGAGAATGGTAAAGAAATTGTCTAACCTCTGATATTGTTTTGAGAAGCTTGGTAAGTTTAGATGTAAAATTTAAAGACCGGCAATACACACACAAGGATGCACACACAAAGAATAGAATGTCTAGTTCTCAAACCAGTAGAATAAAACAATGACTAAGAGAGCAATCCAAACTTAGGTCTGGGGAAAGAAACTTGAGAGAGGAAGTACAGAGAGTTTTGGTTTCTGGGAAGAGAGAGAAAAAAAACCAGCACACAAACAGAGCAAGAAGAAGGTTAAACCTGAATCCCAGAATAAAAAATAAGAATCCTAAAAGAGTTTGCACATAAGTTAATAAGTACAATTTGTGTAGTCATCCTAGGAGCCAGAGGAAGGCATATTTTATCATTTCCTTTTATTACTGAGAAAAAAAATAGTTGAGGAACTCAAAAAGTAGAAAGTAGTGAGTCAAAATGAATTATTCTGAGGATTAAAGTCCAGTGTTGTGCAAATTCATATTCTGCATTATTTTTATACCTGAACCATGTATGCATTATATTTTTGTGTCCTCTAAAGATACAAGAGGGAAAAAAAGAATGTTTCCTGAATTCATAGTATATACAAGACAGTGTCTTAGACTCATGTCATTTTATCTGATCTCTACAACAGTCTGAATTATTATTTCCAGTTTGCAAATGAGTATACCAAGATTCAAAGTAGAAGTAACTTTTCTAATTGGTGGAGCCAGTATTCAATATTAGAGATCATTCTGAACCCAAAGCCTTAGTTAACTACACCTTAGTACCTGAATAAGAGAAGTGAATGTGCAAATAACTGGTCAATGCTAACATAAATACAGAATGGCAAATCCCCTTATTTCATTAAATTCTATCAATGGTATTTTTAATGAAGAGGCGAGTGTTTGCCTAAACCATTTCTCCTTATCTATTAAAAGTATATCCATACAAGTGATAATATATCTTCTTCTTTCTCCAATTATGACTATTCTGATTGACGTACAGAAATATAACTATAAATAATGTCTGCCAATCCTTATTGCTAACAAAGATTTCTAATTTTAAGTTAGTGTGTGCATTTCAGTATATGTGTTTCAATCATGCCTCATACGGATGACAATTTTAAGAACATAACTGCTGCAGAAACTATTAAAAAATAATACTGTGAACTCGTTGAGTCTGGTGTTAAGAAAGGACAGCTGCACATTCGAAGCCCTGGAAGGGGGCCCATTAAGTGTGAATTCAAAAGGCAACCAACAGGTGTATTGTCATTTATTTGTGAGAGAACAGTCATTTGTTTGACATACTGAAGTCAGCCTCAGGGGGAGGCAGCTTTGTTCAACAACTATCAGACAGGAAAAATTATTCCCCATCCTCCTAATAGGAAGTCAAGGAGAACACTGAGCTAACCACTTATGGATATAAATAATGTGCTGGACAATAATGTGGGGGTTACTAGGTACTGTTTAAAAGAGGCACATTTCCTTTATTTCTGAAACACTAAAAATTGTGTTTCAAGATTTAACAAAGGTATGAATAGTCACTTTTTCCAAAGAAAGGGAAGAATTTTTTCCAGCACCAAGTTTGGTTGTTTGCTTATGTTTTGCTCTGTGGTCTATGATATCATTTCTTTGATCAAATATTTAGCCAGACACTTTCAAGGTTTAGTTAATTACTTTCTTAAGGAAATCAATGTGCAACTCTATTAAAAGTTAAAAAAACACACAAAAAAATCAACGCTGACACTATTGGTTAGCTATAGAAATATTTTAAACACACACAGACACACACACACACACACACACACACACACACAATTTTTCTTGGGCAAAATGCTGAGTCTATACCTGTTTCTTATATATGGGGTTGTTGCACTTCAAGAGGGATAAAATGAAAGCTTTTTAAATCCTGATCACAGCATGCAAAAAAAAAACATCAAAGTGCTAAGAGTTTGTCTTTTGAGAACAGACTTAAATGATGTGGCTTGCAGACTAAAATGATAAAAACTGTGAAGTTGACAGAGGAGGGAGTTTGCAATTATGGGAATTAAAGATATATTTAACTGAATTCAGTTATAAAGAACCTGCTTTGAACCAAAAGAGAAGAAAATTGAAGGCAAATAAAAGGGAATACTATTCACCATAGTATAATCATTTTATGAGGTGTACCTATCTTGTTGGAATGGATATAGTCTGAATTTATAATGAATTAACAAGATTTAGAGAACAGCTTCAGTTGAAGTGTTAGAGGAGTAATCTGAAAAGGTGGGTGGTTTAAGACCGCATTGCTTAATTTTTAGAATAATACTCAGGAAAACAAAAGATTATTTCAACAATCTGTGTCATGGTGCCTGTTAGGAGAAAAATGCTGAGTTGAATAACCTACATGTTGGCCAAGAACACTAAGTCATATTCCATTTTCATGTTATCACGGAAGCCTGTTTATCCAGAATGATCATGAAGAACATGCTTGCCTTGTATGTTGAGAAAAATCTCTATTTTCGTACAAGACAGCATTAATCAAAAGACTTCTTTAGCATAAAAATACATGTGTAAGACATTAAAATATGTATTAATTATAGATTTTAAAAATACATTAGCTTTAGAAGTATGCTTAATTGTTGATTTTTAATTATATAAAATAACACTTTTCTTTATCAGGCCATTATTTTTGTGAGTTTGAAGACTAAAAAATCACATCTCTTTTCTGTATACCTTGTGATTATGTAGAACCTTTCAAAACAAATTAGAATAGCACTTCATCTATCAAGGACATCTCAAATATTTGCAATTTAACAATTTTAATTAATATGGATCTGATAATAAGCTATTAGTATAGGTTTACTCCTGAAATACTCTGTACTTGAGTTGACTTCTCCTGACAAGAGAACATGATAACAATTTCTGATTTGTCACTAAGCAGAAATGTAGTTCTGTGAATGAATGAGTCTACTGAGTCTTTCTTGGTTTCCAGGGGTATCCTCCTTTGTGCTACCTCCTTCTATAGCCTTGCCAGGGGATAAGTTTATACAGTTGTTCCCTGTGTAAGTTTCTTTTAATGTTTATTTATTATTATTTTGAGGGAAAAACAGAGAGAGCACAGGTGTATGTGTGAGTGGGGGAAGGGCAGAGAGAGAGAGAGAGAGAGAGAGAGAGAGAGAGAGAGAGAATCCCAAGCAGGTTCTGTACTGTCAGCACAGAGACTAACATGGGGCTTGAGCTCACCAACCATGAGGTCACGACCTGAGCCAAAATCAAGAGTCAGATACTCAACCAACTGAATCATCCAGGCACCCTTCCCTGTATAAGTTTTTCAATGCTCCTTTCAGGCTAATAAGAGCAAAGATTTCCATTGAACTTTTATGTCACCCAAAAGCAGGGTGGCCACTACATTTGCTATGATTTGCTGGACTATTATGTATACCAGTATGGATTCAACCTGAAAATCTTTTTGGTCAATCACTTTTAAGCCATTTTTGCTTATTTTTTCTACAATCTGGTTAATTCCTTTTTATGTCTCTATTTTGACTAAATATAGGTAACATAAGAACTAGTCATAAAAATGAATAAGTGAAGGATACTTTATAATTTATTTACAAGGCACTTCTTTTTTTTTTTAAACATTTTTGTTAATGTTTATTTGTTTTTGAGAGAGAGAGAGTGTGAGCAGGGGAAGGGCAGAAAGAGAGGGAGACACAGAATCCGAAGCAGGCTCCAGGCTCTGAGCTGTCAGCACAGAGCCCAACGCAGGGCTCGAATTCAGGAACAGTGAGATAATGGACCGAGCCAGAGTCGGACAATGAACCGACTGAGCCACCCAGGCATCCCTACAAGGCACTTTCAAATGTTAGCCACTGTGACCCTAAACAGCCTCACTGAGACAGGCATTATTTCCACGTTTATTTGAGGGCTAAGTAAAATGAGGGCTACTAAAGTGTTTAAAATGACACCAAATGGCAGACCCTAGTCTTCTAACTCTAAACCCTGTGGAAATACTCTATGTTCCTCTGTAAAGCATCAGGGACACTGATGGAAGCACAATCATTTTTGTGAGGTCCCATACATTTGGGGACTATAAGTTAAACATTTGCTTATTAATTTATTTGAAAAACATCAATTAATATACAAAACTGCGCAAGGCAATGAACTGGACATTAAAGAAGCTAAAAAGATGTTTTTCATGGGGAAAAATATAGATCTAGAAAATAATCCAATGGAAAAAGGCAGAGTCTGGAGGTTAACTGGAGATTGCTCTAGGAATTCAGAAAAAAATCACCAATAACTCAGCCTCGCGATTTCAGGAAGTAATGCTCCCAAAAGTTGTAGTAGTCATTAAGGGTAAATAAGAATGCACCAGAAGAATGTAAAAACAAAACAAAACATGCCAGGAAAAAAGGTCAGCATGCTGAAAAATGAAAACTTACTTATCATATGTAGGGAGAAATGCATCATAATTAATTTTTACAAAATAATTTGCAAGCTGGCTAAGAAACTTGCCTTACATTATCCCCTTTTAGGAGCTGATATTTGTTTTTTCTGAATTTTAAGTATCATCTTCTTTTCTGGTTTTCACATTCAGCTGAGAGTTTCTGGTTTGTGAATGAGTAAATCAGGCTTTCATCCCAACCCTACATACCCTTCAGGTATTGTCAATATTTTGTGTTTCTAGACAAACAAACAAAAAAATAAACCATGTAATATTTACTCATCCATACTGTAGGGAATATGGAGAAAGCAAATTAATATTCTGAGGTCTTCTGAAAGTAGTTATTTCAAGTTCTGGATGATTTTTTGAGAACACCCATGTCTCAGGTATACATGTAGGTGACTCCCTTACTTCCTTGAAGTATCTGCTCCAATGTCCTCATTTGGTGACACTGTCTCTATCTCTCAGATAAAACAGCAACACCAACACCCCATCTCAGCCCACAATTTCTTTTTTAAAATTTTTTGAGAGAGAGAGAGAGAGAGAGAGAGAGAGAGAGAGAGAGAGAGAACATGCACATGTGAGCACCAGCAGGGGAGGGGTAAGGGAAAAGGAGAGATAGAATCTTAAGCAGACTCCACTCCCAGCCCGGAGCCCCATGTGAGGCTCCATCTCACAACCATGAGATTATACCTGAGCTGAAATCAAGAGTCTGACACTTAACTGATGGAGCCACCCAGACACCCCTCACTCCACACTTCCTATTCACATTACCTTGCCTAATTCTTCCCATAATAAGTCTTTGATGTCTGACACATTATACTAAACCATTTACTTGTTTGGGCTCTGCCATCTTCCCAAGAGAATAGAAGCCCTATGAGGGCAGAGAACCAGTCAGTTGTATCATCTATGTTATACCTAAGAAATATATGTAGAATAATTAGGTAAAGGAATGGACATATGTACATGGAACACACAGGGAAATGAAGGATTTTATTGTTATTATTCTTCATTCTTTTTTGTCATTTCAGAGTTCAGTAGTAGACTAGCCACCCTGAAATTCATATGATTCCATAGATTGTCAAAAAGGGGAAAAAAGAGGATGATTAAATTATAAGTATGCTGACTTATTTATAGATAATAAAGGATACATCAATATCATTAGGAATGTCTGGGAAACTGTCTATAATTCTGACTAAACTTCAAATGGCCCCCTCAAAACGTACTTATTAAAAAAGTCAGTATTAATGTTTCACTTGTTAATAGTTGCATTTTTGTCAAGCATTTAAATGCTATTGCTACCTTAGAGCATTTATCGACATCAGCATGGAGCTTGTTCTAGAGGGCAGTTCCCAAGCAGAATTAATTTTAGTTGATTTTGCTTTCAAAGCCCCAGTCATCATGAATCCGGTGAAATGGAATGCCCACAGGAGCCCACCACCTATGACACAGCATAACTATGAATCTGAGCACTTGCACTGTAAACACTAGATTTTACATCACTGTGTCTCCTGTCTGGCTTTGAATGTGTTCTACCCTGCAGGACTATTAGGAATAACAAAAATGTTAGCACTTCACAAGCCAAGGGACAACTAACCTACTTAAATATATCTTCCCTTTGGACATCTAAAAAATATGAGCTGTTAAGCAGCTGAAGTATCAGCACACAATGCAAGGAAGGGATTTCTGCAAGAATATGCACTTATAACAAATATTTCTTTTCCCATCACTGCCTGGAATTTATGTAATTTAATTAACTTATGCTTCGGTGGCGTTTTAGAAATAAAGTGATTCTGAGGTAAGCACTGGGTAAGATCTACTTACCATTCCATCATGGAAAAGTAGTGCATAAATCTTTCAATACAATTATGCTTTAATACCAATTACTTTGAAAACTTGGGGGCTGTTTAATAAGTTTGCTATCTTTAACATAGTGATGGTCACAATGGGGGGAAAATGGGGTTTTCTTGTGAGTTTTGATATTGGGTTGAACTCATAGCATACATATATACACACACACAGATGTTTATATGTTTCTATATGGACATATATGCACATCTATCTCAGTGTGTATGTGTATTTTTTTAGGTATGCTATATAGGTAGAAATTTTTATTTAGGTCTAACATATAGATAAAAAGTACAAATATTATAAGTGTACGTTTTGATGAATTTTCACAAACTATGAACCATGACCTACATCAAGAAACAGAAGTTTATACATCCTCAAGGGTCCCTTCATATTCCTTTCCAATCACTAATCCTTACCCTTTCCCTGACAAATGTATCCATTATCCTGACCTTAGCAATAGAGGTCAGTTGTTTTTTTGTTTTTTTTTTTTTGTATAAAGTCCATTTTTGGAATCATATTTTTCTGCACAGGAAAGCAGTATAGTATAGGTAAAAGCTGTTCTCAACTCTACACAAGCTACTTGGCCTGAGACACTGTTATAATAATTAAGTGTGATTATAAGAATTAATATAATGTATGTCAAAGCACAACAAAATTGTATACAACAATCAAATGTAGGCTTTATTATGATTCATGTTCCTTTTAATAGTCTCTCTAGTGAAGCTAAATTACCACTGGATCTATTTTCCTAAAATTTGGCTTATGGCTAATAAGTAATGTATGTATTAAAAGCTAATATTCATGCAGGAACCTGTACTCTTTGAGGTAAGGGACTGTGTCTTATTCATCTCTATATTTTCCAGGGTTAAGAGGTATCTAAATCAGGGAAACCTGGGTGGCTCAGTCAGTTAAGAATCCCACTCCAGCTCAGGTCATGATCTCATGGCTTGTGAGTTCAAGCCCAACCTTGGGCTCTGTGCTGACAGCTCAGAGCCTGGAGCCTGCTTCAGATGCTGTCTCTGTCTCCCTCTGTCCTTTCCCCTCCACTCGCACATTCATTCTTTCTCTCTCTCTCAACTATAAACATTAAAAAAAATTTAAGAGGTATCTAAGGCACTCAAAGGTATCTCTAGTATCTAAGCCATTTACAATAAAATCTAAGGCACTGAAAACAAAACATTTAAGTGGATGAGTAAGTGATACTAGAATAACATTAATGAGACCATATCAATTGCACCACATCTTAAATGAGAAAGGGCAATAGCTTTTCATGTTTAATGAACACTATGTGCCCAAATTTGCTGTAAATGTAATTAATGTATGGTTATTAATAAAAATAAATTATTTTATTCAATCATCATAATAAGTCCACAAAGTGGCCATTACTATTACCATCCCCATTTTACAGATGTGTATATGAGTCACAGAGTTACTAAGAGACACAACTAGTAAGTAGTGGATTCTTAATAGTAAAAATTCTATTCCTCCTAGTTAGGAATTCTGTTTCTAACTACATTATATTAATATGCTAGGTAGGAATAATGCTGTCTCAAGGGCCATTACAGGGCATTAGAAACAAATCAAAATGTAAGTAACTATAAAGATTAAGCAACTAAAAAAGGACAAAGGAACACAGCTCAGGCAGCAAACACCGAAGCACAAATAACCTGTATTTCCCTGTCTTGGGCTTAGATACATACCTAGAACCTGGTTTCAGGGCCAGGTTTTGCCCCCCAAATTGCCTCTGAAGCATATATGTCCACTCTTGGATATTGAAAATCATTGCTCTCTAGAAATTATTCACTCACTGAAATACATGGAGGCTCATTTTTTAAAAAAGTAGCCAATCCTGTAATCATACATAGCATCTTATCTGTCAGTTATTATCTCATTTGAAAGTGCACATGGTGCATCATGACACGTCTCAGTGACTCATGACAAAGCACTCTCAGAAATAACTACATATGTAAGCAGTCTCCTAATTGCAGTATCCCTTTAGACTCTGGTAATTACAGTAACAAGTGGCCCCATTTGCCTTCACCGTCTAGCAATCACTAGATTGTTAGTCATACCAGTGGTCTTTTGAGTTTCTGGGGCACCTGAGTGGCTCAGTCAGTTCAACATCCAACTCTTGATTTTGGCTCAGGTCATGATCTCATGGTAGTGACATGGAGTCCAAGGCAGGCTGGGTGTAGAGCTTGTTTAAGGTTCTCTCTCCCCCTCCACCCCTCCCCGACTTGTGCTTGCTCATGTGCAGGACCATACACACACGATCTCTCTCTCTAAATACCAAATTAAAAAAAAAAAAAGTTTCAAAATTCTTCATGCACCACCAAGCATTCTGTTAACTGCCTAGAGATGATAAAAATGCAAATGCACAAAAGCAGTGATGTCCAACAAGACTTTTTAAGATGATACAAATATCTTATACTTGGGCTAATAGAATAGCCACTTGCAACATGTAACTGCCAAGCCCTTGAAATGTGACTGATGTGCCTGAAAAACTGAATTTTTTATTTTTATTTTAATTAATTTTAAATTTAAATTGGCACATGTGACCAGTGGCTATCCTATTGGTACCTCCCCATTCTTACTGGGTTTTTTTTTTTTTTTTTCATATAAGTAACCAACCTCTTCTATATTGTCACAAAGACAAATTTAAAGTTACGATGGATTTTTGGAGATTGGGAACTAAAACTCTATTACTTTTCAATTTGATTCCCACTTTCTATACTCCTCATGTCAACCAAGCAAACATAAATACTTTTTTTGAGAAAGAGTTGGAAATTTATGGGTCTTTTCTTTACTTGAAAACTGTCACATTTTTAAAGCATGTCCCATGCAGTTTATATTTTATAAAATTAAGTCATAATTATTATTTAATGTATATAATTTAAGTAAAGTGATACTAGCTGAAAAGGGCTTTATCTAAGTTTAGCAGAACAGAAATTGCTTTCTTCAGTGTGTTCTGTAATGGGAGTCAGTCTAGAATAAGCTTTGTTCTCATTGAGATCCATTCTTCAATTTTTCCTGACAGCCCTTATAATTAAATCAGGGGACCATCATGTTAATAAGCATTAAATGTTTTGATTATACTGATACATTTCAAGGTAGACAAGACATTCATGTTGTACTAAGACAACACAAAATGCGATGGAGCATTTGGCAGTTGCATTTATTTATCATCAGAATGAGGAATCTGGGTCATTCAGACTTCCAAGTGAATTTTTCAGCCTGAATGATCCATAATAGCTATCTTCCTTTAGTCAATCTAATGATATAGGTTTTGAATGTCCCTTTTCACTTTACCCACTGTTGTAAGGCAGGTCTATAATAATTCAGAATGGTGCCATAGTATTCCATCAATTTTTATGATCTAGAAATACATTGATTACCCAGTTAATAAACTGAATTGGGTTGTTGTACAATTACTATTTGCCTAATTTCACTATAGTTACCATGACTGAAACAGAAGAAATATAGCAAGTGATTTCTTCTGCTCTTAATAAACTTGTGATGTTGTCTTAGAGACTTTAAAAATAACAACTTTAAAGAAGTAAACAATTGTAAAAATTAGAGAAAACAAACTTTTCTATGAGAGCAAAGACTCTGTCTTTATTTTTCTCTCCCCTTATCTTCAGTGCTTATTTTGAACCCTGGAAATTCATCACTCAGAAAGTATTTGTTGAATAGATGTTGAAGGAGTAAGCACTTAATTAATAGGATCCTACCTTAAATTTTAATTTCCTGTAATACCATTAATATTATTACTAATTACCATATATTCAGAAACAACTCACACACACACACACACACACACACACACACACGCAACCAAAATTTAGAATCTTTTTGCACAGGTTTACTGTGTTGGAAACTTTCACAGCCTAGCCTTCATCAAACTTCAAGAACTCATTTCTCATTTCACCACTCCGTTCTCTATACCATTTCAGATTGTGAACCTAGGTCTGTAAATCTGATTTTCTCTTCCAGATCAACCTGCTTTAATTCCTATTATTAATGAACCTGAAATGATTCACCCTCCAACATCTCCTTACCTGCATCTCCAAATCCATAGCAAAGTCTGACCTATAATGGCCCAAATTCACATGTCTAAAGAATGTAGCTTTTATCATTTTTATTACAGTCATTTCCTTCTTTCCCACTGGATTAGAAATGTCTTGCAGATGAGAGTGTTATTTTTTTCTTATTTTATTAACTCATGAATCACTCACTCAACAATTATAGTTTAAGTGAAATTTAACAGTGGGTAGAATTGGACCTGGTTTCTACTATAGTGGAACTTATAACTTAGAATAGATAGTCACACAAATGAGCATGTAATTTCAAACCAAAATTAAATTGTATGAAGAAAGTACTTTCACTAAAACTTGCCAAACCTGGAAAAGGGATGTTGTTGAATCTTTCTGTCTGTAAGCAATGCTTGAGAAGAGAGAAAGTTAAGAAGATTTATTTTAATTCTAATTTCAATGAAAAGTTGTTTTCAAAAAATAAGGTGTCAATAGAATACATTTTTAAGATTATTATGGCTGCATAATAATGAAAAAAATAATAGAGATGAATATGAAGCAAAATAGATATTAGGAAGAGAATTAGTTGATGATTTTTGTAATTAGAAAGGCAGATGATGTTAGACTGAAACAGAGTGGTGGTTGTGGACATGAGCCTAAGAAAAAGTTGGAATGGGTTTTTGAAAGAAAACAATGAGGTTTGCTGGTGGATGGGATATGGCAGGTATTATGGCAGACTCACCTTGGGTGTGGCTACATACTTAACTTCCTAGTGCCTTCTTATACCCTCCTTATACCCATCTGCTACATACCATGTGTCTCAACATGTGCTACATCTCCAGAGGGTCCCAATGTCTGCTATATAGTCAACATTCCAACATCAGTTCCATTACCCAAACTTCATGCCTTCTCAACCCATTTCTTCCAACAGAATACGTTTTTTCTTGCTAATCACAGATAAATAGATCTTAGAAAGAAAAAGAACCCCTGTCCCAGGCCCAGCACACAGACTGCTATTGTCTAATCTAATACAGATAGGACAATTGAATTGTAATTGGTTTAGTGGCAGATTTAGGGTGGTCACATGACCCAATTCCAGATAAGAAGATACAAGCAAATGCCAACTCATTAGGGATCTTAGGAAGGCTTTTGCTTTCCTAATGAAAAGCAACAACCTCAAAGGTCACATCTGTTTTCCTTGTTTTGCCCGTTCACATTTATATCAATTTCCTATGGCTTCCACAAAAGTTACCACAAAGTTAGTGGCTTAAAACAACACAAATTTATTATCTTCAGTTCTGCACATCAGAAGTGTGACATGGAAATTCTTGGGCTAAAATCATGTGAGGGTTCCCAGGGGAAATCTGTTTCTTTGTATTTTCCCACATGCAGAGGCCACCCATAACCCTTGGCTCTTGACCTCTTTTCATCTTTAAAGCCAACACAATTGCCTATTGGATCTCTCTCACTCTGTATCATTCCCACTCCATTCCCATCATCAAGTGCCCCTCTCTGAATTTCCTGACTACCTATTTTACTTATAAGTACCCTAGCGATTATATTGGGCCCACCCACACAATCCAGGATAATCTCTCCACCTCACTTTCCTCAATCACACCTGCAGAGTCCTATTTGCTAAGTTAGGCAACATGTTCATAGGCTCTGGGCATTAGGACATGGATGTCTTTGGGAATGGACATTTTTATGCCTATCAGAGTGATTTTCACTCTTAGAATAAAAACACGATGATGCCTGAGAATGAAGTAGTCTGTCCACTTGGGACCATGAGACAACAAGCGTAAGAAAAAGGCCACCTCCAAATGCAAGTTGTAACACTATCTGGCCCCTGAAGTGTTATTAGATGTATTAGTCAGTGACATAGTGAATGTTCAATTGGCTAAGCCAACTTATTTTTTTTAATGTTTTATATATTTTTGAGAGAGAGAGAGCACAAACAGGGAAGGAGGGCAGAGAGAGAAGGGGATAGAGGATCTGAAGTGGGCTCTGTGCTGACAACAACGAGTAAGCTGTAAGAAACTCATTTTATGTCATGACCCAGTATTAGGCCACAGCTTTTGTTTTGAAACACATTGGGGCACCTGGGTGGCTCAGTTGGTTGAGCATCTGACTTTGGCTCAGGTCATGATCTCACAGTTTGTAGGTATGAGCCCTAGTCACGCTCTGTCCTGATGCCCCGGAACCTGGAGCCTGCTTCAGATTCTGTGTCTCCCTCTCTCTCTGCCCCTCCCCGACTTGTGCGCTCTCTCTCTCTCTCTCTCTAAAAAATGAATAAACATTAAAAAAAAAAAAAAAAAGAAAACCTTGCCCTAAGAATAAAGATTATACAAATCTTTTTAAATCTAGTTTTCTATTTTCTCTACTTCACTTCAACTATGTAAACAAAGTAATGTTCACATTGAAATTCCTTGTTAAAAACATCATCTCTGAGCACTGAACTCCATAAACCTCCCAGAAGCACCTGATAATGTCATCGGCTGCTACCTCCAGAAGTTCCCCATCTTTGGTATTGAAGACACTGTTTTATTCTTCTCCTCCCTTTGTATTCTTTCTTATGATTGCCCTTCAGCAATCTGTTCCCTTACTTCAGTTACTGCAAAGCATTTTACTTATAAACACTTTTTTGACTAGGACCTAGAATGAGAACCGCATTTTACATCACAACCTACTACATACACATGCATAGGGCTAGTCTTTGGTTCTCAGTGACATTTCTTTAGAAAAATAAATAATTTTTATGTGGATGAGGTGATTCCATTCCCATCATGTGCCAACTCCATCGTATGCCACAGCCCATAGCCTTGCATCTTCTGAGGATTCACTCATCTTGAATAATTATTTAAACAGTTTCCTGCATCATTTTTTTTCCTTTCTACTGTATTACCTCCTAAAGTTTTGTTCTTTTACATCTATCGAAAGAAGAAAACCAAGGATGAGGAGGAGGAGGTGGCAGAGGAGGAGGGATTTCCTTAATTATGCATGGCTCTCCAGCTTTGCTCCAGTTCTCTGCTATTCTTAAGAGTTAAACTTCTAGAAAGAGTTATCTATTATCACATTTTCCACTTCATCACCTCCATTGTGTTTCCACTACTTTGATTGTACTCTAAGGGTCACTGCTGATTGGCTCATCATCATGAGCCAACTTTTGTCAAGCTATAAGCATCTAAATCCAATGGTAACTTTTCTGTTCTTGCAGTCCATGAGGACTTAGATGCATCTAAGAATTTATCACTCCTTTCTATGTTAAAGACTTCCTTCTCATGGCTTCAGAAACCCCATCCTTTCCTTGTTTTTCTCCTAGTTACTGACACTCTCTCATTAACCTCACCTGCTGATTCCTCAACACAACCTTGGCAAGGTCCTAGACTCTTTCCTAGATCCTTTACCCTTTTCTATGAACAAATACAGCCTCTTGAACCCATCTAATCTCTGAGCTTTAACCAACATTACAGGAATAGGACTTTCAAATCCAAACCTTCTTTCCTGAACTCTCTCTGTAACTATGACTTGCATAAACTGCAGAAGACATCTCCACATAATATGGAATTGTACAGGTGCATATAGTGTAAAGATAATCTTCTGAAAGTTCCATCTCCTAAACGGTAAAAGAAAAATTGGGAGAGAATGAAAAACTTGCCCAAATTCACACTACTTGTCAGGAACACAGTAGAGATGCCTCCAATCCAGCACCATCAGTTGCATGTGATTAGGATAAAAAAAAAAAAAATCAAACCAAACCAAACCAAACAAAACAAAACACGTTGCATACATCAAGAACTCCGAAATAAGTGTGTAAGATTTCTTTTTGTTTGTTGGAAAAGTCCAATGTTGGACAAGCCCCACTGAGTAGACTTCTGGAAATGCAAGCCCTGCGGTGAAGCTCATTCTGTCTCACGCTGAGTATCACAGCTGAGGCAAAACTAAAGTTCTTTTAAGCTCTCCCAAATAATTCAATCTAATTTTTACAATTTCTTCTTTTCTCTCCCTGCTAACAGCTTTCACTGGACTGATGCAGGTTTACATGTTCCCTAACCTGGTTATATTTCAGTTTATTGATTAAAAACTACCAATGTGATATTAAGTTATGACACAGGCATAATCACTTAGTAAATTATCACTTTTGTAGATAATCATCACTCCAATGGCAGGCTCTCTTTAAATTATCCCATTAAATCATTGCTGTGCATTCAGAGCTTGCTGAGATTCAGATCATTTATGTAAATTTCCAAATCCTCAAGACTCAAAGCAGATTTCAAAAAAAAATATTTGGATTTTCAATATAGGTTCTCAACAGAACTGTCTTCATTGACAAGCCTTGTATGGACCAAAGAGACACTGCAACCTTGACACTCAACATTTGAAGACTTATATTAACTATTAAATAGTGAATTTTCCACATAACAATTTTTTTCTCTACTGAATCTTCATGCACTAATGTTAATCATCAGGATAAACAATTCAAAATGAGATTACAGCTAAAAATTGCAATGGCTAAACAAATTCTCCATGATCATGGGGATGACTCAATTAAAGCAAATTACAGCTGAATGCAGGACAGCAATAACGGAAATGGGGAAATAACAAGATAAATTATCTGTATCAAAAACAAAGTTCCAAAGCCAAAGTATTTAAGAGTAGTACAAAATGGTTTGGCTCAAGAACATAAACCAAATGCCAGCAGTTTACAATTCCAATGATCACAAATGCCAGGTACTTTGAACACTTAGCATTTTGCATGCCAGATAGTTTACTAGGGAACACCAATTACATGAATGCAGGCTGTAGAGTGAACGACTACTGGTTTTATCTTCCCCATAGCAATACCCAGCTATAACTGCATGCTCTTTCATTCCGATCACCTCTAGAGAGCCTTTATTCTAAGGTTTCAGAGGGCTGAAAGAACAGATTCGGCGGACTTAAACTTCATTAAGTTTATAAGACAGATGTATAAGTATTTTTGTGATATTTTTCCTAATGGATATTCTTGCACAAGGCAAAGAATTTGGCCTTAGAGTTACTTTTATTATAAAAGGGAGGATTTTCAGGGAAGAAGCCTAATGCCCTCGTTTTATGCTAATAAGACAGAAATGACCATTAATCTTCTGTCACTTTCCTTCCTATGGGGGGGGGGGGAAGGCATGGCCCCCAGCTTCCTATTCTAGCTGACAGCAGAGGAGGGAGGGAAGAGAGAATTGTGCAGAAAAGAAAGCTTGCTAAAGTCCCACAGACACAAGCCTGGGTTCCTCTGGCAAATACTTTGATTTACTCTCAGACATTGAGTTTAGGACAGGACAGAAGGGACATCGTTTCCTAATCAATATTGGTTTGAAATGGAACAAGGTATATGGAAATGTCAGGGAAAAAAACAGAACCTGAAGTGGCTAAAGTGGTAAAATGGTTAAAGAACACCAGAGCTGGGCAGGAAAGTGATAAAAAAAGAAAAAAAAAATATTCAGGAATGCTTGCAATCAGAAAAGGGAGGCTTCAGTATAGAACTGAGCTCAGTTCGGAATACAGCACTGACACGTGTAGATTCATAGCCCAGGAGCACGATGAAGGGTCAGTGGGAGGAAAAGCACGAAGAGAAAGCATCGGGGGTGAAAGTTTAAACACGCCCGAAGGGCATGCTGAAGAGGACAGGGCAATCACCCCATCTCCTGGGGAGGGTGGGCAACGACGAATGTAATCACACACCGAGGGAATCAGGTATTGAGGGTGGGGGGGAATCTAGCTACACTGACTTAGCAAGATTCCTGCTACAAGTGGGTATTTCAGACCCAACAAGGTTAAGTGCCAAGGTTAAGGCCTAGAGCTCTTACAGAAGCCTGACTAAGGTAGTCCAGGCGTCTTTTTCAGAATCATTTTGAACAAGGGAGGCAACCAAGCTGCTCTTCACCTCAACCTCCAAACATTTTCCTTCCGTTTTCTCTAAGATACAAAACTGTGATTTCCCAGCCAGATTAAATATTTTCATCTTTGTGCCCAGTGTGGGTCACAAAAGGGATCTGTTCATTTTTTGACGTGTCAGGTAAATTTTACCTTCCACTATTTTCAGCACCAAATCTGTGTTCTGAGTCTCCGTAGTGGGTGAATCTACTTCGTAGTCACAACCGATAACCTACAAGTAAAGCTGTAGGAAGCACAGTTTCCTACTTCCAAGATGACTAGAAAGACGTTGCAGTGACTTCACTCACACTCAAAAACAAAACTAGTTTTATGATTTTGTGCCAAGGCTTGAACTAAAGACATAATGTAGCTTTCCCATAATCACTGTCTATGAGGCTTCTAACCTCAACAATGAAGAATTTTGCCTGAATATTTGAATAAAATCCCATACTCTTCATGTCCTCACTTTGTTAAACCGGATGGAGCCCAAGTGTCTTTGGGATGTCTACCATTACAATAGAAAACATTGACTCGAGATTAGGTTACTTTGAAATATTTTCTAAAGTAACTCAATTTTATGGGATCAGAATGCACTTGTAGTTCATGTTATAGCTATGGAGAATATGTATTTCTAATTTCTACTTGACAGTTTTTTTTTCCCCCATCATAACTGAGAATCTTAATTCTGGGCCTGAAAAATTATACTCTACAAATTTCCCTCAAAGCCATTTGGTATGAAACACTGCCCATTAGATGCAAGCTGAACATTTTGAATATATATTATTCATCTCTCCAGGGACAGCCTTTATCAGATCATAATTTAAACATCTATTACTACTGTGATTAATTGGGCTCCTCCCAACCAGTACCTGAAAAAAATGCAAAGAGCCACAGTAACACAATTATTCGAAGTTTTTATTTTAAAACTTTTCCACAAAGAAACCAAATATACAGTAAAGGTTACACAGCTCTGGCTGACAGACCCTCAGATGGATGGACCTATTACAGTCTATCCAAACAGGAAGGCCAGGTCACTCATTAAACCATGGTCAATAAAAATGGTGAAATGGGTTTTGTCCCAAGGACTGATGGCTGGATAATTTGACAAAAGGACAGAGAAGAATTGTGAAAAACCAGAAGATCAATGGCTATTAATTTAAAAGCAACACATACCCTAGAATGAAACAGTTTATGCTGTTATGTGGGATAATTACCATTTCCAATTAGCTGACATTTCACATAGCTTTGGGACAGTAACCCTGGGCATCTAATCTCAGCCCTGCCTTTTGTCAATGATCTGGTATTGCTTCAAAGGCAAACCTGATACTTTGTGAGCAATGGCTTTCTTTGTCATAAATAGCAAGAAGTGCACAGAGTTCAAAGGAAGTTCAAGTGATATACACACTTTTGCAAAATATCTCATGTTAATACTTCCCTGAGTGAGTGAATATATTTTCCTGGCCATTTCACTAATAAGTATGGGCTTTTAATGCAATAGAGCAGTAGTTTTTTGTATTATGGTGATACTATAAAAAAACAGAAGGGGATTCGAAATTCCAATGTGCAGATTTCTATCCCATCAGTGTGTATAGAATTTACATAACTGCTTTCCCTTGATATATTGTAAAACTTAAATATTCACTTCCATTTACCCAATATGTATGAAATTTGAAAGGATAATATTAGTTGTAATTTAAAATAAATCAGCCATTTCCTATTTGAAAAAAAAATCTGTAATTTGTTAAGAGAACATGTAATAATATTGAAAGTCATTTGTTTTGAAAGGCTCATTTGGCCAGAGCACAAGGCCACTAGTGAAGAGACATAGGTTTGATTCTAGTCTATTCTGAGGCCCATGGATACATTCTTAGTTACCTAGCTCCCTAACAAATACAAGACACATATTAAAAGTTGGACCAAGGGAGAAACACAGTAAGAGAATGTAAATACCACATTTCATCCCATCAACTGCTAAAACATAAAGCTCAAAGTCCATATCTCAGCTATGGTCACTGATCAGTACCATCATCTCTGTATTTGAGAGGTATTGAGACACCAGCAATAGCTGAAAATAGACCTTTGAACTATATTTTAAACAATTTTTATATCATAAAGACCTAGACGATGAAAGATCTAAACCATGTGGTAAGTTCTTTCCAGACCACAATCCTTAGCATCTAGATGTACTGCTCTATTCTATGTTGTTAAGTTTTAGAAACATCATGTATATCTATTTTTGATGTTTTTTTCTTAATTAGGTAAGTGATTATTAATGTTTTATGTCAGTTTTTCCATTGGATACTATGGTTTAAATGTTTGTGTCCCCATAAAATTCCTATGTTGAAATCCTGACTCTAAAGTGATGGTATCAGGAGATGGGGTTTGGGGGAGGTGATTAGGTCATGAGGATGGAGCCCTCAGGAATAGAATTAATCCTTTTTATAAAAGAGATCTCACGGGGCAACCTAGGCCCTTCTGCCATGTGAGGTCAGGGTAAAAAGACAAATATCTAGGAAGCAGGCCCTCACCAGACACCACATATAGCAGTGCCTTGGATTTTGGACTTTTCAGCCTTTAGAGCAGTGAGAAATACATTTCTGTGGTGTATAAACCACGGTTTATGTTATATTTTATAACAGCTTGAACGGACTAAGACAGATACCAAGTGGAATTGTCTAGGAATGAAAAGCCAATCATAAAGAAGATGCTTTCCAATTTCATTGCCTTATTCACACAAAACTTCTGAATTGCCCTATTATTTTATATGCTTCTTAAGATTTTAATTTCACACCCTTCCGAGTCATGATTGTATTGTCAATTAAGTATGCCATTAACAAAATTGGAGACTCCTCACACATAACACTGCGGTACAAGTTAAATTAATACCATCTTGATAATGTCTGAAATGCTTCCACTTACGAGATCTGTCATACCACAGTCCAAGGAGTTGATGTTGTTTATCTGTCCCCTTTGTATTCATCTACAAAATGGCAGGAAAGTAAAATCATGTGAAGTCAAAGAATTAAATATAGGTTAAGCCTTTTGTGTGTTGGAAAGTATTAATCCATGACTCTTCTTAGCCTTTGAACAAGTTGCACGGTTAGACAACTGGCAAGAAGAAAGGGCCCTAATAATCACAGAGAATCTTCAAGTGCACCAACTGACATACACTATCTAGTTATTCTTCACCACAACCCCACTAGCCTGAAATCTCCAAGCCAAGACACCATCAGTTTTGCTCAACGCTTTATCTTTAAGCAGCTAGCAAAGTGCCTAGAAAGAGAACACACTTTCAATAAATACTGTTGCAAGGGGAGGAGCAAGGGAGTGAAAGGAAAGTGAAATTGATATTATTATACTCATCTTAAAATTTTTTTTAATGTTTATTTATTTTTGAGAGAGAGACAGAAGGTGAGTGGGGGAGAGCCAAAGAGAGAGAGGGAGACACAGAATCCAAAGCAGCCTCCAGGTTCTGAACTGTCAGCACAGAGCCCGATGAGGGGCTCAAACTCACAGACCGTGTGAGATCATGACCGGAGGCGAAATTGGACGCTTAACTGACTAAGCCACCCATGTACCCCAATTATAATACTCATCTTAAAGATGAAAAAGGTGAAATAAAAAGAGAATAAATAATATTCTCAAGATCACACAGTGAAGAAGTGATAGACCCAGAATTCAAATCCTGATCCGTGGGATTTCTACCCTAAAATGTTTTTCCGTATCTATACAGATTATATTCCTTCTCATTTGCAAAACATTGCCATGATTTCATTCATGCTAACCACCAGTTAAGAGCATCACAATTACCTGGAATGTAAGTTGGAAGAGAAAAATTATTGAAAAGATATGCTGCCAAAATATTTCTGCCTCTTTCATTTTCTGTAGTAACAGAACCGCCTATGGTGGAGAGGTTGGAACTGGTGGGCACTTAGTGCATCCTCCAGCCCCACATTCAGAGTCTCATGATGGGTCAAGCATATAAATACCAGAGTTTCTTTACTGTGATCTAACATACAGATATTCTCACAAATCTTCACTGAAGTCATTGTTTTAGATAATGAATTACTTGTAAAACTGTTTTAACATGTCAGCAAAAGAACTCATTAGCACCTGCAACTCCTTGAAATTCCCCCAATTACTCGACATATATCACTCTCTGCCAGTCAATTAACTAGGTTTTCCTGCTCTGACTGAATGCAGTGATCATCCTTTATTGTCAATGCAATCAAAGGTCTCCAAGGTTCCAAGTGTGGATGGTGTATATATAAATAGGGAAAGATGAGTAACAGATTGACTTCAAAGTGCTCCCCTGTAGCATCCCTTTCTGTTCTGGTGCTCAAAAACTGATGACCGCTTCCACCTACATGCTGTTGCTCACGGGTGCATTTTCCACCTTCAATTTCATCTCCAGATTGGACCAAAAATGCCTTCGCTGATTCTTGTTAGTAGAGTTCAGAGTCTGGTATATTCAAAAATATGTCAAAAAATACCATCAAAGAAAATAAAATCAAAACAAATAAGGGAATGTAGACAAACTAATAAATAAGTTTAGCTTACAAAACACATGTTTCTGACCCTTCCTTTATAACTTACCTATGGATCTCATTTCCATAGCCCTTTCTACACTCTGGCTCGGAACACTATCTACCCATTAACTCCAGTAAGCCTTGGCCACCACTGAGAGAAGTATGCCAGCCCAAATGCAGGGAGGGGCGCTCCTTGAGCTTTTTGTCACACAACAGTCTCACTTTCCTGCCTCTTCAGAGGCAAAATCAGGAAAGAAGTGTCTTGTTTGCCAACCTGTCTCCCTCCATTTTAATCTCTCATCAAAGGAGCTTGCTTCTTCTCCCACATGATTGGTAGATCTATATAGTTGATAAAAATAGATGCTCTTGGTCAAACTTATAACATCTAGAGGGCCAAAGTAAGTCCTCTTAAACCCCTTAAATACATAAGAACTCTGATATTTACACACACATGTCAATAAGATGTCCTGTGTCACTGTGAAGGCTGAGCTGCATAATCAGATTGGCTTTTAGGCCTATAATAACCAAAATGCCTTTTTTTTTTTTCCTTCCATTAATGTGGTATAAGAATGATTGGAATAAGAAAGCTACTGCTCACAGTGGCAAGGCAGGAATGTGCTGAACAGAGAGGTCAGTGAGAGGCCAAACGCATTAGCCTCCCATATCATGCTCCTTGTATCATTATTTGCCTTTTTTTTCTTCTCAGAATTTTCTCTCTTCTTCTTCCCAGATGTTTTAGGGCTACAGTCAATCACATCCAGGTAAAATAAGAAAATGGATAGAACATACAGTTGGAAGTCACTAAGTTTATAGAATATGAATTTGAATCACATGCAATCTGCTGTGAGATATAAAGGGACTTACTGCAGCCAGAAAGGACAGTAAGTGTAGATGTGAATATTTTCTCTGTTGTACAATAGGCCTCTTTTTATGGAAGAATTTCATATATATTTATATCTATTCCCTCTAATTAAAATAAATCCTTAATCATGCCCCATGGTAGAGGAAAAAAAATGAGTGGGCTTAATGATTTAGTTCAAGCTCAGGGAAAATGGCCATTTAAAAACCATTAGGAGATCAAAGCTCATCCAGTGCCAGAATATCAGCTTTTATTTAGAATTTCCACTCATTTCTGATAGTTCTCAAATATGGACTATACTGCTTATTTACTTTTAATATTCTTAAGACACTTTCCCATGATAGACAAGGAATAGAATTTTGATATTTAAGTATGAGTTGTGAGCGGAAACATCCACTTTACTGTGTGTTCCTGTGTGACACGATTCTAAGGAGACAATGATAAAACTTGAATATGTGAATTATTACTTTTAGTATTATACATATATACCCTCCAAGAAATTCCCTTCCCCTTTACTATTAATTATAAATTCAGGACTTTCCAAGTGATGCAGAAAATAGGGTCTTAATCATGGAAGTTAAGCACAATTTAATTCAACAAATATTTACTCACTGTCTACCATTTATTACAATGCTTCACAAAAAGCCTGATTGTACAGACCTGATTTAAACTCTGAAATGACTTAAAATTATACACTCTCAGCCAGCAATTACATAATGTGGAACAGATAGAAAGAGCCCCATAAAAGTCATTAGGAGATAAAGACTCCAGTCTTTGGCATCCTGTTCACTGTTTGAGAGGGTTTGGATAAATGATTGCACCTTTCCTACTCTTTGCTTTCTCATCTATAAAATAAATGTTTGAACTAGTCAATCTCCAAATCCCCTTTCAACTTTCATATCCTGCGATCAAGTAACACTGTAGTAATGACATGAAAAATGGTAGAGAGGTTTAGAGACATAGGGAACCTTACGATAACCTATTTGAATGTGCAAATAATGGAAGAATTCCTGTGACAAAATTACAAAATTAGTAACAGCTGTTTATTAAGTTATTATATGTATGTTGCCAAGTCCTGTACACCTTGTCCTATGTCAGGAAAATCAAACAGACTAAGACATGAAGGAACAGTTAAGTAGACCATTTCAAGGCAGAGTGTTAATTGTGTAATAGAGATAGGACGCTATGAGCACATTCCTAAACCACACAGTGAGGTCATGAAGAAGGCACTCTGGAGCAGTGATGCCTGAAACAAATACAGAAGGAACAGCAAGGGGAAAGTGGAAGGCAGCTTCTCTAGATAGAAAGAGCATGGCTACAGAGTGACAGTGCTTTGCATAAAACCGTGATGAGGTATGAGTAGCCAGACTGCAAAGATGCAAAAAAGTGAAGGTACTCACCCAATTCTGCTGTGTCTTTCCATCAAATGGCATGTGTGTGTGTGTGTGTGTGTGTGTACATGCGTGCATGCATATCATTATTCCTACCCATGCAAAAACATGATGTAAGAAATTTAGAGAAGCACCTTCTTGTACAAGTATGGAGAATTTACTTATGTAAATAAAGCTAATTTCTACACATACTTTCCAAATGATGCTGTACCACAAGTTCCAATTTATTTTTATCTCTGTCTCCTTTCAGAGTCTAGGAAATCCCCAGCTCATGTCTATTTACCTTCTTTCAGATCTGACATTTTTGCTTACTCAATGCAGATGAGCACAAATTGACAAAGGCAAGTGGCTGCTACTCCCCATACCAAACAGGTTCTCTACTCTTGCATTCCAAACAGCCAAGGACAGGTCCTAGGGTGAGACAGATGTTTTCTATACCCCATCTCACTTGCCAAACATCTTAAACACACCTCCTGTGAAGTGGTAATTTGTTGTTTGTATGTTTGTTTCCCTCAAAGGAAACAACAACTTTGTATTCTCCAGTTTGTATGACCCGGAATCTTGTGTAGATGAATCCTTGAATCCCTCTTTAAGTCAGCCAATGCGTTAGCTGACTCCCCTGGCTATGGTGCTATTTTTTCCTTTAAGAGGTGGATTTCATGGTTTTGCTACCATTTCATAAACACTTAAACTCTTTTTTATTTTAGGATATACAGAGAAAAAAGTGGGAGGGTTAACTTAGAAACATTAATTTGTGACAGAGGAATAAACACTGAGCTCTCTGGCCCCGACACCTATTTCTTTTTATTTGTATTGAACTCAACTTTGAGTTGAATATCTCGTATTCTAACTTATGTGTGCATCTCTCCAAGGTACATCAAGGCTATTTAAAGCTCTTGCCACTGACAGCTGTTTAAACTGCACAATCTTTCATCATTGGAAAGTAGCATTGTTTTTAAGAATATTGTCCAGAATTTTCTTTGGTGTTCTCAGAACTAAATCCACTTGTAGGAAAAACTGAGTAGCAGTGTGACCCAGCAGTTTAAAATAGGACAATGGAGTCAAAGTCCTGCTTCTTCTACATACTTTTACAGTTTGGGGATGTTGAGTGAGTTATGTTACATCTCTGAGATTGTTCCCTCACCTGTGAAATGGGGAGTACATAATAGAACCTGTATATTTTGTGTGTTTATAAGAATTAAATAAAAGAATGCACAAGATGTGTGCAGAACATTAACTGATATGTAATAAATGCTCAATACAGGCACTTACTAGACTATTATTTTCTCTACAGTCCTGTACTTAGGAATAAGCATATGTACCTAAAGGAAAAATCTAACCAGACTCATCTATAAGCATAAACTTCTATTTCTGTAGGCCACTGTATGGAGATTTCCAATTTGACTATTCAGTAGTCATTCTGTGCTTACTTTCATTCTTAAGATGGACGTGAGTTTATGTCCATGATTCCTTCCCCCACACTGTCTTAAACGACACCAGTAATGTCTGAAAAGCTAGGAGATAGGGTTGAAATGATTCAAGATCTTTATTAGCTCTCTATGCAGTCTTGCAATGTTCAAACAACTTCTGAGAGTTTCTTCAAAAGCCACTTAAGAAAGGCTTGCTCACATATCACATCACAAAGCATTATTGACAGATGAAAACTGGAAATGCTGCCCTACTGTTGGGAAATGAAGGCCTCTTTCCTCCAGCTTTTACTAGAAAGGACAGCCAGAACAGTGTGAAACCTGTTTAGCATGGTGGGTACCAAACCTTTAATTAACACCTCATATTCAGTACCCTCTCAATTGAATCAAAATGCAACCTGCCTCATTTTCAAACAGGACCATACTCACGGAAAATTTGGAATTTACTCAATGGTGTTTATACCTCTTTCTTTCTTTCTTTCTTTCTTTCCTTTTTTCCTTCTTCTTTCTTTCTTTTTCTTTTTATTTTTTTTTAACTTTAAACCAGTATCTTACAACCAGGGACTACAGAATTTCCAGGTTCCACCATTTTACTGTGGGCCACTCTTAAACCTTCATGGACACACTGACCAAGTTGTAGCAACATAAAACTATCATTTTTTTATTACTCCATCATTGGCTTTTGATTAGAAGAGAATCAACTATGATCAAAAGCCCTGGACATTACTGCTTCCATGAAATATATATTTTAATGGCACTGTAAGATTATATTTACCATAAATAGTATACTGAAAGATAAGATCAAAATCTCAAGTGATATGTTATAAACCAGGGTTTTAATACTATATTCTTTAATTCACACGATAATGGTCTAAGACTATTTAGAGATGAACCCTATGTATAAATTTTCTTTGCAAGTAAACAAGGAGATGAGTCCTTACCGCTTGATGGGGTGATTTTATATATAAAAACTAGAAGTGACTCAGAATTCTGTTATCAGTCTAATGCTCATTTTTGGTATCATTAAAATCAGTTTTCTAGGAATATTCTGAGTCAGTTTGTCTGATATGCAGGCTATTTCACCACTGAAATTATCCTACAGGCCACACAGGGAGATCTATTTAAGATGAAATGTTTTTTTAAAGATCATCATAGGGCTAAACTCTTGTAGTAAAATCCCCTTTGATATAGGTTTAGAACTCTTGGGATTTTATTCAGCTCTTGTGCAAATGCTGAAATAAAATCAAAATGACTCTTGGAGGAAATAAAACAACAACAGCAGCGTTTTGCCTGAAGGAACCTCAGTGATTCAGCTCATGTGGAAATGATGTGGCCATCCACCCATCCACCTCAGGAAAACAAAAACAGAACAAAAAGCAAACAGAAAACATGGCTGGGTTTTCAAGTTTTAAAGTGAAGTGTTGACTCTATATGAGCTTATTTAATTTGTAAAGTATATAATATATATACCCTGAGTATACCTGATGACAAACTCTCAAGTCAAAGTATACAATCAAATTGCTACCCAACTCGTCTCTTTTTCTAGAGTTTCTATTCCACCCATTGTGAGATTATTTTATCACAAGCATTATTCTGACAGAATTGCCTGAACGTTAGAACAATTGCATAAAAAATTCTTGCACATGTTATAAAACCATAGTTATTCAATAACATATGCATTTGTACGTGTGTTCCATGTCTCAAATAAAGGCTCATGTGGGAAATTGATTGCATGGTGAATTGTGTTTGCCCTTTGAAAATCTGACAGCATTTGCTTCCAAAAAGTAGAAAGATTACAAATGCTGGCTTCCTTCGTGTTGGTTATTGGGATACACGAGTACGAATGTGCTGACACAGTCACGTTACTAGTCATTGTTATTAGTATATTTGCTTCTTTCCATTATGTTTATTTTTAACATATATAATATTTAATATATATAATGTTTACACATATAAAGATTATATATAATCTCCACATCACTATAATCTTCCTCAATCTTGGGTAAAATATAGGGCATGAACAGAAAATATATATATTGGGTGTAATTCTAATTCTGTCATGATACACTATGTAATTAAATGCTTTAATGTGATTTTAAACAATTTCTGTTACTATTATTAATGCCATGTTGAATATATCATGTAGTATGTAACTTCAAACTCCTCCATGGTTTTAAACTTAAAAACTTTTCTACCATGGTGTATTGGGGAGGATGTGTATTGCATAACTCCAGAGGTGCCACTAATTTCACAGTCTAAGTAAATAGCATCACTTGGGGTTGACCCATGCATAAGCAATGTGACTGACTGTTGGCGTATTATATGTAAGCGCATATTTCTCCAAAGAAACTCAGTGGAATTGTAATGTATTAAGGTGTTCTTGACTACAAATCCATCACTAAACTGTGTTAATCATGGTGAAACTGATGGGAAATAAATGCAGTCAATTTCCATTTATTAAAACTTCTCTTTCTTTGTTTCAGATTGATGGATAAAGTAGCACCCAAGAAGGCAGATTCTTACTAAAAATTTATAGATTTTGTGATTTATTTACCCATAAATTTATTCCATGACTCTATAAACGTGTTTCTGCAAAATCTATCTACAATCATTTGGCACAAAAATATGGAAATTTTCATGGCAGACATAAAAGATGGACTCATTAATTAAAACTTAAGAAGGTGTTATTTGATATAATTGGTTCATGTGGATCAAGTAGGCCATAAGAAATGTATAAAACTCAGGATCTGAAGTAAGATATATAAGGATTTGAAGTAAGTTGTGGTGGCTGTAGGAGGGGTAATGGAAATATCTCGGTTTCTCCAGTCAGATCCAAGTGATAAATTATGCAACTTTGTCTCATTTACCTGGGTAGAACATGGGTAACACCAAGACCTTGCTCACTCTGCAACATTAATTCGAATGATACCTGCAAAGGAGTCAGCTCTTCATGGCATATAATTACTCCCATTCCTCCTTTGAATTTAAAATGTAACAAAAAATAATAGATAAGAAACAAAATGACAGCTCAGTGTGCAGAAAGCAGACATCTCTTCTTCCTGAAAAAATCCTAAATCTAATAAACTGAATTGCAAAATAACTTGAAATTTTATTTTAAAACTGCACCTTAAAGTACTGGAAACTTTGAAATAAAAATGAGACATTTCATAGATTAAAAAAAACTTTCTGTTTTATAATTAGCAAATATTAGTTATGGAAAAATATCTGTAGAGATATTAAATATAAATGAGCAGAAATGTAAATAAAGATTATTAAATATTATTTGGTGTACTTTTGTTAAAAGAATGTATAGCACAATATCCTGTAATTGAGCCCTTTTAAAATTAAAAAAACAATTCCTCCAAACCAAGATTATTTAACATGCAAATATAGTTTAAAGATCACAGTAGCTTTGTCCTAAAGCAATAAAATTCCCCTCAAGGTGCATTTAAAGCAGATGCTAGTGAGTGATGAAGTAGGAATAAGAGAGTCTTAGCCATGAGAGATATGCCAACACTTCCGTCTACCCGAGGAAAATAAGGCTGAAAGAGGTGAAGTGTTTTGCCCAAGAAGAGAGGTAGGTCCTGACAGATCAGGCAGCTCATTGACTCTTTGTTTGTAAGGAGCCACGTAGGCATCTGATTGTCATTGTGTG
Organism: Herpailurus yagouaroundi; assembly: GCF_014898765.1. Lineage (NCBI taxonomy): Eukaryota > Metazoa > Chordata > Mammalia > Carnivora > Felidae > Herpailurus > Herpailurus yagouaroundi. Next base: position 18,540,196 of record NW_024412405.1, read on the forward strand.
TGCCACAGGGAACAGCATCAGATGCAAGAAAAATAAACTAACATCTGTTAAAAATCCAATGTCCTCTTTATAGTCATATTTGTCTTATAAAACTTAAATGGTGATGCAAATATTAGGATAATTTTGATGTTTTCCTCAGGCAAATCTGGCTTGTTTGAAATTCCCAGTAAAGGTGTAACCCTGAACCTTTATTCTCTGAACCCAAATTGGTTTTGGATGGCCGTGGTGCAGGGCTCTGGTACCACAAATCAGAAAATAGATGTACTCCAGAGTATGACCTTCATCGTCACCATGTTTTCTGAAAGATGCCGTGTATTACCTTATTTAAAAAAAAAAAAAAACTAAACTACAAAAACAAAAACAAAAAAAACACACTTTCTTTTGGGGACTTTACCCAGTCCTGTGACTGACAGTATCATCTACACCAGGAGAGAATTATTTATCCAGTTCAGATCTTCCCTAGAACTCCAGACTCCTAGATCCAATGGTCTACTATCTCTCTCTACAGGAATGTTCAATAGGCATCTCAAATTTACCATTTCAAAACAAAAACAAAAACAAAATGTTACTGCTCTTTTCTCCAAAAACTGCATCTGTAGTCTGCCCACACTAAGTTAATTTCAACGCTATCTTCCAATTACTCAAACCAAAGACCTGCGAGTCACCTGGACTCCTCTTTCGTACTCCACATCTCATCCATTGTCAAATCTCTTAGCTTCGTCATGGATTGATTCTCACCACGTTTCACCACCCCTACGGACATCATCCTGGCCCACTTCCCCATCATCTCCCACCTGGCGTGCTATAAAGCCTCATAATCTGTGTGTCTGCCGTGCACACTGTGGATTCTCAACGAGAAAGCCCAACAAAATGATCCCATGAAAATGTATACCATACCACATCCATCTTTTGGCTCAAAACCCTCCAATGGTTTCCTATGCCAATCTGATTACATGGCCAGTGTTCACTCTCACTTGCAATGCTCCATACAAACTGATGTGTTGGTATTGCTCTCACTGCATTCCCTGATTGTTGTCTGGTCCTTCTTTCAGGTCGGGCCACACATCCAGCTGCCCCTCAGACATCTCTGGCCCCCAAACCGTTCTCCTTGCTCTCCCTCTACCCCTCTCATCCCTCTCTGGTCTGTGCTCAAATATGACCTATCCAGTGAGGCCTTCGGTCTTAGGCTGCTAAGGCTGCTGTAAGAAATTAGCATAGTGTGGCTTAAACAGCACATATTTATTTCTCACAGTTCTGGAGGCTAACAAATCCAAGTTCAAGGTACCCACAGATCTGGATCTGGGAAACCTCCTCCTGGTGCGCAGATGATTATCTTCTGTTTCCTCACATGATGGTGAATAGTAAGATGGAGCAAGCTCTCTTGTCCCTGTAAGGATGTTAATTCCTTCAAGAGGGCCCCACCCTCAAGTCCTAATCACCTTCCAAATTCTCAATCCCCAGGTACCATCACAGTGGAGATGAAGGTTTCAACACATGAATTTTGGGAATCACAAACATTCAGCCCATGGAACCTTCCCTAACCAGTCTATTTAAAATTGAACTTTCCCATTACCCACACTGTTCCTCCTTTTCCGGCTTCATTTTTCTTTTTATGCCCTTCATCACGCTGGTATATTTTAATTATTTTGTTGTTGTTGGTCTCTCTCAACTATACCAGAAGCTCTAGGATGGCAGGACCTTTTGTCCATTTTATTCCTTCTTTTCCTCCTCAAGCCAAAAGCAGGGCCTGACCCACAGGAGAAGCTCAATACATATTTGTTAAATCGATTAATAAGTTTCTCTACTCCCAAGAAACCCTGTCATTAGTTTTCCAATTTTCTTTTCTGTACTTTTGTCTTAGCATCTTTCCTATATATTTGGGTCTAAAGAAAACACATTTTACTTGCTTGTACAAAATCTAAAGTTTACAGGACTTATTTTTTATTCTCCTTGATGTTTTCGATTGATTTTCAGGAAAAGAAGAAAATGCTGATCTCTACAGCCAAGCGCATTGGAGAAAATCTTACTGGTCTGTTTCTAAGACCAATTGTTTCTTCCTCTGCCACGTCTCTAAGTTTCGCTCAAAGTTCCCCAGCCAGTTTCCTGAGCTCTAATACCTTCCTGCTAAACATCTTCTGCCTCCTAGAAGAAAACACATTTACTTTTGCCACCTTGGGATCTGGAATTCCCTACTGCATCTTTAGAAGTTTCTATCTACCATCTAGGATTCCTGAGGTTTCTGTTCCTAGGTTAACACTTTTTTAAATTTTGCTTAGACACATACTCTAATATTCCTATCCTACCTCAATTCAGGCTTTCCACCTTCTTGGTCCTATTTCCCCAAACACTAGCCAGTCTTCAAGACCTAGTTCAACTGGTCCTTCTTCCAGCAATTTCCAGTTATTCCAGATAACATTGATAATTTCCTTATTGGAATAACTACCATATTTTTAGTGTAGGGCATAATTGAGCATTTAGTTGTTCTTTAGTTTATAGGCTCCTTGAGCACTATATAAAAATGCAAATTTCTTCAATATCTTCTGGGACATGTAGTCTTAAAACCCAGTGATTGTTTTTTATTCATCTGACATATAACAAAGTGCCAAGCATCTATTGGCCACTTAAGTTGCCCTTGCAGAAAATGAAAAAGGAAAGGAGGGAAGGAAAGGAAGGAGAGAGGATAAGAGGGAGGGAAGAACAAAGGATCTAGTTTTAGTTTTTGAGTTCTGTGCTTTGGGGAATAAATATATTGCCTTGGGTAGTCCACAATATGTTTGCTTTTGAAAATGCATGGACCTAGTGAAGAGACACAAAATTAACAAATAGCACATTAAATTTGAAGAATGTTGAGATAAAAATATGATGCCAATTGTGCCCTTTGAATGTGCAAAGTAAAAAAAAAGTTACTGGTAATTGGTATCATATAAATGTAATTGAAAAGCAAGTATTTTACTGTGCTATTGTGTTATTATGGCATGTTCAGATGGAGATTATATGATAAACCAAATTAAGATTGTTTATACTCAAATGCTTTATTCATAATAAATGATTTTATTATACTACTTCTCCTAAAACTACTTCAAATGTTTTTTTTTTCAGAAATGTGTTATTGAAATTCTGCCAGTTGCTGTGCTATGTGGTAGAAATGTAAATATATATTTTAAATGTGGCCTTCAACTTCAAGGAAATCATAATCAAATGGGACAGATGCATTTCTTTCCTATTTCTATACTACGCTTTCTCTTAAAAAAAAAAAGCTGGAGTTCACTAGACACTTTAAGCTAGACAAACAAAAGGGAGAAAAGAAGTGGAATTATAGTTTTTAAATAATAAAGGCAGCTTGTGACACAGGTTATATATTAAAATAGTCAGAGAGAAGATGTATGTATGTCATAGGACTGACAGAGCATAAGGGTAGAAAATTATTAAATAAAGCAAAGGCAAATTTGAGAAATAATATATGCATTCAAAAGAACATTTTAAAATGGTAAAAAATTTGGTGCATCCAGCCTGTCTATTCCCTGCAACAGATTTCTCATTTGGCCACAGTGAACAATCGTCCAGCTGTCAGGGGGAAATTTGTCACATTTGGACCAACTTCCTCTGTGCCAAGAACAAGGTCAGAAGTAAAGAAAAGGAATATCCTGTCACTTATTGGATTTGACAGTAAATTACTCTTTGATGAACAGATGGACTTCAAGTGATTTAAATTCATAATCAAAGTGTAATCATGAGGAACAGTGATTTCGAATCTTTTGTCAACCCATCAGTGAAGGACATACCTTGAACACAAGTCACCAAATCCTGTCTGGCTCTCTAACCAGAGCTTACCCGCCATCATGTAAAGTTTGTCTATGTGCTACCAAAAATTAGATGGACAGTTATGCAAGTGTGTGAATCATTTTTGTAGCATCTTTCCTATGTAAACTGAAAATTATGTTTCAATAGGATGTGGGGACTAAAAAGCAAAGCTATAGCATTTTTTGAAAAATTCACTACTTTAAGAACAAAATATACATTAGTAAATATGCATATATGTAAATGAGCTAAACTACCAGCCTTTAAATGATAACATTAGGGTGGGCGGGTTAATAACAGCAGCGGCATTCAAATCTCCTAAAGGAGGCACCCACGAAGCATGAGGGTCTTTCAAAGTCGGTGTGTGTAAAGTGCCTAGAAAGTGCTCAGTATATGCTCTCATCATATGCTTATTAACATGGTGGTGGTGATGACACTAACGATGATGATGAAAAATTTGGTATAAATATGCTGACACACGAGGAAAGACTGTCTAAATGTAGCTCTGCCATCCATTTATCTACAGACTCACAACTCTTAAGTCACAATACTGTTTTGCTTTCTCCCTATTCTCTTCTTTTCCTTGCATCTTCCCTTTTCCCTCTCCCTCCCTCCCTCCCTTTCTCTTTTCCCTACTTTCTTTTATCAAACAATAAGTAAATGCCTACTATGTGTTAAGTAATATGCTATACGGCAGAGAGATAAATAGGTACAACACATGCTCCCTAGCTTAAAAGAAAATATAGACCAGAATATTGAATTAGGCATGCAGAAAATCCAACATAATAACAATTTATAAGTGGCACATAGCTACAACAGAAGTTTTCTATTTAGAAACTTTGCCTATATGAACATATGCTCCAAAGTAAATTGGATTGTCTCAATATAATGTTTATGAAGATGGACTCATTCTTTTAATTTGTGCAAGTACTTTGAAGGACTGAAAACTTAAACCTCTCTTAATCACATTAGATTTAGAAACAGCAAGTCAGTACAGCATATAAGGCACAATACAGGGCAGAAGAAAATAATAGTTCTGTGTGGGATGACATAACGATAGGCAAGATGTCATTAAGAGAAGAAGATATTGTTGTTGAATCTTAACAGATAATAAAAGCAGAAGTTTGGGGTGAGAAGAGAGATGAATGACAGGAACATGTAATCAGAGAGTTAGAGTAAGCACAATTACACAAATAATAAAAAGCACGTGAGTAACCCATTTGGCAAGGATGGAGTCTAGCGCTCATGGGAGATAAACCGGCTAAGCTTGAGTTAGAGGTGCAGATATATATATAAGGCCAAGTTACGGCAGCCCCTGAATGGACTTGGGCTTTATCCTATAGTCTTGGGAGAATTCTTCAAGTGTTTTAAGGACATAGGTAGCATCTCCATATTTTGTAAAGACCACTCTGGTAATATAAAGCTGTGATTCTCAACAGGGGACAATTTTGCCCTTCAGAGGATATATGGAACTATCTGGAGATAATTGTGATGATCACAACTTATGACAGGGAGGGGTGCTGCTGGTATCTAAAGGGTAGAGATGATGGATGCTGCTCAATATTTTTTTTAATGTTTATTTTTTAGAGAGAGACACAGAGCACGAGTGGGGGAATGGCAGAGAGAGAGGAAGACACAGATCTGAAGCAGAATCCAGCCTCTGAGCTGTTAGCACAGAGCCCAACGCAGGCTTGAACCCACCAACTGCGAGATCATGACCTGAGCTGAAGTTGAATGCTCAACAAACTGAACCACCCAGGTGTCCCTGGCTCAGTATTATTTAAATGCACAGAGCAGCTCCCCCAGAAGCAGTTGAGATCAATCTGTAACAATACTGAAGTGGAAACCCTTATGTAGAGGACCAGCTATGGGGGTGAGAAGGGAACACAGAAAAAGAATACAGAGAGAAGAGTTTCAAGATGGGAGAAGACGAATCCCAAGGCATCAAAGAATTTACATAAGAGAAGATGGAAGTGAAGGTGGATGGGAAGTCCTACAAAGCCCCGGGCTCAGAAGCTCTTGCATTTAACTTTCTGCTTTAGTGATGCAGAAATTCTTAGTGATTTTCTTAAAAAGAAGTCCACATTTTCATACTGCACCAAGCATTGCCAGTCCTAGGTGTAGGATTTCGGAGCTGTTAAGGAAGATGAAGGACAGCTGCAAGGGTACTGAAGAAAAAAGGAAGGAAACTGAGCTATGGCCAGGCTTGAGGGGAACTGTTATTAGCTAGGAGAAACAGGAAGTGTGGGTTTTGGGGGAAAAGATAATGAGCATAGTTTGATACATACTGATTTAGAGTCGCCTATTGTATATTCAAGTAAAACTATGCAGAAGAAAACAGCATCCTGAAGGTGTGAGAATCTTAGGAGCAAGGTCACCTCTATGCTACATTCACTAATGTTAAGAATCTAAATTCTATAGCAGAGAAAAAATGACCTACAATGATATGACAGTCAGTATCTGGGAAAAATCAACTTTTGGCTAATGTAAGCACTCTAATGTCATGATATAGGGTTAGTAGTCATATGCTTAGTTCAAAATGCACAATGATTATTTCATCCTTTTTGAAGAGATTAAAATATGGTGACGTTTTCTGCAAAGCAAAATGCATTTATATTTGAACGCCAGTGTTTTCTCTATTTGAGGAAAACTTTTTGAAGGTAAGTATTTTTAAGTACTTAAAAGTCTGTTTCAGGGACACCTAGGTGGTTCAGTCAGTTAAGCATCTGACTTCGGCAGGTCATGATCTCATGGTTTGTGAGTTCGAGCCCCGAGTTGGGCTCTGTGCTGACAGCTCAGAACCTGGAGCCTGCTTCAGATTCTGTGTCTCCCTCTCTCTCTGTCCCTCCCCGCTTACATGTGCACTCTCTCTCTTTCTCAAAAATACACATTGAAAACAGTCTCTGTTTCAATAAAAGGACCCAAAAGAAATGTACTCTTTTCCCCAAAAGAAGCATAGTTTTGGTAACCAAGAAGTATGAGCTAGAGTAGTGATATTATGTAATTTTTTTCTTGATGAACTTTGAAACATAACTATAGATGCTAAAGTTTATAGCTAAGATTACTAGCTGCTGGTCCTGAAATGGACTTTAAAACATATTTTAACAAAAATATACACAATTTCTAAAGTAAAAATGTTTTAAAACTTCCATAGATATTTTTCTACCTCAGAATTTGGGGAGTAATTAGAGCCCTTAACTTTTTTTCATGCCCCCAATCAGTCATGTGATACCTTTGCTATGTCTTGCCCCATCAAAATCCATTTGTAGTATATAACATTTATCATAAAGTTAGTATGTTACTATGTTCAATGGATGCTTCTTATGTAAGAGTTGTTTGAAAAACATATTTCTAGAGACATTATAGATTAATAATACTTGAAGCTTATCTATTTTGCTAGTTATTAGTTGAATTTTTCTAAATAAATCTTAAATGTTTCAGAAATCCTATACAAAATATGTATAGTGCATTTCTTCAGGGAAAAACGAATGTTTTACCTTTGCATACTTGTGTTCTGTTCCCTCAGAATAGAATGCAGGGATAAGCTGATGCATCATACTTACATTTATGGATAATCATTTATGAATGCTTATAATTATATTTATGAAGGAAGTACAATTCCTGCATTCCTTCTAGTCATGCAATGACCGAGTCATTCTTAAGGAAAGAATGCTTGAACGTTGTAAAAGGAAAGAAGAGGTCTTTAAGAATAAATAACTTGTCACAGACATGGAGTTAAAATTACCGAAAGTATTTTTGTTTTGTTTTGAGCCCCAGGAAGGTGGTTTAAACTAAGGGTACATATATTTAACCATGGAGATGTGCTTAACCTTGGTCTGAGCTGGGTATCCTGGGATGTGGTTAGATTTTTCTAACCCCTGACCCTGAAAATGATGCTGCTGAATAGCGTGTAGCCAGATGGATCAAATCAGACAGATTGCATGCTATTTATATGACGATAGAGATTTTTATCATTAACAAGGACTATGTACCCTAACTAAGGACGTCCCTGCCCTTGCTGAGGCAAATAGGTAATCTTAAGTAAGAGAAATGTAGGGTCACAGTTTCTAACACTTACATACAAATGACAGCCCAGACTAACAAAAAATAGAGTGTCACAGTCTCCCCTTGCCAGCCTTTCTGAGGCCACGCTCCCATTTCCCTCAAAGACAAACAGACATTATCTTGTAAGCGAGGGAGTAAAAACAGCCTGATTTCATTTGTACTGCATTTTTGCCATTTTTGTCAAGGTATTTTAGGATCTTCAGGCCTCTCCCATGCTGTTAGTCAGAAACTTCTGTTTTTGTAAGACATGATAAAAATGTAAACTTAGTTTGTATGATTCCACGTGCTCTCTATTCCATGTATTTGCTCATCTTCCAGTCAGTTCAGGGCTTGTGTCCTTCCATGCACCATGCAGATTGGCCAAGCCAGTTCTTCTGCTGCTATCTTTCAAGTTCAATGTATTTTTCATGTTTACATTCACACCACAACCTAGATCCCCTACATGCTGATTTAGACCAAATCTCCCTAAATACCAAGATTATGTTAGTAGAAAACAAAATTTGTAGGTGGTGTTCTATTCGGAGGCACATTATTTACCTACTTATTAAATTGGAACTTGCTTTTAAATGTTGTAAACGATTTAAACTGTAGAATTATAACAAGGAATGCAAGACACCATTTTAGAAGGTGTGCTTTCCTTCACATATTGTTCTAGGAAGTAAGGTATGAATGGTGAAAAATAACCATACTCATCTTAATGAAGGAGGGATATCCATTAGTGGATTATGTGGTCATTGTAATCATGGCTCCAAGCAGCTGAAATAATGCATGACAGCGTGGTCTCGAGTTTGAGGAAGGACAGAGGCTCTGGAGCTATTCTGCCTCCTTTGAAATACATCCCCAGGGCTTTCTTTGTGTGTGTCCTTTGACAAGTAACTGGTAGAGGTGAGGTTTAATCTTCTGTGTCATCATTCCCTAACCTGTAACATGGGATTCATAACTGTGCCTTCCTCATAGGCTTACCCTAAGTATTAAATATTAGTTAATGTAAAGAACAAACCTGGGCAGATATCATGATGACAAATGGTAGTTATTTCTTAAATTCCTTTCCCAGCACTGGGTGTTGTATGGAAACCAATTTGACAATAAATTTCATATATAAATAAAAAAAAATTCCTTTCCCGATTTCAAATTTACTTCCAGTAAGTCTTATTTCCTAAGGTATTTTTATTCTACTCCTTCTAAGAACTTTAGGTAGCTTTGCCGTTATTAATTTAATTCACATTTTTCTGTATAGGTTTTTGTTAAAAGATGACTTTATCAACAAATTTTCTTTGATAATGAGGGCTTGTTAAAAATAATCATGGCTATTCTGTATTTATACTTAAAGAGGAAAGCTCACTACCTCTTTGAAATACACATTTTGCCTGTTTCTTTGCCTTAAGTTGGATCCACTTAAGGTTCATGGATATATACACATATTCTTTCTTTCCTGTTACCTGATCTTTTGCTAATATCACAGCAACTCCAAAGTATTGGTAATTCCATGTTGAGCATGAAATATCTGAAACTCAAATCAGTCTTTAATGACACTTGTTAACTTATCTATAAGGAACATGGAAGCAGAGGCTTTTATTATTGACTACACTTACACATTTTTAAATGTCTAGTATTGATTGTGGCAAATGCAGAACTTACTATGCTACATATTCTTTATTATAATAGAAATCTTGACTGCCATATAAATAATCCATCTGATTCTCATCCCACATGGCACTAAAATTATTTTGGTGGTTATTTCTCTGTTGAAGTGTTGAGATGGAGTCCTACCTTTTACACACATTATCCTAATGAAAATTTTAGGAGGAGAGACATGGAGGAAATAGATCGAGCTTCCACATGAAGCCAGATACCTACACAGCTGTGTTGGGTAGACCTGGGCCAGATTGTTCATCCCATTTCACCAAGGGAATGAGTCAGTTAACTGATTTGTAATGCATGTCAGAACCCAAGGAAATCTATCAGGCTTGTGGTGCTTTGGCACTCAAAAGTAGAACAGCAGAAAGCTATTTTGAATCCTGCCTGCCATGAAGGGACACTTCCAGTTTATTGTTTCAGGGAGGACCAGGAAAAGAATGGACACTGACTTGAGTCAACGAGATGAACGTTAATATGGGATATATTAGCACATGCACACATTTCTATTAGAAATCATAATTAATGGGGGCGCCTGGGTGGCGCAGTCGGTTAAGCTTCCGACTTCAGCCAGGTCACAATCTCGCGGCCCGTGAGTTCGAGCCCCGCATCAGGCTCTGGGCTGATGGCTCAGAGCCTGGAGCCTGTTTCCGATTCTGTGTCTCCCTCTCTCTCTGCCCCTCCCCCGTTCATGCTCTGTCTCTCTCTGTCCCAAAAATAAATAAACGTTGAAAAAAAAATTAAAAAAAAAAAAGAAATCATAATTAATGCTGTTTTTTGTAAACTTGGAGCAAAAAGAGTAGATACCCAAGGTTCAATATTTCTCATAATAAAGATCATTGATAACTCTTCTGGAGGACTACCTCTATGCTAGGAACCAGCTAAAAGCTTTATTTTCCTCATCTCACTTTATCCCCCCACAATAACGTCTTGCTTTTCCACATTAAGAACAAAAACTAAGACTTAGAGAAGAGTCCTAAAGATACAGAGATTCTCTGGATCCTCAACCCAGGGAATAAGCTCTTAAACATAAGGCTTGGTGATGTCACCCAGCTCTGATACATTATATAATCTGTGCGTTAGCCTTGTTTCTGTACTCAGGGGGTCAGTTTTACATGTTCTATCACCCAGTGGGTTAGAACATCGACCAGCTTGGGGGCTCCTGGGTGGCTCAGTTGATTAAGCATTCAACCTCAGCCCAGGTCATGATCTCATGGCTCATGAATTCAAGCTCTTCATCAGGCTTTGTGCTGATCGCTCAGATCGATCCCTGCTTGGACCCTGCTTCTAATTCTGTGTGTCTCTCTGTCCTATCCCTGCTTGAGCTCTGTCTCTGTCTCTCAAAAATGGGTAAACATTAAAAAAAAAAATTAGTACATTGACCAGCTCTTGCTGCTTCCAAACAGAAGTTTATCTTTACTTCATCAGTATGCCTAAGTAAAACTGAAAACTGAAATAGTCCAACTCTGCTTCTGTGGCTGGAGTGGGGTGACAGATAGGAACCCAGTGAATACACGAGCCCCTCCCCATCTCTCTTCTTCCAAGTTCCCAGTCTTTCAAGATCCACTGTCAATGCAAATTAAGGGAAAATGTGTTTGACTTCCAAAGTTCTCTGAACAACATCCAAGTTGCTTTGTCCCAAGGAAAATTAGTCATACTTTCCTTTTATTAAAGTTTTGACATACAGATCATTCTGCTCTTGATTTTAATATATTAGACTGTGATTAATGTATAATAACAATAAACGATACTTAAGATTTTCTTTTTTAAGGGGTTGAAATACAGGTCTTTGGGGCCTTGGTGTTTAATTAATTAGACTATGATTAATGTATAATAACATTGAAGTATACATATGATTTTTATAGTATTAACAGTTTGATTATAAAAACATTTGCTAAATAATTGCTTTTGTTTTACTCAGCGTATCCATAATGAAGTTTATCCTTAAAATGTAAACTAAAGTCAGAATTCCATTGCTTGGCTGATTACTATTCTTGATTTTCAGTATTCATGAAATACCATAAACTGATGACATTTTGCCCTATTCAACTGTGCTTTTAGAACTCTTTTATAATTGTTGTAGTTCTCTTCTATCTTTAATGTATTCACTGCATTATATGATGCTTATTGTCTAAGCAGAAAGGTTAGAACTGTAGGTTTCAAGTTTTAACAAATGCACAAGACATAATGCCATGTATTCTTGTTTAACATATATATTTATATTTATGATCACATTTTAATGTTTATTTGTTTGAGAGAGAAAAAAGAGTGCACAGGAGCCAGGGGAGGGGCAGAGAGAAGGAGAGAGAGAATCCCAAGCAGGTTCCCTGCTCAGTGTGGAGCTCAATGTGGGCTTGAACCCACAATACTGAGATCATGACATGAGCTGAAATTGCGAGTTGGATGCTTAACCGACTGAACCACCCAGGTGCCCCTGTATTCACATTTAAACATAAGGTGTACTGTCTCTCTCTGTCCCCAAAATAAATAAACGTTGAAAAAAAAAATTTAAGGGGCGCCTGGGTGGGGCAGTCGGTTAAGCGTCCGACTTCAGCCAGGTCACGATCTCGCGGTCGGTGAGTTCGAGCCCCGTGTCGGGCTCTGGGCTGATGGCTCAGAGCCTGGAGCCTGTTTCCGATTCTGTGTCTCCCTCTCTCTCTGCCCCTCCCCCGCTCATGCTCTGTCTCTCTCTGTCCCAAAAATAAATAAACGTTGAAAAAAAAATAAATAAACATAAGGTGTAAATAATATGGGTTTTCCATACTCTATTTGACTACGAGACTACCTAGAAGTTGAGAGCGGGTTTAATGATCCATGTGACTCAATGACACAAGAGGACTAGAAACAAGTAAGGAACCCATAGTGCAGTATCTGCGGACTAAAGGAGCAAGGAACACTTTCTCAACCCTATAGCACCATAAGTATTATTGGGACCTCACCTGCCCCCCCCCCCCCCTTTTTTCTTAATGATAACCATTTTTATTATTTTTATTTTGCTTTTGAAATATGTCTGCCTTTTTCACTTTAAGAAGACTTGAACATCACATTTTTTAACATCTTTGGATTGATGAGAATCTTTGGGAAGATATTTATTAGAAAAACTGAGCTCCCATAAAATTGTTTGGAAAGAGTCCAGAGCCTGCACTCTACCTGAGACTTACCAGAACTGCCTCAGAATATCCGGATGAATGAAGTAAGTTACACAACACATCATCTGACTTTGCAACTCTGGATTCTTACAGGTTATTAGCCATCCCAGGAGGCACTCGTGCATTATCCAATAGTACTAGCCTTACTTGGAATATAATTGTATCGGCTCTATCACTAAAGGGTGCTTCTCTTTCATACCATGAAATAACAATCTACTGAAGTTCTATCACCAGGATAAAACGAGCATTAATATAGATTAATTCTATATACTGACTTATCCATTTAAAAAATAATTTGTAAAGGCATTTTGAATGACCAATTCTTGTATCAAAGTAAAATGATAAAATCAACAAAATCTAATGGTAAAGTAATTTTCTTTAGGCTCATTTTGCCAATTTTACCAACTCTATGCCTGTCAAGATCACATCAATTTTTTTTTCTCTGAAAAATCATTGAATAACTTTTAAATATAGATATTTTCTACATAACATTGATACATATCACTGCAATATTTATGGAACATTTCCAACACACATTAAGAGTTGAAATTCTTTGAACACCATTTAATTATTTCATATATTACTTCAGATGGCTTTGGTTTAGTATGTCATATATGTGATACCTAATCTGTTTTTAAAATCACATAGAGCTGGCTGATTTTTTAACCAAGTTTTATTTTTTATGCACTTTATAAGCACATTCTCTTTTTAGGAAATAATCCTAAAGTGAATTATATATTTATTATTCTCTAATCTCCACATTCGCTTCAACAAAAACTCAAAGAAAATACATGTATATGTTCTCCCTTAAGTAGCAAAATAAATAAAACCAAGGTCAATCAAACATGAAGTTGTTACAGAATAAGACAAGATGTATTCACTTTTTAAAATCTTAAAATATTTTTTAAAGGTCTCATTCATTTTTAATTTCTTTAAAATAGAACTGAAAGAAATTATATGACTAACTGCTCAACTCTTTCCCTTTGGTAAAAAAAATAAGTAAAGCTGCATTATCTGCAGCCACCTCTTTTAATTGCTTTTTGATATATGCTATATCAGGGAAATTGAGTTTAATTTACTCAAAATGAAACTTGTCCATAAATAATTATCAAATTGATAGAAAGGAATGGTTATAAGAAAATTGATAGAAAATAATTCAAACTGAAATACTCTTACATAAATCATAGTTAATTGTACATGGAAATCCATTAGCTTCATTTGGAAACATACTTAGACAACTAATTATGTTGAAAATGCAACGGCACTCTAAAACATATGTTCCCTTCCCCAAGCCCTGGGGGATGGCCTTTCTTCTGGAAACCAGAAGTCATTTGTTAAATTGAAAAGATCTTTACATTCCATAACATCTTTAAAATGTGAAGGCAGTGATATGTCGAATTACTTGTCCATGTCAGAATAATCTATTACTTTATTTTCAAAAGCATATCATTTTACTCCTTAAGGACACATATACCCACATATATCATTTTGAGGTTTGTCGAGAATTGGATTTAGCTTTAAATATTAAGGATTTTTCATTACCATATGATGAAACTATTATTTTTTTTAGCTTTCCTTATTCCCCTGGGTAATATATCCCTCGCTCCCCCTCTCCCCCACATACACACAGAAAGAGGCAGTAGCTTCTATTCTTACTACATTCCAGTTTCTTGAGTTTAGGTTTTGGTTGATTTTTTTTTTTTTTTACATCTTACATATACCCTATACTTATTAGAACTTTCTCCAGTAAATGTACATATTTTCCTTTTCACCTGAAAGACCAATGATACAGCCTATATCTTATAATCATAGCCCTGAGAGTTGTTAGTTGTCACTGATGGTACATGTTTCCTAAGTGTTTTGTGTATTCCTCTACCCATAGGAATGTGTGCCACCTCACCTCCTGAGATTGCACCTGCTAAAATCACTGATGCTTGTCTATTTCCCAAATCGATTCAAGCAATTCTGGCCTCTCGTCTAGATCTCTGACTTATCAGGCTATACTGACTATTTTTCTCTTGGAAACCTCTTCTTCATTTTTCTCAGAAGGGATGTATCTGATCTTGTCTCAACTGTATTTAAAGCTCCTTTCTTCTTCCACGTACCCTTCAATCCTGGAGTTGGTCAGAGTATAGAACCCACTCTCCTCTCATCTCCCTCTACATGTTCTCCATTATATTCCGCCTCTGTCTTTTTTATTCAACACTGACTTTTCTTCACAATTAGAGATTCATCTATCTGGCTTGTCTAATTAATATTGCCACTTAGCTTGTTATATCAGCTACTCATATTGAATGGTCACTAATTCTAATTTTTGGTACTGCCTTTTAAAATTGCTGTTCTCTCAACCACATTGTTTCTTAACCTGGAAACATCAATCACTCTAGTAGACTGTTCTGAGAGCAAGCAGTGAGGCTTATTCATTTCTATATTTCCAGCAGCTGGTACAACGCATGAAGCATGGAGGTTGTATAATTAATATCTTGAATAAATAAATTTTCCTCTCCCTTGCTTCTCAAATCCAACTCACTCCACTGACTTCTAGTTTATATAAGAACTGTGTCATCTCAAAAATCTATTCATCTCAGTAACTATTATTTCTCTTCCGGACAATACCTAGTATGTATTTATTATTGCTATACCTGTGTATAGATTTCAAAATTCATAATTCCAATCTCAGTAGTCCTCAATTTTCCCAATATGTCAGACCTTTGTACCTCATTTCCTTTTGTACAGAGTTGGAACTGTACAGCAGATCAACTTGACTATTAGTACCTTCAAGCCTTCTTCTCTTTACTTTCACACCCTCCCCAGCAAATAGCCCCATGTATGCTCCTATATCCAGTGGCTGAGTACCACTGGAAAACAGTATGAATCTGTGAATGTATGGTTTCTAATGTATGGATCAGCAGTGTTTTCTCTTGCAACTTGTCGGCTCTGCATTTTTCTCATTGTTCAGATCTGCTACTTTTCTCCACATTTCCCCCTTCTTCCCTTTTCCAGAGACGGTCACATTTACTTGTTTTAGAAATCTGAAGCCACCGGGCATGAAAGCCACCAACTGCTCTGTGACACAAGTTGTTATTTGCTGATATTTCACTGGTTCCTTTCCTCCAGTCTTTGAAAGTACAATCTGTTCAATGCTACCCTGTCCGTGATACTCTCAATCCTGCTCACTCGTTAATTTTCCTGCACTTTACTTTCCAGTGATTTGTCTCTCCTGAGACTTTATATGTCCCTTTCTACTGATTCTTTCCCCTTAAATTATACTCTGCATCCTCAGTCTCTGTCTCCCTCACTAGATCTGCTACTGCACCTGGCCCTTGAATGCTGGATGTGTCCAGGTTTCCATTCTTTCCTAAACCTGATGCTTTAATTAGGTGAAGTCATCTCCCACCTATAAATTAACAACTTCCAAATATCTGTCTCTAGCTGTGACAAAATACACAAATTCCAGGTATGTATACCCAACTGCTTACTGGATAAAGCCATCTAAAGTATGTAGGATATCTACAAATGAAATTATTTCTGCCTTTCTTTCATCCCATCAAAAACTTACTCATTCTCCTTGTTTTTTTTCTCTCAGGGACCACCTCCATTCTCCAGCTAATGACTGAATCCAGAAATTCTGGGACAATGACTGACTGCTACCTTTTCCTTAAAAGACTTTAGGAAGATTTTAATACTATTTTTTTCTTAGATTCATCCTCATCATTTTTTTTTAATTTTTTATTTATTTATTTTTTTAATATATGAAATTTATTGTCAAATTGGTTTCCATCCTCATCATTTTTGAAGAATCCTATATTCAGGTGTTACTGCTTACTAAAAGGCATGGAAAATATTTATACCTAGAGACAACTGGCTTGTTTTGTTTGTTTGTTTTTGTTGTTGTTTTTTAACATCCTAGGGAACTTCTGAACAATATAGGTCTGGGGACAGATACACAGTTGGCTCTAATATACAGTCTTCCTTGGCATAACTGATTGCAGTTTGCCTTAAAGTGCTTGTGTAATGAGTCTACATTCTAGTCTTACATTCCTCTCAAGGTTGCCATTCCATGAATCCCAGGATATCTACCTGAATCTGCTATGGAGCAAGAAAGAGTGAGATAACCCAAGGGGGAGAATTGGACATTATCTTATAAACTTGGGGTTTTAAGAATGGTCATCAGTAATCTTTCAGTAGAGAGCTAGTGCTTTGCATATATCAAGACTACACACATATATTCATTTGATTCTAGCATTGCCTTTAGCAACCACTTGAGGCTGATAGTTATTCCTAAACCTACTTCCATGTGGATTGAACTTACGTTGCACCACTGCATCATACTTTTACAAAATCACCATTGAGTCCCTTGTTACTACACCCATTCCATTTATGAATCTTCTTTTCCATGACTTCCCCACAGAACTTGAAAAAGTTGGCTATTCCCTCCAAACTTGAAAACTTTTGAAATCTTCATGTCCTTGTCTTGCATAACAGCAAGTGTCCTGGTTCTTTTTTGTATCCTTTATGTTATTCTCTTCCTTGAGCCACTTCTTAAGTGTTAGTGGACTTGGGGATAATGCCTTAGATCTTCTTCTCTTCTCATGCCACATACCCTCTCTCAGAGACAGCTTTCACTCTAGTGACTCTAATTAACCTTATGTACTGAAGTTTGTCAGTTATGTATCTCCAGCCTAGATCTTTCACCTGAAACCTAGACTAATACACCCAACTGCATAATAAATTTTTACACTTTGCAGTCTTAAAAGGATTTCAAAATTTTCATGTTCAATATTGAGCTACTCA
Organism: Herpailurus yagouaroundi; assembly: GCF_014898765.1. Classification (NCBI taxonomy): domain Eukaryota; kingdom Metazoa; phylum Chordata; class Mammalia; order Carnivora; family Felidae; genus Herpailurus; species Herpailurus yagouaroundi. The sequence continues at coordinate 18,557,637 of NW_024412405.1, forward strand.
TCTCTTTCTGATGTTTGGTTTTTTTTTTCCAACCTCCCTATTACAGACACAGCTTTTCATCTCCCAGTGGCTCAAGCAAGAAACCTAGGCATCATTCTTGACTTCATTTCTCTTTCACACCTATATCTATTTAACTACCAACTCTGGATCCACCTGACAAATACCCTCAATATATCCATTTATAGACATATACCTTCATGTCACAACCATGGTCCCAGTAACAATCATCTCACCCAGACTGTATGTCATGGTTTTGAAACTGGTCCCACTTCTTCAAATGTCAGCCCTCTAAGAGCTGTTTTGGATACAGCAGCCAGGGTGACCTTTAAAACACACATTTGATCAGGTAATACCTTTGATTTAAAACTTAAATACTTTCCCATTGCTCTCCTCTCTCCCAATGCTAGCCATCTGTGACCATCCTCTCTTCTGCAAACATTGAAAACTATATTATCCATGCTTAAGTTGAATTTCTTTCGAGGCATGCTTTGTCATATTATTCCTTTTGCTTTGAACACCACTCCACAGTCTTCTTTTACTGAATAAATCCTAGTATTTCCTCCAGGACACAGCTTACAAGATTGGGTTGGGGGTTCCATTTATATACTAATATGTATATTATGCCTGCTTATACAGCTCATCCTTTACTGTATATCCCCTCCACTGAAGTTTAAGATTTGTGTGAGTGGGAACTGAGTCAGTTTCACTTATTTCATTCCCAGAACTTAGCACATGTGGTAGGCAAAATTCTAAGAATGGCCCAAGTGACACTTTAGCCTTGTATGATCTCTACCATCTTGAGGGTGGGTAGAATCTATAAAAAGGATCTAATGCCATTTTCTTGATTATATTACACTATATGGAAGAAGAATTAAGGTTGATAATTAGTTGATTTCAGGTTAATCAAAAGGAAGATTATCTATATGGGTCCGCTCTAATCCTATGAACCCTTTAGAAGTAGAGAGTTTTCTCTCATTTGTAGAAGAGAGAGTCAGAAAGGTTCAAAGAATGAAAAGGATTCCAGTCAATACTGCCAACAACTTGAAGGGACTTGGATGCGGATTTTTCCACATAACCTACAAATAAGTGCTCAGCCCAGCTGTTACCTTGATTTCAGCCTCTGAGACCCTCAGTATAGAACCCAGTTGAGACTGCTTGGACTTTTGACCTAAAGAACTATGAGATAATACACAGGTATTGTTTTATGCCACAAAGTTTGTGGTAATTTGTTATAGCAGCATTAGAAAATTAACATAGCACACTTAATCAAACATAGTTGGAACGCAATAAATGATTATGGAATAACTGAATGCAACTTTAATACCACTTTAAGAATATAATAAAATAGCTCTAAACTATTCTGTTCTTTGAAGAACAACTGTATTTTTGAAGGTATAATATGTATATTGTTTTTCAGTTAATAATGGATTCCTTTTTAAGGTAATTCATTTGATGTTGTCTGTGTAATTTAAGCAGCATCTCTAGGCCAAGAGCTTCTCAATGCTAAACTACATTTAATGGGTCTATTATAAGAGAGATATAATATATCCATCAAAAATGCAAATAAAGACTCTACTCTCAGCACTATTTTTAGTAATTCAATGAAAGATATAGCAGTCAAAGCTTGTCATTGGTTTCAGAGGGTTGATTCTATTGATGTCTTTGTCTCCCACATACATCCCTGGGTGACTGCCTTAGTGTTTGTGTGTTGACTTGCCATTTTTCCCAGAGGCAACTCTTAAATCTATGCCAGAGCAATGTAGGATGTCTGCTTATTCAAACCAAGTATTCAAACCCCTGCTGTTCTGGGATTGTTGTTTGATTGCTGGCACTTATTTCTCTTTGAGTCTTCGTCTATTAAGGAAACAGTTCCAATGAAAAGAAGGAAAATAAAGCTATAAAATCCTTCCCTGTTTTTTATCATAATTTCCCTTTAAGTAGTTGAGGTTATTTAGAGAATCTTTTAAAAGAACACCTAGAGGATCCTTTGAAATATTACTGGTGTTGATTTCTTTACATTTTTGTTGAAAACTTTGGGTCAGGGACAGTGCTAGACACTTAGAATAAAAGGATATATTAGTGCAGCACCTGAGTGGCTCAGTCGGTTAAGCATCCACCTCTTGATTTCGGCTCAGGTCATGATCTCACAGATGGTGAGACTGATCGAGTCCTGCTTTGGGTTCTTGCTGACAGCACAGAGCCTGCTTGGGATTCTCCTCCCTCTCTTTTTGCCCCTCCCCTGCTCATGCTCTCTCTCTCCCTCTCAAAATAAGTAAATAACTTTTTTTTACATTAAAGGATATACTGGGGCGCCTGGGTGGCCCAGTCGGTTGGGCGTCCAACTTCGGCTGGGGTCAGCATCTCACAGTTTGTGAGTTCGAGCCCTGCGTCAGGCTCTGTGCTGACAACTCAGAGCCTGGAGCCTGTTTCAGATTCTGTGTCTCCCTCTCTCTGCCCCTTCCCTGCTCATGCTCTGTGTCTGAAAAATGAATAAACGTTAAAAATTTTTTTTTAATTTTTTTTTCAACGTTTATTTATTTTTGGGACAGAGAGAGAGCATGAATGGGCGAGGGGCAGAGAGAGAGGGAGACACAGAATCGGAAACAGGCTCCAGGCTCTGAGCCATCAGCCCAGAGCCCGACGCGGGGCTCGAACTCACCGACCATGAGATCGTGACCTGGTTGAAGTCGGACGCTTAACCGACTGTGCCACCCAGGCGCCCCTAAAAATTTTTTTTTTAATTAAAAGATATATTAATCACAGTGAACATCAAAATTTCCACCTTATGAGTGGTTTGAGCAGAAAAATATTTCAGGAAGAATGTGGATAGAATACTCCTGAATGGAAACTCATGGAAGAGCAATCTATAAATTAGGATATAGAATTGTGAGTTATATTTGCGAAGAATGAATAATGCACCTTAAGTGTCACGTAGACTGGAATATAGGGAGGAGCAAAGGACGAAATTGGAAAAGTCATGTCAAGAACTGTGAAGAAGCGGAGTCTAACTGTTGTGAGCTAGGAAGTTAACCCTTCCAGAGTTTCATGGATGCTGTAAAACATACAAGACTCCTGTTGGGTTAGATGCAATGAGAAAAGGAATTTTTCTTTTCACGAATGCAACATGAATGACCAAATCCTGTTACAGCTATAAAGGTAGCATATTTATCTATGAATACAAAACACACATTCATATGATGGATTATGCCATATCTGAGAAAGATTTTTCCAAATAGCCCCAGGAGTTTTAGCCATACAAGGATTACATATTTCAATGGTACCACAAATGAAATAAGTCTTTAACACAAAAGTAAAATCTAGGCCACTTTTCCAACAGGGTGGAGAGATGATATAGTGGTTAGAATCTTATCTGACCCAGCGCTGGTAAGAATCACTGTAATACCAAAATAATGACAAATTATTCACTAGAATCAGCTTAATCAATTGGTTGCTACTCCTTTGTAAAATAAAAGATTCATTGAAATAAGTACATATTTAGTTAGGTGGATCACTTACATTCAGGATATTGATGCTTCCGACGTTACATTTAGAAAATAAAGTGCTATATTTTAAAAGTCTCAAAGGTGAATCCCAAGTTACTTCTTGTTACATTTCTTCCTTAAATGCCCTGGATATGTTCTGTCAAGGTTAGCCTGTTTTTAAACTTGATGTTCAACCAGTATTTTGATCAAACCATGCATAATTTTCTCTGATTTACCTGTGTTCGTGGACACAAACTCTCATACATCTAGTCATAAATAAGACTGATTGACCAAACTAATGATATTTGGGTCTTTTTCCATTTCTTTATAATCAATGCCCAGTGATGATTTTTTCTTTTCACACATATATATCCCTCCCCACAGTGTGCCCATGACTTAGTTCTCTTCGCAGACATTTCTCCCTTTGCCCTTATAAAATCTTTCTTCTCCTCATATTTCTGAAAGGATGTCAGTCCCTTTAAAATTCTCCAGTGGAGGGGTGCCTGGTGGCTCAGTCAGTTAAGTGTCTGACTTCGGCTCAGATCATGATCTCACGGTTCATGGGTTCAAGCCCCATGTTGGGCTCTGTGCTGACAGCTCAGAGCCTGGAGCCTGCTTCAGATTCTCATTCTCATTCTTTCTCTCTCTTCCCCTCCCCCACTCACACTCTGTCTCTCTCTCAAAAAAAAAAAAATAAAAGGATAAACATTACAAAAATAAATAAATAATAAAATTCTCCAGTGGAGTGCATTTTGTTCTTCTTACCCAGAACAGAATCATCTTTTTTCTTTGACAAAAAATTTGTTTCTGATATTTTCAGTCTCTTTTTAATACTTTTCATAGTTTTTGAGAAACCTCCCAAAGTAGTCCTATCTCTGACTCCTCCACCTACCAAATTGCTCAAATACAATTATTTCTATGTTTAGTAAAGTTATGCCCTTTTTGTCTTGATTCATAACCTGTATTCTCAAGCAAAATAAGTCACAATAAAAATATGGGAGATTATAATGTATATTCTTTTCTTGTCTCCAAAATTTAATTGGATAAATTTAGTTCAATGGTAATACTGATACTCAAAACTCTTTGTATCTGTTTGTATATAGTTAATATGATCTCCTGGAAGGACAATTCAGTAGCTCCCTCCCTGTGAAGACCCAGCTCTCATCCTACTCAGATTGACCAAAAGTGACTATAGTAAAGTATTTAATATTTCTGTACTATGGTTTTATTGTTTCTAAATGAAGGACTTTGATTTATCTTAACTTTAATTTTTTTATACTATAAAAGCATTTTATCTTCAAGGTATTTACTTTGAATGTATTTCAACCTCTACAGTAGCAAATTTAGACAATAACAGGATTATTTAAGGAAACTTTTGTCCTCATGTCACGAGCTGTAATACATTAATAGGCATGGGGAAAAAAGATCATCCTGAATATAGGCCATTTTCTCAACATTTTTCCATTATGGCTCCAAAAATGTATTTTTCTCATAACCAAGAAAAAACTCTTTCTTTTTCCAGTGTGTAGGACCATAACTAATTGATAAAAACTTTTTCTAAAGAAAGTTGACTTCCACTGCAGTGGAACTTGGGAAACTTTATCAATCTTCTGTTCTGCCTGTCAAGAAAGAGAGTCATTTCCTAAAGGCTGTCTTTGTAATCTAAATCCCTGTTATCATCCCATACTAACTTTATGGTTAAAAAGTAGAAATGTGTTGTCCGGTATGAGTCACCTTTTCACCTTGTTGCAATTTTTCTACATTAAAAGTAAAAAATTCAGTGGTACTGTACTAGAGTACATTGAAAACTCATTAAATACAAATTTTAACCCGTGGACCCAGTGACTAATTACAAAATTGTTAGAAATATTTTTTTACATCTTCATCTGATAGGAGTCTGGGGAAGATGACAGAGCAGGAGGATCATGATCTCACCTCCCATGGACACACTGAGGCAACAATGACATACAATGCAACTCAATCTGAAAATAACTTGAAGACTCGCACAATAGATCTTCCACAGCTAAAAACAGAAAGAGAAGGTCACATTGAGAAGGGCAGGAGGGGCAGAGATGCATCTGGGAACCAACCCCCCCAACCACAACCCCATCAGTGGTGATTCAAAAGTAGGATTAGTCTTATATGCGTGGAGATCCTCCCTGAGAATGGGGGGATCGAGCAACAGACAATCTGAAATAGAAAGATGAGCCCTCATTAAGTCTGACTTGTAAAATCAGTTGCATATAGGATAGCCAGAGAGCTGTGGGAAACCTAGACTCAGCTCTTAGTGAACTGTACTATGTCACTCAGTTCAAGACACAGGACAGAGGCAACGCTTTTGAGCACCTGGGTTATATACACAAATCACATTATTGACTAACTTTAGGGCATGTGCTAGAGGATCAGGAATCTGGAGGAGCTTTCCCCAGGAATAGACATTCTGATGGGGGCCATTTTTCTTGCTCTCCTTCAGCCTACCTGGCTGGCTCTTTGTGGGAGCTGCCTCTGACACTTTCCTTCTTGGTAGCATATCTCCACCTTGTTGGCACAGCTTGATCACCCCAGAATTCCTCTGCTGACCCACACCACCCAACACCCCCACCCAGCAGGCAACCCTCCAAAGCAACTTCTGCCATGGGGCAGGGGTCGGGGGGGAGTAGTGAGCCCCACACACCAGAATGCCTACAGCAACTATAGTACTCTGAAAACTGTGAGACGCTGATAAAAGAAACTGAAGATGACATAAAGAAATGGAAAGATATATCAGGCTCGTGGGATGAAAGAATAGTGTTATGTTAAAATGTCTACACTATCCAAGCAATCTACAGATTCAGTGCAAAATACATATGAAAATACCAACAGTATTTTTCACAGAACTAGAAAAATAATCCTAAAATTTATATGACTAAAATACAGAGAATAAACCAATGGTTGCCAGAAGAGTAGAGAAGGCAGTGGGGGGTTGGTAGGTGAAGTGGATTAAGAAGTAAAGACTTCCAGTTTTAAAATTAATAAGTCACAGAGATGAGAACTATAGCATAGGGAATACAGTCAATATTTTAATGACTTTGTATGTAAATAGATGATAATTACAGTTATTGTGCTGGGCATTTTGTAATGTATAGAATTGTCAAATCATTAGGTTGAATACCTGAACTTAATATAGTATTGTATGTCAACTATACTTCAATTAAAAAAAATCTTTACGTGGGGTGCCTGGGTGGCTCAGTTGGTTAAGCATCCAATTCTTGATTTCAGCTCGGGTCATGATCTCAGTTTGTGAGTTCAAGCCCTGTGTCAGGCTCTGTGCTGACTGTGGAGCCAGCTTGGGATTCTCTGTCTCCCTCTCTCTGCCCCTCCCCTGCTTGTACTCTATCTCATAATAAATAAACATTTTTAAAAAAATCCTCATGTGATGACATTATTCAATTGATTTTCAAAAATGAAAGCCAAATGCTACTGGTTTCAATTAACAAGGAACTCAATAAAGCTTTATGAACATAATGGCCTGCATTTCTTTAGAGAAACATCTTAACTGCATGTTAAGTAATTATACCATTTAATATCAGGAATTTGGACATCAAATGGTGTCATATATATTATGCAACACATGTATCACTTTCTTACTATAATTTTATTAAAATTTGAAAAGAAAACTATGATCAAAAATGCATAAGATAATCATTCAAGATTTCTGCAAGTTTAGCTTCAAGCATAATCATATGCAACATAAATATGATACAAATACTGAAGTTCTAGTTGACTGGAAATAGAAATTAGAAGACTTGGATCATCACCTTGCCTTTGCTGTTAAATCACCATGTCACCGTTACATTAATTTTCACCCTTAAGGACGACTATTTATTCTCATTGATAAGGTAGGCAGGATCTCTAGAGCTATTTTAAAACTTGAATTTGATTTGAAAATCTTTTATATTATAAATCTAACCTGTCTTTAAATTATTATCTGATTTCACTCCATCTGCATTTTCACAAACTACTAACTAATCCTGGTCATCTTAACAGAGTAAGAAAAAATTATTCTGAGTTTCAAAATCTAATTAAAATACAGTATCTCCTGAGATATTTTTTATAGTTTCCTTTGTGATACACTTATCCTGGAACAACACCCAATCTTACAAAAAAATTGGTAACATCATCTGTTCCCTACCTAAAGACTATTCAAAAAAATAGAAAAGAAAAAAAGAAAAAGAGCCTTTCTCTTACCTTTTAGGGTAAGAATTAGCCTTAACTAGCTAAGGAACAAGATATTAAATCTGTAATGTGGGGGCTCCTAGGTGGCTTAGTCGATTAAGAGTCCTACTCTTGATGTCAGCTCAGGTCATGATCTCAGGGTCCTGAGATCAAGCCTCATGTCAGGCTCTGCACTCTGACAGCATGAAGACTGATTGGGACTCTCCCTCTCCCTCTCTGCCCCTCCCCCACTTGCTCACACATGTTAGCATTCTCTTTTTCAAATTAACTAAAAATTTAAATCTATAATATACAACACATCATAAAAAATATTAAGAAAGATACAGGAGGTAGGAATAGATCCCAGAAACCAATGCTCAGCAAAATTGATAGTACCTGTCCCCATATTTAGCAGACTCTATTTTCAAAAAATGGCACCATGTGCTTCTTAGAATTGGATATCAACATTTCTCCCAAGAGAATGAGGTATAGGTTCCCTCCTCTTGAATTTGGCTTTGCCTGAGTACAGCATAAAAGACACTGTGATTTTCAAGACATGGTTATAAAAGTTGGTTCAGATTTAGCCTGGAGCTCTACAGTGTTCTTCTTCGAAGCCAGACACCAAACTGTGAAGAAGCAGAGGGACTACAGGACAAGAGCATATGGCAGTGTTTGAGCTAGAAACCACAACCAAGGCTAGTACTCAACCTTCAGGTTTGTGAGTGAGCATGCCTTCAAATGTCTTGTCTGCATCCACCAACTCACTTTCAGCCTTCAAATCTTCTCAGCGGAGGTTCCAGACATCGTGAAACATCATATTGTTTCCAATAGTCCATACAAATTTTAACTCACAGAATCTGAGCATAATATTCATTGTTCTGTGCCAGTACATTGGGGTGTTTTGTTATACAGCAATAGCACACTATAGTAGCCAAATGTTTTTTTTTTCTCTTATATGTAGCAAATGGGACATGGATTTGTGATCATTCTATTATAGGGGAGTCATAAGAAACAGCTTTACTTCTCAGAATAAAGAAATTTCCAAGTAATACTGCTGATTTTACCGCATGATCAATGCTTTCTGCCTATTCACTGAAGTGCAAATTGTATTCATTAAAGTATCATTGTATATAAATTATTAATTATTTATCAAAACTCATTAATATTAAATTGAGTTGCTTTCTCAAACTTAATCCTGTCATGGACCAAAGGCTGTATCAGTAATAAGCAATAAAGACTCCTTCATTCTGGCTTTACTTTTTCACTTTATCTCCAATTCATTTATATTACCAACTGCCCCTCAAAACTCACAGGAAAATACTCTGTTCTACGTTTCTAAGTCACATCCCTGGTATTTTTCTTCCTGCCTCATCTTGAATTTCAGTCCCTAAATTCTCCCATGTCTCACTATTTGACACAGTGGAGCTAATTCCCTCTTCACTGTAGTGTTGGATCAAATGTCTGCCTATCTTATCATTCTGTTGTCCCATTCGTGAATTCTTCCTTCTCCCCTTTGCTCTGAGAATTCATGGTTCATTGAGGAGAAGTTTCTATAGCTTCATGAACATCAAAATGTCATTAACGAAGGGCTCTCTGAGGTGGTAGAATAGAAATGAATCAGCAGTGTGCAAATATAGGTTTTCTTCCCCAGATTAAATATTAAAAAATAATGTGTAGGTGAAGCTGACTTTTAAGAGTTAACAGAATTTATTTTAGAAGTGGACTCCAACCCTCTAATATCATTAAGAAAGGGTAGAATAGCAAAACAGCAGCCTTATCACTAATGAATAAAAATACAGGTTTTAACTTTAGTATTTATGTGTTTATTTATGTAACTTCAGCCCTTATCAGAAAAATAGAGTGCCATCAGCAACTATTAATTATTTAGGGCTTGTTACATTTTAAACTTTTGATTAGGTATTACATATTCATTATTTTTAGTGCTTATAACAATGGTACAGTATAGATATCAAAATCCTAATTTTACAGCTAAGAAGAATGGGGCCTAAAAACATTAAAGTAGTATTTAAGATCAAAAGACTAGTATATTCATTCATATTTAACTCAGTGTTCACTGTTCCTGTCACTTCAATAGATTTTCTCTTCTCCAGCTAAGTATAGTCACAAACAATCCCATTTCTTTCTTTTTTCAGGATCATAGCATTTTTAAAGCTACTGTTCTTCGAGTTTGCTGAGATATAATTGCTGGAAGGTGAACTGACAGGAGTACTATGTGCTTAACCAAGGATCTAACAATAGCATCAGTTTGATGGTATGATATGGTATGGTATTATTCCTACTTCTTTTTTATTTAAGCATGCATGTGTGTGTGTTTTCAGTGCCTACTGTACATTTAGTCACTCACCTACAGAGCCTTTTACGTAGCCAGTACTCAGACAATATATTATCAGTAAAAGGTAATTCTAAGCTATATTTTAAAATACCTATTTAATATCTGCATCTCAATTCCTGAAATCCCCAGAAAAAATCTTATAGCCACACTACATATCATTTTTAATCACATTTTTCAAAATTGCACTCAGCATCACTAGACAGAATGACTACACATTCCTTTTATTTTCACACTTCAATTTTCCAAGATGTACATTTCATAACTTCACCTCTCTCCTCAAATCTGTATCTGGCTGATCCTTGAGAACTTTATTCATGTGCAGCTTGGTTTTGGAGGCATGTCTTATGTTCATTACTGCCTAGAGGTAGGTATCATTCTTTGCTGCTTTCTAAACCAATTCCTTCCCCTGCTCTTCCCAAACTCCCTGCTCCTTTAAGGACACAAGGCATCAGGCATGTCTTCTGGATATAAACTATTAATCTCTCATTCACTTATTTATAATTCACTTATTGATTGTATCTAGTTTTGTTTTATTCAACTCTATGCCTGTATTAATTATTGAAGACACCAGCATTCATACAGAGAGAATCCATCAGACCTTGATCTCTCCGTTCTTGATACCCTCAACTTCAACTGTCTTTTCCTCCACACCTCATCAGTCATGGCCTGTCATCCCCAACAGTGACACTCACTCTGTCATCGTGATCTCAAACATTCCACCTTCAGTTCAATATTTTCTGTTTTCCATCTTACATCCTATAGAATATTCCCATTCACTCAGGTCTCATATCTTATCAGAACCTTCAAACCATTAATGCTACCCTTTGTTCTACTCTCAGATGATAACCTTACCTCCCAATTCATAGAGACAATAAATGCAATCATATATGACAGCCTCTTCTTTTGTCCACCAAATTCATCTATCTGGTTGACTGTGTGTCCACATAGCCCCCGGTCTCCTCAGGTTATAATGGAAAATGTGTTCCAATTTTCATCTCTGTTCTGAAACCCGTGTCTTCTCACTTTCTCAGTGTTTTTACCGAGGGGAATATCCTCCTGTTTCCTCCTGCATCGTACTTTTCTCTCATTCTGTGGTTAATAACCATCAACACATAAACATGTCTTAGTACTAGCCATCTTAAAACATTTTTCTTGGACTTATTCCCTTCCAGCTACTCCTGACTCCTTTGACTATTAAAACACATTTCTCCAAGTAACAGTAACAGTTCTTGATATTTTCCCTATTCTGTCAGTACTTTCTCTAATAATCTTACCTGATCCAAAATTTTAAATCTCATCTTTATAATAATAACTACCAAATATCTGTGCTTGTCAGAATATCCTAAGCCCTAGACTAAAACAACCAACAAAACCTCTCTATTTAATAACTTACAGGTTGACATCTTCTACTTAACCAAACTCTTGATTTTTCTTCATATTAAACCTAGTCTTCTCCAATCTTCTCTAAATTTATAAGATGTACCACAAGCTTTCTCAGCCTAAAAAGCTAGTGTATAATTCAGCTCAGGCCACCATAGAAAATATCCATATACTCAGTGGCTTAAACAACAGACACTATTTTTCTCACGTTTCTGGAGGCTGGATGTATAAGCTCCTTGGGTTGTAGATAGTCACTTTTTCACTGTTTTCTTACATGCAGAAGGGAGGGAAAGAGAACTATCTGGTGTCTGTTCCTATAGGGTGCTAATCACATCACAAGGGCTCCATCCTTAAGATCTCATCTAAATCCAATTACTAATCAAAGAACTTTTGCCATATACCACCACATTGGCCATTAAGGCTTTAACCTGAATTTTGGAGGACATAACTCAGTCCATAGCACCTAAGTATGTATTCTCACTTCCTCCTTTGCTGATACTTCCTACAGTCAATTTATCCACAGATCCAATCACCTGTCACCATCTGCTGCTTTGACACAAGTTCAGGCCACCTACTTTATCTCTGACACAGCAATAGCCTTCTAAATAGTCTCTTTTCTGTCTTCTTTGTAAACTCAGAGGTCAGTGTCTTAGTGTTGGCTGCTATGACAAAGTACCACAGATTGGGTAGCTTATAAACAACACACTCATCTCTCATAGTTCAGTAGGCTGGAAGTCCAATATCAAGGTGCCATGGTCAGATTCTGCTGAGAACCTGCTTCCAACCTGCAGACTGCCAACTTCTTATGTATCCCCACATGGCAAAGAGCAGAGAGCTGTTTGGGGTCCTTTTGTAAGGACATTAATTCATTCATGAGAACTGGACACTGAAGAACCTAATTACCTCCCACAGGCCCCATCTCCTTATACCAGAGCTTACGATTTCAGTATATGAATTTGGGTGGAGGGGGGGAGACACAAACATCAGTTCATTGCAATAATCTTTTTAGATCCATGCATGTTATTCCTCTGCTAAAATCCTTCAGTAGCTTCTCTGGCAACTCTCCTTCCCATGGCCTCACTCATCTTGGTTGACCATCTATTTTACCTTATCTCCATCTTCTCTACACTAGCCTTTTCCAAACTTTGGTTATATTAATTTCTTCATATTCCAGAGGCTTTCCATTTGTTAATATTCTGGAAGCGGTTTTCTGGCAGACCGTTGTATGGCTGCCTCGTCATTTAGCACACGAGTCATCCCTTCACAGAAGCTTCTCTGATGAACACCTTAAGCTAAAGAAGCTGCTACATCTTTAACGCCTCACAATCGATCATGTTGTTCTGTTTACCTATTGCAGTCACTATCCCGAATGGTCTTTTCTTCTGTGTATGTTTCTGTGTTACTGTTTGGGCTCATCCATTAAAATGGAACCTCCTTGAGAGCAGGCATGTGGCCTTTCTCAACATCTCAACATAACATTTAGAACTGTGCTTGCAGATAGGAAGCCACTACTAACTATTTGCTGACTGCTTGATATTTTGTGGTTTACATACATTAGGATCCTCTGAAATGCAGAGTCTCAGACTATCTGTAGAGTTTAATTGGTTTGGGAGAGAGAGGGGAAAAAAAATCTAAATTATGCATCTACCAGACACCTGATGCATAATGCTGGTCAGCAAACACAACTAATTTAGAAAAATTTTATATGGTATCTCTGATATTTTGCTCTCCATGTTAGGAAAAGTCACCATTTACTTTGAGAACTAATTTTTGTACTCATGTTTAAAATAACAAACCCCATGCCATATAGTTTATCTAAAATGATTTTTCTTTATAATTTTTTTTCTGTATATACTTAATGCTACCTATTGCTCATGACTCCTTTAGTATTATGACCTAATACCCTCACATGAAGTTTGCTACACCAATTTACCAGTCATTTTCCAGCAGGGTTTAAAGAGACTCTAAAAAGCTACCATTCCTACTATTTGGATTTTTTCTGAGTTTTGATTATCTTCCTAATTCAGTTATTCTCTTGTTTTAATGTGGATAAGAACCATCTGGGTAGTCAAGAGAAGGGGCGCAAAAAAGTGATAAAAATGTAGATTCTGCCTCATCCCCTCGCTGGCTCAGAAATCTACATTTTAAGTAAATATACCAGATGATTCCAATGCAGGTAATGCTGCATTTAATTCTCAAATAAAATCAATGAGATTGATTCTTTCAGGAGTTATCTTTTCTTGGTGGATGACTGTATAGCAACAACTTATTGGTAGCTAGTTTCTTCAAAACATCCTTTTAAACATCCTTTTCCCAATATAAGGAATATATGTTGTTTTAGAAAATTTGGAAAGTACTGAATAATTTGTAGATGGCAAACATCACTTACAATCCTATGGTTACAAGTAACCACTGTTAACTTCAGCACATAACACATTTCTTAGCATAAATGGTTTTCTATTTTTATAAGTACATATAATATGCCAGACACTGAACATAGTATGTAAGCAGGATGAAAATGTTTCCGTTCTCATGAAAATATTATATATATATACAGGGAGGTAATTATATATATATATATATATAATTACCTCCCTGTATATATAATATATATGCAGGATGAAAATGTTTCTGTTCTCATGAAAAAAATATATACTATATATTATATATATTTAATTGGTGTTATCACCAATTCTTTTAATCATCACCAGTGTTAATGGTTACAAAATATTTCATTGTATAGACTATACCTTTAAAACTATTTTTCTAGTGTTCAATATTTAGAATGCATAAAAGACACATTTCTGTATAATATTCATCCAAATTCTGGATTATTTTTATATGTCTACCTCTTAAAAGTGCAATTTACAGAACAGTGGATAGGAAACACACAACAAATGGTTTATAAAAATATGCTGCCAATTTTCACTCTCAGAGGCAATAATCTTTCAGGTCTCATTTTCCTCTGGGGAAAAGTATTTTAATTTTTCCAAATCTGTTTTATTATTATAAAATTTAGACTTTATAAAAATCAATTTTAACACATGAAGTATTTTATATTTCTTTTAAAAGTTATTTTTAATAATTTAAACATTAATATTGAGTATATGTATTATTATTCCACCTGGTCAATGATACCCCATGGAGTTGTGACGCACAGCAGCTCCAATGCACTCATTTTTCATTTGTGGGCGAATCTTAATGATTTTCTCAATCCCATGAAAGTATTTTCATACTTAACTATTTTCTTTAATTTTGAATGGCTTTATGACAGATCTGTGTATGAATTATTCTTTTAATCTTTCTTTTCATTTTAATCTTATCCCACTGATATTATAGACAGTGCTTTCTTTTATAAACAATATACTTTTGCTGTTTTTTAATTTTTCAACTCTTAACCTTTAATATGCAAAGAATTTATTTATTGTTATGTGTGAAGTTAAAATCTACATTAGCTTACCCCCAATGCTAACTAGCAATGCTAATTTATTCTTTCCTCATAGACATATTATATAGTAACCTTAACATGTACAGGGAAATTGTTTACTAGAAATATTTTTTAAAAATTTTTAATGTTTATTTACTCTTCAGAGAGACAGAGCACAAGTGGGGGAGGGGCAGAGAGAGAGAGAGAGAGACACAGAACCCTAAGCAGGCTTCAGGTTTTGAGCTGTCAGCACAGAGCCCTAAGCTGGGGCTCCAACTGCTGAACCAAAAGATCATGACCTGAGCCCAAGTCAGATGCTCAACTGATGGAGCCACCCAGGTGCCCCTCTAAAAAGTTTTTGAAGTCAAAGATTTGTTACACTTTTGTTCTAGCCAAAGATATATATTTGTTTGTTTAGACTTGTAATTTCACTTTCAAAAGCATGAATCAATAGGATCAGTTACTAATGAATAGCTGTAGAGGAGCACTTAAACTCTACCCTCAGGGCTGGAATGAATAGTCAATGTCAAGCCTTGTGTATAAATTTTCCTACATAAAGTTTCAAGCCTTTACGTAAACTTAGTATAAAATATAATGTGACCAGAGATAACTCTAACTTGTCACTACCAACTGATCACTGGAATATTTTGATGTTTCTTTTTTTAAAAACTCAGTTTTTGTGATATAATAAGAGCCAATAATGATCAGGTATCCACGCCCTAATTGAGTACTTGCAGAAAGGAAGCCAGTGAGAGAATTCACTCCTGGGAATTATAAACCAATCAGAAGCAAGATGGTATCAGGAGAAGCAGGACCTGTGGGGGAATTCTGTAAAAAAAAGGCTCTGAGAAGGAGTAATGATGGTTCAGAATATATCTTCCTTGTTCAAGTAATGTTTTGAGAGTTGGTTTAATGAGAATTATTTTCTCCGTCAAAACAAGACAAATCAAAATGTGGCTGAACTGAACCAAGATATGGTCTAAAACAGGAGATCGTTATAATTAGAATAGCAACAACCATATCCATTCTAATAGTAATTATGAGACTAATTAAGTTGAGCCAGGCACTAGAAAACCAGGAAATGATATCTGGAAGCAAGGCTATGTATTATTATTATTATTATTATTATTATTATTATTATTTTACATTGGCAGTATTATTTTTACATTGGCAGTAACAAAACTTCATTTTGTTGTTGTTGTTGACTAATGCTCAATAAACCTATTGACAATACTCAATAAAACATGGAGGTGAGAACAAAATTGATACAGACTATCTGTAAATTAGTCCATTATTCTATCTTGGTAATTGACTTAAATATTTTAATCATCTTTTTCTGAAGTTATACAATCATATTCTAGATACCTTTTGGAAAATATCTTCTTCACTTCATTTTTCATAAGCAATATTTGTTAGCAACCAAGGAGCTAGAGCAAAGAGAATTTTTATCACTAGCTGAAATTTTTGGTTCTATTTAACACAAGCTTTTACACGTAGATGGCCTAGGCTTGTATTTTCAGGTTAATCAACTTCAAGGATCTGTCTTGCGAGATGACGTGACCCCCATGGAATTAGTTAAAAAAAAAAAATACTCCTAGTGACATCCAGCATTGATTTCCTTAATGAATACCTCCTGAGGCTTCTCTGGGCTTACTTCCAGTATACTCCTATTGTTAGCCACTTACTTCCTATCACTGTCAGAGTTACCTGGTAGGTATTCATTCATAATGCTGTCAAATGCCTTGTTCATGCTCTCACTCCCTGCTCACTCATTGCAGAGCCATTCACAAATGTACGGCAGAGCTAAGTTCCAAAAGAGTTTTCTCCCCCCGAGGAATTTGTAGATTTTCCTTTATAAAATATAATAATCATATAATGAATCATATTGATTCATGTATCAAAGCTGGCTCACTTATCTGGAATACCTTATATGTTATTCACCACTCAACTACAAAGCTGTAGCGATCTATCTTATACAGGAGTTAGGTTTTTAAATTAGCACATCGGGCAAAATAATATATAGACAAATTCATCCCTAAAAATCTCCTTGCTAGGTTCCACTTTAGAAACCAACTTACCGTGTTTCAAAATTCAAACCTGACCCAACCAGTCTCTTCTCCAATGTTGAAAATGATTGCTATTCTACAAATACTAGGTCAAGTATTTTTCATATACATCAGATTCTAAATACATACTGTTCAATAAGATGTCCTCCCTATGAGAAGCAACCAGAAGTGAGTGAGCCCAGGCAAATAGCCAGGACAGCAGACTCACATATTTCATCCAAGCTCATTAGAAGGATTAGTAGACCAATTTCTCATAGGATTCAACTAGGTCTCTCTTTCTCTCCTCATTTACATGGTTCTCCTATAGTTTCATTCACTACAATTAGGTAGAGAGATGAGTCAAAAGCACTGTAACCTGTGTATAAATATGGTCTGCATGCATATTCATAGTCCGGTTTTCCAGTCTTTGGTCTCTAGCCAGCATTTATAGTTCTTGAGTTTCTGATTTTCATTTATTTTCTGAATTGCATATATCATATATGATCAATGCCTGGGTCAAAGTACACAGGGAAAAATACACAGAGTAAAGTTTACCAGGAAAGCAAATACATAAAATTAATGCAGAAGAATACTAAAGAAGGTATTTTTTCCCCTAGTGAACACTGTGATAAAAAGCTATTTACAAATAAATATAATTTTTCATTATAAAAGTTACAAAAGACTTTTTATATGGTCTTCCAACTAATAGTAAATGGAACTAAAGCAGAAGTTGAAAAAGATTGTCACTGCATGAGAAATATAAAAAAAAAATTGAATACAGAAACAGGTTGAAACATGAGAAAACAAGGCCACTGTGGCAGAAGTGGTGGCTGATCTTTTTTGTAGGACATGCAAAGAACAAGCTCAGAGTCAGTGGTATATAGAAGGTAGGCACGAACTCAGGGTTAATGGTATTCACTGCAGGTCTAACACTGAGACTTCCAGCATCTGGCCCCACCTTTGTTCACAGGACTGACAGCCTGGTATATGCTGCAGGCAGGGAGAGAGGACAGGGAAGAGGCTAAACAAACTCGTAGAAGAACTGAAGCTTCCACTGTAAATCTGGAGTATCTTAAAGAAAACTTTCCTAAATCTGGAATCACAGAAGTGTTCTTCTGTATGCAGGGCTGTATTGTTTGTAATAGAAGAGTGGAAGTACCTAAATCTATTAATGAAGGCTGAGTGAATGAATATACATATATCACAAGGTAGCATAGAATTTTAGATAGCCATTAAAAAATTACAATTGTAGGGGTGCCCAGGTGGCTCAGTAGGCTAAGTGTCTGACTTTGGCTCAGGTCATGATCTCACTTTTTGCGAGTTTGAGTTCTGCATCGGGCTCTGTGCTGACAAAGTGGAGCCTGCTTTGGATCCTCTGTCTCCCTCTCTCTTTTCCCCTCCCCTTCTTGTTCTCTCTCAAAAATAAACAAACATTAAATAATAATAATAATATAATTGTAAATGTGCAAACATAATATGAACGAGGTTTTTTTCTTTTAAGGGAAAAAGAAAGGCATCTAATAACACTGTATAATATGCTATTGTTTGAACAAAAAAAAGTTAAAGATATAAGCTACAAGAGATTTTAAAATATTTACATATTTTTAAGAGAGAAGCAATGGAAGTAGATTGAAGGAAAGTGAACTCAACTCTTTTCTTTCCTAATGAAGAGCCAATAGGCATTATCTAAAGTTGTTTAGAATTATGGGCATAACTACAAAAAAAGAAAGAAAGAAAGAAAAAGAATAAGCCAAAGATAAGTTACAAAGACTACAAAAAATAGGTTCTGAAATCTGACCTACTGGGTTTAAATCTCCATAGTCACACTTTAGTTAAATGGCTTTAGTCAAATTACTCATTTCCTCTCCTCTAAATGGGTGATAAAAATAGAATTTTTGACATGAATCTGCTGTGGTAATTTTTTTTTTACAAGGAATGAAAAGACCTTAGTCCAATACTTGACATAAGTAGAAACCAATCAATAAGCTTTAGAAATGCTACCTAATATCATTATTCCTGAGAGGTATGTCTATGAGTGTGTAGAAGTAGGAGATGGTGACTTCTCACTATTCTTATTATATATTTAATTCACATGTTTTCCTCTCATGATTTACTGAAATAAGATTTTAAAATCCGTCTTTTGTAAATAAGGATGTTTTGAAAACTGAGTGATCCTGATATGAAGTAATAAGGAACTCAACAACAAGGCAGCAATGGAGATTGACTGGATAAGGATCGTGAGGAAGACAGGATCAGCAAAGTAACCTAAGAGGGAAACATGACATAACCATGAACAGAACTAGAAAATGTTAACTGGAGATCGAACCTGGGATAATAAAAAATTTAATTTTAGATATGTTGAACTTGAAGGGATGTCAGTCTATCTAGATAGAAAAATCCAACACTTTCTTTTTAAAGCAGGAACCATGTCTTATTCATCCTTGAATCCCCATCACCTAGTGCACTTGGTGAAATACAGTAGCATTCAATACATGTTGAATGAGTTAATGTTTGGGTGGATGGATGGATAGATGAATGCTGATTTAACTGTCACTCATGAAATGTGTCAGTAAAACCATCAGAGTGTATAAGCAAAAACAAAGTCTTAAGGACTGTCTATATTTAAGGGAAAATAAGCAAAAAAGGAAACCACTGGGGGTGCCTGGGTAGCTCAGTAGGTTAAACTTTGGACTTTTGATTCTGGCTCAGATCAGGATCTCATGCTTCGTGATATGGAGCCCCTCATTGGGCTCTGCGTTGTCTTTGTGAGCTTGTTTGGGATTCTCTGTCTACCTCTCTCTCTCTCTCTGCCCCTCCCCTGATTGTGCAAGCACACTCTCTCACACTCTCAAAATAAATAAATATGTTTATTTAAAAAAGGACCACTGAGGGACACCAGAAGATTAGAAACAAAACCAGTGATTATGGCATCAAGCCACTGAAGAAGAGTTTTGACTTATTAATAATATTTAAGTGTTTTTGCTTTTTTTTTCAGTTAGGAAAAAATGGATGAGCCCTCCCATTGGTAAGAAAAAAATGCCTATGTATTGAAAAATACAAGGTATACTGTTTCTAGAATAAAGATGAGAATAGTTAAATTTCTGTTTTAGTAATTTAAAAATAACCAAATAGGCCTGTCGTATTGAGTACTTATTTGTTTTTGTTTTTTTTTTTTTAATTTTTTTTTTCAACGTTTATTTATTTTTGGAACAGAGAGAGACAGAGCATGAACGGGGGGCGGGGGCGGAGAGAGAGGGAGACACAGAATCGGAAACAGGCTCCAGGCTCTGAGCCATCAGCCCAGAGCCCGACGCAGGGCTCGAACTCACGGACCGCGAGATCGTGACCTGGCTGAAGTCGGACGCTTAACCGACTGCGCCACCCAGGCGCCCCTTGAGTGCTTATTTGTATGTAGCTAGTCAATAGATATGAATTGGATTACATTAAATACCTTTGCTTGAAAGTAATATCATATCACTCAAAAAAAACTACACAGGCTAATTTATAAGCAATTGAAAAACATACAGAAAAATGGAAGGAAGAATAGATGATTTAACTCTAACATTTTGATGACTTAAAGTTTCTAGAGTTGTTATACCACATTGATTTTTGAAAAAGTCATTGTCCTCAAGGAATTTTCATATCATCAAATGCATTTTTGTTTATTAAGTGCATGATCATGTCTAGGTTATATTAGGAAATATTTATACATTTCTTATGGGGAAGGAGTATTCAGTACATTTCAGTTTTCTTCTCTCAAATAATCTTGACCTTACACAAAACTTCTTATTGACACACATATTACACAATAATGTATAGATATTAATTTGATATTTTGCTGCATGTAAAAGTGATTCCTTTAATATTCTTAGTTTATTATTCTTAATTTATGGTGGATAAATTTTTATGCTTTTAATGTGGCTTTGTTATTAGTTCATGCGCAGGAAGTGGTCACTGTCTGAACAGTCTCATGGTAGCAAGTGATAGGTCTTCAGGACTTATCATTAACTCTTCTCTGGCTATGCAATCAAACATGTAGTTTTACTACTAATGGTGCTCCTTAGGCTATAGGGATGTGAAATGGGCATTTTCAAAGTGAAGTTGCTAAGTAACATCAAGAAAATTGCTATGAAAGCAAAGCTAATGATCTCAGTTGGTACCATTTAGTAAAGGCATTTAAGCTAATGGTAGCATCAGACTGAATTTACTGCGACTCTGCAAGCTCTTTTTCTATGCTTTGTTGGAGACATCTTCATTCTCCAAACAGCAACAGTTAGTGTTTTGGTCTTTCAATGGCTCAACAAAATTAACAAATTAATATAGCACACTATTGTGGAGTGGTTATTATTCCCATTTCACTATTAGCAAAATAATAAGCAAGTAATGTGATTTGATGGGAAAATAAGAAACTAGGTAAAATAAGAGGAAGAGTAAAAACACTAAAATATTCGTATTAGCAAGACAGCATCTTTAGTTCTGCTTTAAATATTGCAAACTTATATAAGTACTCAATTCACGAGAAATCCTTAAAATATTTTGTTATTTTTCTTGATTTTATGTTTCATTTGGCATTAACACAAAATACACAATTCACGAATAAGAAGTGGGTAGCTCAGGTTGCCTAACTAGACGAACTAGTGAATCTCTTATACTGCTGCTGTGTGGGAAATCTGATGGGAAATATAGCCAAATAACTTACAGAATCCATCCTTAGGTGATAGAACTGTAAAAAAAATGGCCACATTCTTTGTCACAGAGCCTCCGCAACTGGGACCATCACCTTTCTGTAGGGTTCACTGTTGGAGAGAACCAGCCTTATGTACAACCCACCTTCATCTAATGTAAAAAGAATAAAGGGAGCAGTGAGAAGATAAATGCAGAATGGAACTAATCTCACCTCTCCTAAAGGGAGGATGCCATGGTGGAGGGAATGCTTTCCTTTCCAAGAGTGTGTGTGTGTGTGGGGGGGGGGGGGGTGTTGGGGTAGCACAGGGTATTTAAAGGAATATCTCATGAAGTTGGGGTTTTCAGGTTACTATGGAAAATTGACCTCTTGATTTGGGCTAGCTGCTTACCTTAGAACCACAGATTCACCCAGGTGCAGAGTTCTTGGAAGAATATTCTGGGAGCATCTGTCTAAACTGTCACCTTTGTTTAGACCCCATCTGCCATTAAGGCAGGGAACAGGGAAACACTTTACATGTATCCCCTGCAGATTAAGGAGATTGTTTAAACAGAGACTAGAGCTCTTTACAGTTCTAATGAATTCTGAAGGAGTCTGTGGAGTTGTGTTTGGAAGTAGGGCTTAAGAAATGATGCTAAGTTTTTGTCAGAAACAATATGGAGCAACCTCCGGTTTATGTTCCATTTCGTCACAGCACTTGAAAGGGGCAAATAAAGATTTCCTTATGTGGTTTTACAGTTCTAGGGAATGATATGTTAAGGGGCACTGGTTATTATAGGGGCAAGAGCTGTGAGTCTTCTATTGTGTCAGACCCTGAGAAGGGCCAAATGGAGACAGGAGCCCCTTGCACTAGATGAAGGGAGGTATTGAGTGATGTACTTGGAGTGAAGGGGATACTCACATCACTAGTATAAACCACCCCAGTAGAAACAGAGCCTCACCCAGTGCAACAAAGAACACCTAACTACTGGCATAGGGAGCCTTATTCTTCCTCTTCCTCCTGCCTGATCCAAACACAGGGGGAGCTAGCTACTGAGGGAGGGGGGATAGACAGACCACTCTCCCCACCCCCCACTCCAAGCAGTCAGCATCACCGTTCAGGAAGAGCAAGACTTATTTTTTAAATTAAGTTAGCTTCCAAGTCTATAATACTAACAAGGGTTGTGTCTTGTGTCTTCTGTTTAGAAAAGAGATTGTGCTCTAAACTCAAAGTTAAAGGGAAATTTTTGGAATTTGAAAAAGATGTCATTAAAGTACCTACTATGCAGATTTGACAGTGTTCAGATGAAAGGAATGGTTGGGGAAACTATCGAGACATTTTATGTTTATACCCTAGTATTTTGGGACTTCTCACATAACCCATTCTATTCTATTTGTGGCCACTTACATACTTCATCAAAAAGGATATGAAAACTCATGTCCATAGGTGAAAGGAAAATTTACAACAGAATATCATTATGAGACTTTCCGTCAGAATAATGGAAATAATACTATGGTTAGGTATAGTAAGTATATTGTGCCTTGAAATTAATCAAAACTAATTTTGTCTTTACTAGAAAACATTATTTTGATTTGTAATATCTTCTATAGTATCTCTCTAGAAAAAGGTAAAAGAGTTTAGCCAATAGAGATTTGACCTCTATACCTTTGAAAGGAATGGAGGGATTACATCAATAAAGATTACAGCTTTGAGGATTAGGGATAAATTGGATGGATCTGGTACTCATATGAAAAGGATCTATATAGAGGAGGTGAACTGAAAAAAAATACCTACAAAATGGTTTGAGCTTTGGCAGTAGGTCAAAGGTAGGATTTGTGCCTTATTCATATGTGCTTGGAAAATGATCTAAGGCCTCGGATGCTTCGGAAGGAGCCATGCCCTTCTCGAAGGGGAGAATGTGCAGACGATGCCAAGAAAGAAGAATGGGAGATGGAGGGGTAATTGACCAGTGGGATCATTTATTCTTTTTTGAAGAAACATAATAAACTTGCCTTTTGAGTTCCAGATGTAAACAATGTATATAAGGACAGAATCTAACATTAGATATCACCTGTGGGTCAAAAAAATTAATATGCATGAAATTTCAAAACAAACAGGAGTTTGACAGTATTAAATTCATTCTTTATTGAGGATACTGGGGTCCAGTGTTGGCATTTAATAATATTTGACACTGGCTGTTTCACCTATGATGTAAGGTAGAATCAGGGTTCTGAAATTCTTATTCTAGAAATTCACCTCCTTGCAGTGTACAATGTATTTTAGCAAGGAGGCACCACTTAAGAGAGAGTGATGTGTTATGAAAGGGAGAAAAGTCACTTGTTACAGCTAGAATAAGCAATAACAATGCTTAACGGTTTCTCGGCTGGAAGAAAAAAAATACAGGCTGTGGTTTAATGAAGGATGAGACTTCTGTCTCATTGTTATGAAAGCTCAGATTTGTTTTTCTGCCGTGGTGATGTTTCCCCTGATGACCCAGGTGGCAGTCTTATTGATTTTTATGACTAAATGAGTTGCTGCAGCTTATATGCATAACTACTCTTAAGTGCTTCCCTGAGTGAAATTGACAGTTCATTTTATTTGGTTTGCACAGAATTGTCCTTTGCTTTACACATCTTATAAGCAATGTGAGAAGAAGTTGATTTTCTACTATTTACATTGGACCAGCAGTGTTTACGCTCCAGGGCTGGGGATGGGAGCCAAAGAAGGGGTGGGAGGGTGGGTTAATGTTCTCTTAGCAGTAACATCATGCTTTCTTTAGGCAAGGGCCCTATAGATAAAAATCTATTCCTCTCCTCTATCTCCTACGTGTCTACCGATTTCTCTAAATAGAACTTGCCTTTAATCTAGTCCAATACACAAAATCTGAACATGAAGTAAAATGATTGAAAGACACAAAATAATAACCAAAAAAAATCAGACTGATGTACAATTGGTTGCACTTACCTAAACTCTTGCATCATGCCATCAGATGAGACTTGAAGAATGAAAAGTGATCATCATATATTACAAGCCTTGCCTTAACTAGTGTATATTTTATACTATTTGGAACTTGAACATATTAATCATCTCAGAACCTTGAGTCTTTGCCCCTTTACTCGCTTTAAGCTTACCATTAATATTACTTCCTTCTCTTTCCATGTAGCTTCTTTTGAAATCAACCCCTTCTTTTCCCTAAACTATTTTTTTCCAAATCTTCTCCCTACTTTTCTCTACTATTCAATCTTCTGATCTCCCATTGCTGTGCTATCAGTGAGTTGTTGTATGGTTGTTTTTGTTGTTTTAATATAGCAGCTTTACAGAGATTATAATTCACATATCCTATAATTCATCCATTTAAAATATCCAGTTCAGTGGTTTCTAGTGGACTCACAGAGTTGTGCAATATTACCATAATCAATTTTAGAACCTTTCCATCACTACAGAAAGAAACCCCATACTCATTAGCAGCATTAGCAGTCATTTCCCATCCCCCCCTCCCCCACACCTAGCCACCCACCCCTGTCCCCTGGCAATCCCTTGTTCTGCCTGTTCTACAGATCTGTCTGTTCTGGATATTTCAAATAAATGGAATGGTACCATTTGAGTTTTTTGTGTCTGGCTTCCTTTACCTAGTATGTTTTCAAGATTCATCCATGTTGTAATACATATCAATACCTCACTCATTCTTATAGCTCAATAATATTCCATAGTATGTATACACTGTATTGTGCTTATTCACTCGTCATTTGATGAACATTTGGTTTGTTTCAACTTTTTTGGCTATTATGGATAATATTGCCGTGTACATCTGGTACAAGATTTTGTTTAAACCTGTGTTTTCACTTCTTTCAGGTATATTCCTGGGAGTGGAATTGCTTCCAGATATGTTCTCATCATTCAGTTTCATTTGAGCACCCCCATTATCATGTTTATAGTCCCAGGACTCTGTTAGTACTTTGCAAATTCCACCTTCACTTGGGACCTTCCACTGAGAATTAGACTCATATCTAATTAAATCCTTAACATCTTCACTTAGAGGTCACACAGACACTTCAAACTCAGTGTCATAAAACCAACTTAGGATGTTTTTCACAAAACCCTGGTCTTGGGCCAGTGCTCTTTCTCAGTAAGTAGTACATTCATTCTTCTGGTCATAGAACCTAGAATCATTCCTAAACTCCTTCCTAAGTCCAATTAATAACCAGATACATATAATTCCATTTTCTAAATTTATTCCACATGTATCTACTTCTTCCTGCTTCTACCACAGCTCCTTTCTTTGGGACTTCACTTGGATCATGTTAATTGTGGTCCAAATAGTCTTTCACCTTTATTTGAGACTTCATCCAAATTCACTCCATCCTCTGGAATGCTCCTTTAAAAAATCCTTCTTCTTTGAAAAATTACTTCATTCAAGTTGTTGGTAGGATACAAATTTTAAAATCATGAGCATGTTATTAAAGTGCATATATGACCTCACCCTGCTAACTCCTCAGCGCCGGCTTCCTCTTGAACCCCTTCCCGAGACTACAGACACCTTCCTTTTCTTGTTTCCACATCTTTCAACAAGCTCACTCCTTTCCCAGCTGTAGGGCTTGTTCAAATATTCTTTCTCCTGCCATACTCTAGCCTCATTTAGAGAGAAACCCTACTTATGTTTAATTTCTTAACCTAAAATTACATCTTTAAAACTCTAGCCCTAACTACATCAATTCTGTCTTATAAGTTTTCAATGTACCCAGTAGTTTCCTTCATAACATTTAAGACTTTTAATGAGATAGTAAGTAGTTTACGATCTCTCTCTGCAGTAAAATGTGCCCTTAAACAGGAAAGGCACCACAGTAGGGCTGGATCACTGCGTTCTTAGGACTAGTATGGTATCTGATCTGATGAAGGGAACTCAAGAAATATTTTTGAATTAATGAGTCAGTGACCCTCCAATCCACTTACTCATAATTTGATTTGGCTTATAATCCCAAATTACATAACAGAGACAAATTAGAAATAGTTAGGACCAGAAAAAGCAATAAAATGGAAAACCTTAGTAGATGATGACTGTGTGTCAGAACACACACAATAGGAAGTATATTTAATGTTTTGTAAGAAACAAGGACCCCAAAGTCCTCTTCCTCCTATTTAAACTCTCAAATAAAGCTCACCACAGCCTCCCTTCTATAGGTGCCCTTGCACAGGTAAACCCTGATGGTCTTTGGAAGATTTGCTTGATACCTTTCATCATGGCACAGCCTTTTTACCTGAATTCTACATTTCATCTGAGCCCACAGAGCGCTCCTGTCTATGCTAATCATTGTTATGGCCCTTGATAACATCAGTGCTATTCCCTCTACCCTTGATCTTTGCTTTTGATTTAATCTTACCTCTCTTATCCATCCCACCTTTTCCTCATCCATTACACCAACTCATGCAAAAATCTTGTTTTCAAAAATGACTACTAAGTAACTAATGTTCCCAAATAAACTTTGTAAACATTTTTTTAATGTTTATTCATTTTTGAGAGAGACAGAGACAGAGCATGAGCAGGTGAGGAGCAAAGAGAGAGGGAGACACAGAACTCAAAGCAGGCTCCAGGCTCTACATTGTCAGCACACAGCCTGGCAGGCTCAAACTCACAAACCGTGAGATCGTAAACTGAGCCTAATTCGGTCGCTTAACCAACTCAGTCACCCAGGAGCCCTCCAAGTACACTTTTAAAAGAGCTAAGATGGGATTTCGGCTTTATCAAATATACATATTGTTTCTGTGATAAAAGCAGAGCTGAAATCATGAAGTAGGAAGCATGCCTGTTTGACCAATAAAATAAGCTTGATTTACTCACTGTATTCTAGACTTAGATGGCAATCTGAACTATTTCAACCCAAATTGCTGATAATACTTAAACTGCAGTGTTGCTTGATTGCTAAGTAGTGCTAAGGAACTGTAAAGCCAATACTCGGTACAATGCATGACTTTGAGGTAACTCTAGGTCATAGGGAACAACTAAATTTAGAATCAAGAGATTCGAATTTAATCAAGGCTGAACCCCCACCAGGTCCGAACTGACTCTGGACAAGTCACTCAAATTTTCTGTGTCTCAGTTGTCTCAGTTTATAAAATGACAAAAGAAATATTTATTTCAGTTGGTAGCGTGGAGAACTTAATTTGATAACACAGCTAAAGTATTTGGCACATAATAAGTTCTCCACACTTGTCAGTTTAATATAAGTCATATTTGAATTCTACATTTATCTGACAATAGGGTATTCACTAATGGAGACACTCGGTCGACTTAACAGTCTTTCCTTATACATTGTTTTATCAGCAAACACCCCAATATTAAAGCTTTTAGTGAAATTAGGTATTAATAAGTTGAAGTCTATATATTGAAATGTATTTCTCCTAGACATTTATCTCATTTATCTACACACTGACATGTATTTATCTATATACGTTAACTGTGACTTTTTGTAGGCAAGTTTAGTATTACTAAGTTATTTAAATGCAAGTGTCAGCAAACTTTTTCTGTAAAAGGGCAGGCAGCAAATATTTTAGGTTTCGTAGACCATATGGTCTCCTTCAACTCTTATAGTGCAAAAGCAGCTATAAAAATTACTTAAATCAATAAGCATGGATATGTTCCAATAAAAGTTTACTTGTAGACAGGAATTGTAAGTTCACATGTCATGAACGCTGAGTTTTTTCAAACATACAAAAATGTTAAAAACAAACACAGAAACGGACAACTTGGCTCACAGGCCATCTAAACACAGGTGGCAGGCCTGAAGCCCCCATAGGTGATATTTGCCTGCTGTATTACTTGCTGAATTATTATGATCACTTTTCATTGATCTTGTAGCCCACAAAAAACACAAGTTCTAAACACAAAGTACTGTATCTTCTGATGTATTCCAAATGCCTGAACAGTGACCAGAAGTTAGATAATAAATATTTGTTAAATAAATGGAATGTTCTTTTTCCTCCCAAGCTCTTTATCATAGGAATTTCTAGCAATGTAAGAGTTTTTTACATGCTCTTTGGCACACTGCCACAGGCACAGAGGATTGAAGATTTAAAAAAGGTGAATTTTGACTTCATATCTCTTACTCCAAAGTAATATTATAATTTAAACCATGGTTTCAAAAGAAGTATAAATTAAAGGTTAATAACCTTTTCATGGATATGTGTAGAAAATGAACAGTTCTAGCTATATACAGAAATATGTATGTGTACACACACAACTATTTTCTGAGCATATACAAGTTCGATCTTGACAGCAAAACTTTACAGAATTATCTTACATACGGGTTTATATAAGTTGTTATACACATAAATTATTTCTTTGAGCATGGTACTTAAGCAGATGTTTAATTAGGGCAGCTAAGTGGTAATGACACTAATTAATCACAAAATGAAAACACATTCACCTTAGAAAAACCAACACTATTAAACTCTAAGAGATTAATTGGCTTTTTGAAAAAAAAACACATTGTAACATAATTATCTTAGGACAAGGTCAAATGTTCTGTTGCATCTATGTTTGTACTCAGTAAACATGAAGTCCAAACCATTTACCATAAATCACAGTCCACCTTAGTAATGAAAGAGAAAAGACAATGTTTTTATACAACATTTACATAGCATAATTTTTCAGAAAAAATAATCTAAAATAAATCTGTATAGTTAACCTTTAAACTTTTACATATAAGACTATCTTTAAACTTTCTAGAACGGATATTTTATACTGTAGATCAATTAGTCATATATAATTCTATAGAAAACAGTATAGTTTCCCTAACTCACGTAATTTTTTTTAGGAGGCCAGAGTGGACTATATTCCGTTGTTAGAATTTGATCACATCTTTAATAAAATGAGAACTAGAAAAAAAAAGCTCTTAAAATTGTTATACAATGGAGTTACAGCTGTGAGATTTATTTAAATAGTATTAGCCAAAATCATAATTTAGAAGTTGCAAATTTATTGTCAAGGTTGAATGCTTGAAGAGAACCATTTCATCCACTTGTAAACTTGAGTTAATTAAAACCATTTTTTAATGTTATTTTCAACAAAAGTCTCACTATCATCTGGGCATTTCTGCATCACAGCTATTCTCAGCCACTGTCTTTGTACAAGGCTTTGTTTCAACATATTTAAACACGTCAAGCAGTTTCCACACCAGTAGTAA
This sequence comes from Herpailurus yagouaroundi, assembly GCF_014898765.1. Lineage (NCBI taxonomy): Eukaryota > Metazoa > Chordata > Mammalia > Carnivora > Felidae > Herpailurus > Herpailurus yagouaroundi. The sequence continues at coordinate 18,587,362 of NW_024412405.1, forward strand.
ATGTCATCACCAAGGAGTGAAAAGGCATGAAGGCCTGAGTCACACCTGGCAGAGTAAACAGCCCCTGTATAGCAGATAAGGGACTAAAGTAATTTGCGTAATTATTCCAGATTTTGAATCATAGAATCTAAGTATAGCAGCTATCATCCATTTTCTCAGATGCTGCACTTGAGGGGTCATTAATAGATTGTCATATAGCCCTCAATGTGAACATGGCAGGTGTCAACCATATGCTAAAAAACAAAACAAAAAACAAAAAAATATGCTCTATAACTTTGATTCATTGGTGCCTAGTTTGGCATGAGTGATATACTAAAACCTTCTGTAAAAACATCATGAAAGAAAAATTGTGTTTAATCAAGTAATACATGAACAAATATTTACTGCAGCATATTCAAATAAAATGAAATATATTGATTAAGTTAGAAAAGGCTCTGTAAAATGTACACTTACATGCACACATATATCTTACTTCTATATAAATAGGAGCGTAATTTATGGATGATCTCGTCTTTCTTTTTTTCCTCCTTGATCCTTATCTATTGGAAAGTGATCTACACCAGTATTTATAGCTCTGTGTCATTCATTTTAAAGGCTGAGTGTACATATTTAATAATTTATTCAATTACAATCTTATTTATGGATACTTAGTTTTCCCTTTCCATTTCCAGTAGGATACAGAATTCTGCAGTGAATATTCTGGGCATATATCCTGGTAGTAATGTGTGACTATTACTCTAGGATAGATTCCTGAAGAGAAAATCCTAAGTCAAGGGGGATGCAGACATCAAACTTGAAAATAGAGCTAAATTTTCCCTCAAAATAGCTTGACTCATGCAGTCTACGATTGGATCTGTTTTTTGTACCCTCATTTATAACAGATATTCTGTCTTTCTGATGATGGTCAAGTATATGGAGTAGAAGAACCATTATTGTTTAATTATATTTCTTAAAATACTGTTAGACCAAGCACTTTTCATATACTTTTTGGAAATATTTATAATTCTTTCTCTCTGATCTCTGTGTTCTTATTCTTTATTTGTTATTGGACATCTTTCTCTCATTGTTATATAGGCGATGTTCCTATGCTTGTTATATTTGTTAAAAATATCTTTTCTAATTGTCATGTGTATCTTTAATGTTAAATTTTAGTATTGAGGAATATTTAATTTTGATTTGCCAAATATGTAAATATTTGCATCATGGTGTCTGGGTTTTGATTCTGACTTGGGAATGTCTTTCTCCATTATTATCAAATTTTTCCACTATTTGTTAGTTCTAAACATGTATAATTAAATATTAGCTCTTGGCTTCATCTAAAATGCAGATGTCAGTGTGTATTGTATGACTGTGTTTGATTTATAGAAGGTGTTTATTTACCAATGGATAGACTATAATCAAAGCATTATTTATTGAATAAATCTTTTTTAAAAAAGACAGCTCTACATTTCTGGAGGCTGATTTGGAATCTAATATGTATTCCATACATCTATTTTATTTTTCGATTCATGTATATTATAGTGTCTCTTTTATTATAAGTTAATAAATTTGGGGGCATGTAGTAAAGGAAAACCAAGTCACTACTTCTTTTTAAAAGCTGTCATGGTTATACCTTCACATTTTCTCAACCATATGCATTATAAAGTCAGTTGGTCATTTTTCAAAAAATATCATTTGGGACACTGATTGGTATTACATTGAAAATATATACATATATTATACATATATCATATATAATAGTATATGTAAAATATATTAAAAAATAAAAATACATATATTATATATAATGTATGTATAATATATACACATATATTGACCATATGTATAATATATATATTTTTTCTCCCCAGTGAGAAGATCTTGCAGAGTGTCTAACAGTCTCAAGAAAGCTGGATAACAGAAATTGAAATACCTTACAAGATGCCATAATTCTGCTCTCTAGTCCTGAGATAATATCCTCTAATGAGAGTATGCACTGGGCTGGCAGAGGCTTACTCACAGGCAACTCAAATAAACCATGATATGCTAATACTTTAAACTTACAATGAACAGGATAATTGAGTGAGTTAAGTCCTTATGTCTTCTACATATCATATTTTCTCAATGTAACAAGCTACAGGGTAACACAAATTATAATCAAAAAGTTGATTGAGCATGAAATAAGAACAAAGGAAGTCCATTATTTAATTCAAACATTTAATGATGCAATTGATCCAACTATTCAAAGGAGATTCACAAACCACTTGCCTTGGACAGATAAATTCCCCATGCCAGGCTGTAGTCTCCCATGGGCATTCTTGGAGGCCTATTGACAAATTTACCTTTTTTTACTCTCACATTTGTATAGTTCTGTTTTATAGCAGCCCCACTTCTAATGGACACACATTTTCTTATACATATTTTGCATCCAGTAAGAACGTGATAAGCTATGGGTAACTGTGGGAAATCCGGATAAACAGTGGGTTACAGGACTCAATAGTAAATGCAGCCAAAGGGGGAAATGGTTGGAAATAAACATAGTGCTGTCCATGTAGGGCCATGGTTCACTCAGGTACTGGTAAATCTCACTAACTAGGTCACCATTTTGCCAAAAAACTCAATTTATCTATTTTACAGGGTTAGGTATTATTTTTATAGTTTCAAGTAGGTCTCTAATTCACATTGGTCCCAAGTTCCTGAGGAACATTTTATTTATTCTCTTGTAGTCTAGATGTACTTCTACTTCTCTTTCATATTTGTATTCATCAGAACACTCTTCAGATTTCTATAAAATCATAAAACCCTGAATAGCCAAATCAATCTTGAGAAAAAAGAACAAAGCAGTAGCTATCATACATCCTGATTTCAAACTATATTACAAAGCTACAGAAATCAAAACAGTATGGTATTGGCTTAAAACAGACACACAAATGTGTAACAATAGTATCCAACATTACAGTATCATACAGAATAATTTCATTGTCTTAAAAGTGAAAATGTGCAACACAAGAGTAAACGCTAACATAATCTATGGACTGTAGTTAATAATAGTATTTCAACATTGGCTCATCATTTTGTAAGAAATGCACTACACTAATATGAGATATTAACAGAAACAATTGGGGAGGGGAAGGCATTGAGCAGGTACATTAGAACTCTTTGTACTTCCTGCTCAATTTTTCTATAAACCTAAAACTGCTCCCCCAAAATAAGTCTATTATGTTCTTAATGAGGTGTGTTTAATTATAGTCCTCTTAGAACATTTCCATATTTTAGTTAGAGGAATAATGTAGCATTAATAAAACATTTAAAACAAAAAACAAAAACAAAGAACAAAAACAAAAAAAGAAAAACTAGACACATAGATCAATGGAACAGAATAGAAGACCAGAAATAAACCCATCCATATATGGTCAATAAATTCACAATCCAGGAGCCAAGAATCTACAATGGGGAAAGGACAGTCTCTTCAACAAATGTTGGGGAAACTGGAGATGTAAAATAGTGAATCTAGACCTCTATCTTACATTATACGCAAAAATTAACACAAAATGGTTTAAAGACTTAACAGTAAGACCAGAAACCATTAAACTCCTAGAAGAAAACATAGGCAGCAAACTCCCTGACACCAGTCTTGGTAATCATTTTTTGGATCGACAAATTGACAAAATGTCAGTTTGGATTGACAAAAGCAAAGGCAAGAAAAGCAAAGTTAAACAAGTGAGACTACATCAAACTAAAAAGCTTCTAACCAACAAAGGAAACCATCAATAAAATTAAAAGGCAACCTACAGAATGGGAGAAAATATTTGCAAACCATATATAAAATAAGGGGTAATATCCAAAATATATAAGGAACTCCTACAACTCAACACCAAAAAACAATCTGATTGAAAAACAGAGTATTCAAAATGACATTTTTCCAAAAGACATAAAAATGGCCAAGACACACAAAGAAGCTCAATATCACCAATTACCAGGGAAACACAAATCACAACCACAATGAGATATCACCTTACATTTGTCAGAATGGTTTTTAACAAAAAGATAAGATATAACAAATGTTGATGTGGGGCAAAGGGAATCCTTATTTATGTACTGTTGCTAGATATGTAAATTGGTTCAGCAAGTATAGAAAACATAGAGAGGTCCCTCAAAAAATTCAGAAATAGGAATAGCAATTCCATTTATGGCTATTTATAAAAAGGAAGAGAAAACATACTAACTGGAAGATATACATATGCACTCCCATATTCATTGCAACATTATTTATAGTAGTCAAGGCAATGGAAACAACCAAAATAATCTTTGATAGATGAGTAAAGAAGATATAAATATACAAGCACACACATAGGCACAATGAATTATTATTCAGCTGTTAAAAAAAATTGAAGAAGGAAATCCCACCATTTGCAACAACATTGATAGATCCTAAGGGCATTTATGCTAAGTGCAACAAATCAGACACAAAAAGGCAAATAGCATATGATCTCACTCACATATGGAATCTAAGGAAAAGAAGAAAACTAATTTATGGATACAGACAGCAAATTGGCAGTTTCCAGAGGCAGGGAGTGCAGGATGCGTGAAACGGGTAAAGGTGGCTAGGGATGCCAACTTTCAGTTATAAAATAAATAGGTCATAAGTAAGTTTTGCACAGCATGGGGACTATAGTTAGTGTTGCTATGTTATGTATTTGGGAGTTGCTAGAAGAGTGGATCTTGAAAGTTCTCAACATAAGAAAAAGAATTTCTAACTGTTTGATGGATGTTAGCTAGACATTGTTTACATGTGTCATTTCTCAATGTTTGCATGTGTCAAAGCATTATGTTGTATACCTAACACTAATCTTTTATGTCAATTGGATCTCAAAAAATGAGCGTTTCTCAACTAGCTAAAAGTAGCTATCCTATCTCCCATGGTATGATTTTAATTTTTGTGTATTAATACATTTTTCAAATATTTTGCTACATGATGATGTCCAGATGTCTCAACATCCTACTCAGTCTTCTGTTCAAATCTTAAGTACCTAGGGCATATCAAAACCTTGGAGACAATAACTAGATACAACAGTACTAGTGTTGGTTAATGAGCATGTATTCTCGACCCCATTTTTGTATTGTCAAGTGTATCTTTAAAAAAAAAAAATTTTTAGCGTTTATTTTTGAGACAGAGAGAGAGAGACCATGAACGGGGGAGTGTCAGGGAGAGAGGGAGACACAGAATCTGAAGCAGGATCCAGGCTCTGAGCTGTCAGCACAGAGCCTGACACCCGGCTGGAACTCACAGGCCGCGAGATTATGACCTGAACCAAAGTTGGACGTTCAACCGACAGCTACCCAGGCGCTCCAAGTCAAGTGTATCTTTTTAAACAAAACCCGACCTACGCATTTTTATTACGTTCTCCTTTTTTACCAACACAAATATATTTTACTGGGAAACATCGTGCCAATTCCCCTGCATTAATGTTTAAAATTTTCACTATTAGAGTTACAAGGATGAAAAAGTCACAATCCTTGTATCGATACATGACAGCCCAACAGTGGGGCACCACACCTCAGAAAAACACCAGATGTACACAACTGTCCACAGTATTCATTGTATATCTGTCCCATTCTCCTTTCTTGAAAATGTTTTCTCACCGGAACCTTTTCTGAATGGGTGAGCCTACGTGGTCTCATTGCTCCCAAATAACTCTGTTTGCTGGTCATAGCTGTATGCACATATGGATATCTGGCTCAGGGCACTTGTTTTAGGGGAATTCAATTCATTAGTGTAAGCTCATCCAAATACACTCTTCCTTTCAGAAATTTTGGATTGGAAAATGGAGAGACTGTTTAGATTCATTATCGGTAGAAATGAAGGATGTTATAAAACTAGGTCCATACAATGTCACATACAATCCAAAGCCCTGGAATACAATGAAGTCAAAGGAGGAGACAGAAGTGCTCTGCAGAGAGAAGTTGGAGATCTGAGGTAAGCAGAGCTATATGCTTCTGAGGGCCCATAAACTAAAGAGAGAATAGCCTTGACTCATGGCTTTTCATTTCTCTGTCAACTACAAAACTCTTCGTGGCTTGGATGAAAAATGTCTCTTTTGTCCATGGAAAGCTGCCAGATTCCCCTGTGTCTCATCAATAATACCCTATCATATTTGAACTACTTTGATTGGACTCTTCTGCCTCATAACAACATTGTGAGTAAGTCAGGCATCATGGGACTAGAGAAAGGTAGCCACCAGTTTTGCTTTGGAAAGTCAGGGAATCCTACACTGAGTAGGTGGCATATGTTCCGGGTCCTGAGGAGGGAATGTAAATTAGTAAAGAAATTAATAGACTGATTCTATGTAGGGGTAAATGATGACACAATCTGATATATCTGGAAATTAGTAAGGAAATATCTTGGTCACATTAATTTCCTTAGATAAGGAAAAAGTTTATGTGCTGTGTTAGTTTACATACTTATTTTGAGACAGAAAGAAAGAGGAGGGGAGAGGCAGAGGGAAAGAGAATGAATCCCAAGCGGGCTCTGCACTGCCGATGTGGGGCTCAAACTCACAGAGAGATCATGACCTGAGCCAAAATCCAGAGTCAGATAGATACTTAACTGAGTCACCCAGACACCCCATAAAGCCGGTTGAATTTTTACTAGTCAATAGACATGTGACTTTTGTCAAAGACCTGGAGGCAATAAGGTAGCAAAACATGTGGATATCAGGAGAAGAGCATTCCAGCCAGAAGGAATAGTAAGAACAAGAGCCCAAAGGCAGGGCCTGTCTGGCATGTCTTAAGAACCACTAGGGCAGTGTGGCAGTGAGGTCAGTAGAGATTGGAACCAGAGCATAGTCTGTAATCCAATCTAGGAATCTGGGCCTTTATGCTGAAAGACAGGAAACCAGGGAGCATTTTTCAGCAGATAAATGATGTGATCTGAATTTGATTTTAGAGCCACTGTTAAATATTTTTCATTGAATCACAAATGCATGTCTGCTTTTAATTTGCCAAAGATAACTTCAAGAATGTAATAATAATTCAGTCTTGACATCTAGCTTAGTTCATATATAAGCTACTGAAAAACTAGATCAATGAACTGATATTCTTTAAGGAATCCATAACCCCTTCTTAGTACAAAATTTTAAGCAACAATGTTAAAGAAAATATGACACCATATTTTATAATCCAGACCTGGAACAAATGAATTTTTTTCTCAGATTAAGTACAATCTAAAAAAAAAAAAAAAGTGAAACAAATATCCAAAGAATACAACATAGACTATCCGGCAAACAAAATGCACTAATTGTTAATTCTTACTATTATCAATTAGAAATAATAACAGATTTTTATTTTTGTTTAACCAAGTTACACATAGTAAGATTGATACTCCTTTAAAGGAGTGAGCGGCCTAACCACCACCTATAGAATGTCCAATTGAAAGCAATGCAAATTTGAGATGAACACTCTTTATTAGCTACCCAGAGTAATCTGTGGAGTATATGGGTTAGTAAAAGCTAATTAAACATCAGATGATATCTTCCAAACTGTTCCATTTCTAATTCGTTGACCTTAACCACTCTTTAAAATAACAATCTTAGCTAGCAAAAGCTTCAAGTAAAACTGTCAGGAAGGTATATGAAACTTATTTCCATTTGTTTGGAATAAAAAGTAAGAAACTCTAAACATAAGCTATTTCTCTTTCCATTTCACCCTCACATTTTATTACTCAATAATTCTAAAAAATTAAAAGTTCCCAGAACACATTGTTTAACTCCTCTGTGACTATAAAGGCTCTTCCCACCACATGGATACGTCTTCCAACTTATCTGCCTAGCAAATTTCATACAGACTCTCTCCATCTGAAGCTTTCCCTCAACTGAAGCTCAGTTAACTCCTCCTCCTCCTGTTTTCCTGAATTAGTTTCCTATTGCAGCTACAATACATTCCTCTTTCTGACTATAGTCTGGAAAGGTTCTCCACTTTTTGATTAGATGGTAGACACTCCTATAATCCAGGGTCATCTCCCTCCATCAAGGTCCCTAACTTAATCATGCCTACAAACTCCCTTTGTTATATAAAATAACATATTCACAGGTTCCAGGAATTAGGATGTGGACATCTTCTGAGCTCTTCAGCCTTACTGCAAAACCTAAAACCCTAAGGCATCCACTACAGTAAGTACCACTGGTAGCATAATTATTGGTTTGCAATCTATCTCTCCAAAAAAGTGCACTCTTGGCCAGTAGAGTGTATATTTGTTTTACCCATAACATTGAACAGTGCTTAATTTAATGCTAAGTAGCTCAATAAATAAATGTGTAAGAAAAATATACATTAAAGTCTATATAGTACTGTTTAAGGACAATGGAAAATTAGAAGTAGTGAATGTTTATTTTAGTGAAATTTCTATCCATAAGAATTTTGCACTCTATGGATTTTATTCTATAATACTTTAGGGATACTTTCACTCTGTAAATCATTTTATATAATTAGGAGATAAATTTTCTATTTGTTATATTGATATTTTGATGACAAGGACCATGATTTTTTTATGGGTTTTTTCATCATTGAAATTGAAGTAATGATGGGATTTTATTTGTTCTTAGCTCATATTTGTTTATACTTTCCTGTTGTGTGGTACAACAGCTATTAAATATTTAAATTTTATCATTAATTGTCAACATCTGTGATCATTATGCACAAGCAACTGATATTCCCTCAGAACTTAGCCAGATATATAGATAAGCTACAATTTTTCATCTTCCAAATAAATTACAAGTAAAATTCCTTCACTATTGTGCAATGATTTTCTTTTTAGAACTGGTCATGTGGTTTAGTAACAGAGTCTCCACATACAGTTTTAAACTTTGTTTACCAGTAATTTAAATGTTCATTAAGCATATGCTTGACACAGGTTTCTCTGAAAATTCATATGCAGAATGGAATCAAACTGAGAGACCTTCTAGCCCAATCTATTTAATTCATTCATAAACCTGGAATGGAAGACTTCTAAAATCAAATGAATTGTGTAACTTTACAATGTTTAACACAGTGGAAAGACATTTGTACATTTTCTCAATACGCTAGAAGAATTCACATTGTGAAGAAATGTTTTTACATCTGAGACTGCCCATACAGTAAGCATATTCATCATTTATTCTCTGTGTCAAAATTCTGACAGAAATTCAAATAATTGAATTTTTTTTAAAAAAAGCAATTTTGAGCCTTTTTTCACCTTGGCATGATGTTATTTTAATATTTATCTGGTTTTTAAAAGAGGTAATAGTGCCAGTATTCAAGACAATAATGACATTAAATTAACTCTGAGCATCATCCAGTGCTTTGTTAAAATCAATGCATATTGCACTTGGACCTTCTCTTTATAGACCAATGTGTTACTTCCATAAAATTTATTGATTGAAGTTCATTTTTGCCCTAAGCTTCTATGATTTTTCAGTACTTATTAACTTTATCTTGTTTGTTCATAGATTTTTCTTTAAATTGATTATATAATAACAGACTAATCACACAATAATTTCCTTCTTTTATGTCTTGATTTTTTATCACACTTCTTTCTATTTCTCCATAAGTTTTCAAAGGAACTTTGTCAATAGTCTCCTTTCCCAAATGCAAGGGAATGCTATGCATTAATTTGTATAGCTATGTATCAGAAGAAATAACGTATTTAATTTTTGTGAGCAGTAATAGGAGAAAAAGAATCATTGTGAAGCTATATCTCAAAAAGTAGTACCAAGAGGTTGTAGCAAAAGAATAAACTTGGGGATTCTTATTACAAACTTGATCTTAATAGTAAAAAGGAGAACAAAGAATGTCTATATTTGGAAAAATGGTCTCAATTTAATGAAGTGGTTTAGTATCTGAAACAAAGTTCCAGTTAAAAACACAGGGACTATTTTATAAAGGTTACCAATAGGGCATTTTATCAGTTAGTAGTTAACAACATTTTTCTTTTAAAAATGCATAGAACATATTTGGAAAGATAGTGCTCTTTTTCACACATAATTCAGATTGTATAGTTTTAGAAATAATTCCTGTTTTTGCACATCAGCTTAGAAACAGATAAAAGAAATGTTGATAAATTCAATTTTTTCGTGTCTTCCTGTTTAAAAGTACACCAGTATAATTTCTTAATATCACACTCATAGAAAAATTCTAATTCAGTTACTAGTGGATATTTTCCCATAAACTAAAATTCTATCTAGTGGAGAATTAAGATTATAATTTTGAGCTTCATATTCATATGCAAACCTTGATGAAAAGATCCATAGTGGAGGTTAATATTCATCAGATAAAAAAAATCTGCAAAAAGGTAAATAATACCTAGCAAATGGCCATCAGTGTCTAGTAATTGAGAATTTTTTGTTATACTGTTTTTCAAGAATATTATCAGAAGACAGGAAGGCAAACTCTTCCTCTCCATTATGTGGGTGAATTTTAGATTTACTTTAACTGTTCATCATACTGAGTACTTTGTATTTCGTCTGACTTAATTTAGCAAGACATTGAGGTCTCTAAGCAAATGAGATAGGAAAATACATTTGGCTGGGGAAAATATCTTATTTTATTGATATACTCTAGGGTACACATATGATCTGGGTTTACTTATGCACTTTTATGCTGTAAAGGGGTCTCCATGTTCTGAATTTCCCATCAGAATGGCCTATGAATGAACACATAGTGCATCTGACTACCTGGGTCATGGTAAGCACACATTTGTGAACTATGGGACTCTCTGTGCCTTGGTCTTCTTAACTGTAAAACACCTCCAAATTCCTTCTAGCTCCAAATATATTACAGTAGGGTAAAATGCCTTATTGTTTTAACAAGTGTAAAAAGTGCACAACCATGAATTCAAGGGAATTAAGGGCTTATTAAGACATTGGTCTGAAACAGATAAAATAATGACATCCAAGGTTGGGGGTTCATGGAAAATAGCAATGAATACAAGGAAAGTTTAACTGCATGGGTACTGCTCTTGGTTTCCTAGATTATAATGACACTTCTCGTCTTAATTACATACAATAAGAAAAGACATTCATGTGAAATAAAAACGAATGGCAGAATAATTGATGATCGCGTTAGCTCTGATTTGGGAAATGTCATGGATTTGGATGATGCCAGTGCAGCACACAAAGGGTGAATGGGAGGTTAAATTGATACAATGAACTGGATACTTAAAATTTCCTGGGTTAAGAGACCTGGTATTCCTTAGTCATACTTTGTATGAAACTTTCTAGCATTAATCTATTTTGTGTGGATCTACTTTATTCCACCCCTCTGACACTTGGAAGGATACCCTAGGTACAGCAGCAAAGGTGTACCAACTCTAAAAACACCAGAGGCAGTCAATCATCTCCTTTGTAACTGTTAGTACCACACTTTCCATTAAATGTGAGAAAACAGAGGACATGTCAATGCAGATATTTTTTTAAAGCTTGAATACACTCCACTCTTGAAAGAGAAGAGCCTAGAGATTTTAAACACTAGTTTCATACTACTAATTTTCATATTCTTAATCATTTGTCATAAATAGGATATCATGTTAGTATTATGAACTTGAAATATTGACACAGACAAAGTAGTCTTGAAAATAATTTACTCAACTTACACTTATCTGACATTGTAAACTAAGTGTTCTTGTTGAAAAAGAATCTTGAAATTTTTGAATATATAAAATATATATTGAATGTATAAAATCTATATAAAATTTTAAATAACTTTGAAAACTGTGATTATAAAGGGATCCCATCTTTACACTAGAATTACATTTATTTTTTTAATGAATTATTAAGCAAGTTTTATTTGTTTTATTTTTTTATTTTTTCAATATATGAAATTTATTGTCAAATTGGTTTCCTTACAACACCCAGTGCTCATCCCAAAAGGGGCCCTCCTCCATACCCATCACCCACCCTCCCCTCCCTCCCACCCTCCATCAACCCTCAGTTTGTTCTCAGTTTTTAAGAGTCTCTTATGTTTTGGCTCTCTCCCACTCTAACCTCTTTTTTTTTTTTTTTTTTAGAATTACATTTAAAGTAAAGTATCAGAGCGCCTGGGTGGCTCAGTTGGTTAAGCATCTGACTTCAGCTTAGGTCAGGATCTCACAGTTCATGAGTTTGAGCTCCACATGGGGCTCTGTGCTGACAGCTCAGAGCCTGGAGCCTGCTTTCGATTCTGTGTCTCCCTTTCTCTCTGCTCCTCCCCCACTTGCACTCTGTCTCTGTCTCTCAAGAATGAATAAACATTAAAAAATAATAATAAATTAAAAAAAAGTATCAATGATGTACTTCTATTTTTTTAATTTTTTTTTCCATTTTTTAGTGATGTACTTTTAAGGTAAAACCTGAATAAACAGTTTAAGATTATCAAGAGCATCTGAGTGGCTCAGTCAGTCAAGAGTCCAACTCTTGATTTCTGCTCAGGTCATGATCTCATGGTTCTTGAGATCAAGCCTCGCACTGGGCTTTAGACTAAAAGTGTGGACCCTGTGGGATTCTCTCTCTCCCTCTCTTTCTGTCCCTCGCCCTGCCCTGCCCCCATGCACACACTCTCTTTGTCTCTCTCAAAAATAAATAAACATTTTAAAAAGAGATGATCATACTGGGAGTTATTTATTGATCTCTGTTAAGCATCTTCTATGGAATCATCTCAGGAAAATGATGGCTCAGTGGAAAGAACATGGGAGAAGGCCATGCTCGTGTTCCACTGTGGTGATCCACTAGGAAGGAGACTGAATGTAGGTCTAGTTCCTGTCTATAAATCAGGAATAATAAAGTCACATTCACCCAGCACATATTTGTTCAGGGTTTCAACTTTTTACTGGAATTAGAAAAATTAGAAAATAATGAATAAATAAGAGGAATATTAAGTGCACGATAGTTGCCAGGTATGATGTTGGATGCAAAAGAATACATGGGTTAAATTATTTTGCTTTAGTTTAGTTTTATTTACGAAAATAGGCTTTGAATTACTGGGAAGTTTGTCTTTTTTTTTTCCCCTTTAGTTACTTGTTCAACCAATTTTAATTGAGCATGTCCCAAATGCTTGGCACCATTTCTAGTATCTGAGGACACAGGGGCAAACAGGAGAAACAATACCTTTACTTTCAGAAACCCACTCATCTTGCACATTTTAAAATTAACATTGTAGCAATCAGAAAACAATACTAAACAGAAAGCAACAAAAAATAACTAAAATGGAAGGAAAAAGGGAAAATGTTAGCTATTCTGAAAACCTTTTCACCTCCTTTCTTGGTAATTTTATAGAATTAAAATCACTCACATTTCAAACACAAAGCAATTCATGGAGCATTATGAATATTAGACAATAACAGTTAAATGAATAAACTTTATCTAGAAAAGCCATATGTAATAGAATACCAGTAACTAATTTGATTCTGAAAAACACCACAAACTAATTTGTTTTTGTCTTTATTTTTTAAAGAAAATGGTAAAAAAGATTTTTTTCCAATAGAATAAGCTGCTAATATAGTTGTGTTATTTCTTCTGCAGAAATTATTAGTTCCATGAATGACTTTCTTATCATTTAGCAAAATAATGTAAGGAGCACTTGGGTGGCTCAGTTGCTTAAGCATCTGACTTTTGATTTCTTTCTACTCAGGTCATGAACTCACAGTACATGGGATTGAGCCCTGCGTCGGACTCTGCTGACAGCACAGAGCTTCCTTGAGATTTTCTCCATTTCCCTCTTTCCCTTCCCTGCTTGTTCTCCCTCTCTCCCTCCCTCCCTCCGTCTTTCAAAATAAATAAATACACTTTAAAAAATGTAAAAATGGCAACACTGAGAAAATCTGCAATTTCTCTATTAGTATTTGGACTATGTATGACCTTGCAGTTTATTGACAGGTATCTCCAACCACTTTTCTACTCCCTCATTATAAAGAATCTAATAATATTGTATAATCACAGAATCTCCAGAATGCTACAACACGCTAGTCTGTTTCAAGTTGCTTTTACAGTACTTAATGCATAGTTAGGAAAACTACATATTTTAAATTACTTTAAGCTATTTTATTTAGCCATTAAATCCTTAAATCTCACCTATTAACATTTCAGCAGGTCAGTACAATTTTATAGGCATCTTGCCTTCAGCTTTGCAAAACCTAATGGAAAAGAAATGTGTTGGGCAAAATTGAGTATGAAAATATAGTATAGTAGTTCTATGTTAAAGTATGGCTTTTGAGTTATAACTCCAGTTATCTATTGTTTTGAATGTAACAAATTACAATTTGACTAAGAAACATTCACAGGTAATCATTAGGGAGGTTTTGGAGAAAGGCATGGATCTATTCTTCTTGAGAAGAGCAAGTAGAACTATACTGCTGGACCACAAGAAATAAATCTCAAAAGCCGAGTTTAAAGTGGGTGGAAGAGAAGGATGAAGAGAATTTCCATTCGTTCTGTGAACCTCCTGTGACCTAGTAAAACACTCCAAAAGAGCATAATTAACCCAAGGGGGGGGGGGGGGGGGAGGGGGGAAGGGCTTCTAACTGACTTCAAATTCTTAGAGATTTGTCAAGAGTTTCCAACCGACTTTCAAGAGCTTTTTGGCTTCCACATTGATTCAATTCACTTAAGAACATCAAGAGAAAAGCTACAAGCTTAATCAAGTAAAAAAACAAAACAAAACAAAAACAACTATGCAAACATGTTATGTTTAAATATCCTTGGAAATGATACTGTCAAACTCAAGGTGCAACAGAGATCAAGATGATAAAGTAAAAAAAAAAAAAAAAAAAAAAACACGTATTATCACTATGTTGTATAAAATTAATATGGGCCCCAAATATCTCAGAAACCGCATACCATCAATCTGAAGAATGCGGAGACTCAAATCTCAATTGCAATGCTGAAAGGGAAATCTGCACAGAACTGCCTACTTAACAGGTTCCTTACTGTCATTAGTAGACAATCAACGTCAAGTGCATACATGATATCCCATGCTTTTCTTATATTTGCCCCAACATCCTGCTATTAATAAAGTGATGGCTGATCTTACTGTTGAAGAGGTTAAACACTAAAGAAGACCATATTACCTAATCCTGGTTAGTTCAAATTCTAGTTAGAGTCATACCTACCACAATAATTATGCTAACTTCTTTCCCACTCAACACATTACCAAGGAGAATACAGACTTTCTGAGAAAAAGGGATCAACTATAGCTCAACTGTTTTCAATAAGAGACTTTCTGATGGTTTAGTAAAGGCAATTAAGTACAATTAAGAACTTTTATTTTTTAAGCAAACAGGGAGCTTTCAAACAATTCTTTCTGCCGACCTAGGTGGGCTGCCACAGAAAATTCAGCAAGATATCACTTTTAAGCCATTGACTTCCATGATAAATGAGAAGATTATGCAATGAACCCACTGGAGCAAGGGCTCTGTGTTCTTTATACCTAACAGTGTAATGTCCTCTTAATGTACATGCTTGCTTCTTCAATTTCTGCTTGGATGATTAAAGGCAAAATGTTGGTATCTTCAACAGAATTCAACATAGTAACTTATACTTTCAATTCTTTTGAATTTCTGTAAGAATATTCTAATGAAATAACTTCCAAAAACCTTGCAAATTTAATATGGATTATAGACAGTTTTTTCTTATGTATTTTTATCTCCTTGACTTTCTTTTAATTTTGATCTTACTATTCAAAAATTGAATATAATCTTTGCAAGTCACCAGAATAATTTCTTATATTCCTCCACATTGGTTGAATTAATTCCATCAGTGAAAGGAAGTTTAAACATAGTGTGGTGTTTAGACTTCTAATACAATAGTATAGTCATTTTTATTAACTCCTTTTGTTTATTTAATATATATTTAAACAGGACAGTTCATAATGCTATGTACCTCTTACAATGTACCGAAGAGTATAGAAAGACTTCCACCATATGAGCTTTCATCAAGGAGCTCACATATTGCAGAGAAGACCCAATTATGTTATTTATTTTTCCTTCAATTTTCTCAAAGCAGTACCTCCTTAGAAGACTAATCAAAAAGAATTAGAAGTCAAAACAAAGAGTGGCAAGTATATAAATTATTCGCCAGTTGAAGTGTCTACTCTGGAAGTCTGTCACTGGAAGTTCTATTTTGGGAACAGAAATACTTCATGATTTCATATTAGTTTGTTTTATAAATCACACTATAAGGGTTCTTTGAAATCAAAGTCAACAACCTCTATCTGCCCCTGAATATGTCCTAGGAAAAAAATTAATCACCTTATGTCCCATCCCAAGAGCTGAGATCCTTTTTATTTCATAAACCATATAAGAAAGTTCAGACAATATTTTATTTGTCAAAAATTTATAGGCTTGAAATGGAGAAAGGAAACATGATTCAGGTTTAATCTCTTTATTCTGAAAATTATTTAATTAACCAAATTATATATTCTTACTAGCAGAATAAAAAATAAATAATATAAAACAAAATGATAGCTGCCATAGGAAATACAGACTTGAGGGTTTTGTAAAGTTCAAAAGACAGGAGAATTTCCCATGGGAGGGAAAAAGGAACTTTAATGGCCTTCTGGTTAGATCCTAAAAACACTAAAATTTGGGCAGGTGGGGAAAATTCCAAGACAATGTGACAGCTTACGCAAAAGAGTTCAGAAAGCAAATAGATTTGCATAGTATGCCACAATTAGTTAGCATTTGTGCAAATAATGGGGTATAAGGTTTCTAGGTTAGTAGGAAAATTTCACTATACATATGTATGAAATTATTCTTTTTGTTTTCTTCTTGTTGTTCTTACTATTTAGGCACTTTGAAATTTACCTTCCTTTTTATTTTCAATCAAATATATCTTGGACATAGGATATTGAAATTTGTGCTGCTTTATGCTTTATCTCATTTAGGGTTCAGAATCTCACTGATGATGCCAAGATTGTTTTACCACCGATTTTCCTACTCCATTCCTTTTTCAAAATGGGCTTTGTAGTGAGAGGCAATTCATGAAGAAAAATGGTAAGTTACAGCATATCCCACAGGCCAGGACTGACTGCAAATTTGAATTTTTTTTTCTAAGCTCAACCAATACCTGACCACAAACTAAATTGTAAAAGCTGAGAGTCAGCCAGCCACAAATAATTCTGCACTGTCTACTCAGGGGGAGCTGCTGTGTTAGATGCCCTTGGGAAAACAAAGAAGTACACAATATAATTGTTGCCCTGAAATAACTTAGGTTCTTAGTTGAAGGGATGAGACACAGAAACACAAAGTGAAATAATAGTGAAAGATAAAGCATGGTTAGGCAAATATATGATAGATATGGATGTGTCGGAAGGGAAGGCAGTTTCTATCCTGGGGCACCTAGGTGTCAGTGAGTAATAAGTTGCTCCTGATGGAAGTATGTTCAGTACCGCAAAAAGTCCAAAGGAAATGCACATTTCTTTCCTTTGTCCCAGAATCACATGAAATCAGTGTGACAACACTGTTTATCATTAGGAGGAAAACAAGTTACTGCTGCAGGGGTCCAATTTGTATGTGTGTTGGAGGGTAAGCAGCTGGCAGAGTTTAAATATGGTAGAAAAGGAAGCAATGCCACTTAAGGTATGGTCTTTAATGAGTATATAGTGTAAAATGATGCCCAAGGTCCATTCTAGATGGGATTTCAGTGATAGGCCTAACAGAGGATAATCTATTCAAGAGCTAAGCATTATAACATAGACCACTCTCCAATGGCATGTAACAAGAATTTCTACTAATACATTTATCACAGTTTGTAATTATTTTAAGGCACCATATTTTATCTCACTAGACTATGCGATTTTATTTATTTTTTTTTTAATGTTTTATTTATTTTTGAGACAGAGACAGAGCATGAACTGGGGAGGGTCAGAGAGAGAGGGAGACACAGAATCTGAAGCAGGCTCCAGGCTCTGAGCTGTCAGCACAGAGCCCGATGCAGGGCTCGAACTCATGGACCGTGAGATCATGACCTGAGCCGAAGTCAGACTCTTAACTGACTGAGCCACCCAGGTGCCCCTAGACTATGCGATTTTAAAAGGAGGCATTCTAATTTATTCATCTCTGTAACCCAGTCTCCAGCATAACACTTGACATACATACATATTATAATAAAAAAAAGTTTGTGAAAGAAATACATAGAAATGTGGAATCAAGTCATGAAGAATATTTAATGTGAATTGGCAGGATCTTCTCTATAGAAGTTTTGAGTAGAGGCTTGCCTTGACCAGAACTCTGGGAAGACATATCCAGTTGAACAATAAAACACACATAGGAGAAGAGGGTAAACAAAGGGAGAAGCAAGTTATGGGCTACTAAAAGTGTAGGAGGGGAATGAAGAGATTCTGGGTTAGGATGGGGATGGGGATGTGGGGCAGAGAATGAGAGGTAAATTTTAGCAGTAGAATCAACTAGATTTAGTCAACATGTGGCTATGTGGTCAAGAAGCAGAGGACGGCCTCAAGGTTTTGAGTCTGTGGAACTGCAACTGTGATATACCATAAACAGAAATAGCAACAATCATTTTTCCTAGGTGAAATAATTTTAGCCTTGGACAGATGGAATTTGAGGAATCCTTGATATGTTTAGGTGGGAATATTTAGCAGAGAGTTAAAAATTCCAGAGAAATTATATTGGAGTAAAAAAAATATAGCTATGATAACATTACTCTAAACATCTAAGAAAATAAGAGCAAAAATTGGGGAGGAAAAAAAGGAGCAATGAACAAATATTCAAAGTGTCACTGTGTTACTGCCATTTAAAATAAATTGAGTACAATTAATTTAGAAAATAAATTGCTCCTAGGTTATAGCTTCATATAATTTTTGTATCAGGCCCCATTTTAGGACTCTGAAAGAAAACTTGACATACTAAAATGCAAATATCTGAAATTCATTATTGGGGCACAGCCTGCATTTTGGGATCTTCCTTTCCCCTGCTTTTGGCTTCCTGTTCCGTTTTGAACAACCAGGTGAGATGGTAAATGTACATACACATACCTATATGCTTATATATTTTAAGATAATGTATTATATTTTTTTCATATATTATGGTACCTTACGCACATCGCAAAATGATAACAGAATCATTACTTTCAACCATCTATGACAGATATATGCACAAATTTTGTATATGAGAAAATTTCTGAGGTCTCGATTATCAGAGTAACAACTTACAGTTTCAGTACCAGTACATAAAAAACTTGAAAGCAGTCACCTCTTGTCCTTACAGCAAGAAAAATCTAAACAAACAGAAAATCAGTAACTTTTTCTTGGCTCCATCACAGAAGTGAGTATGCAGCGAAATCACCTCCATGAAATTTGGAGATACAGGCAAATACATGGAGTCACTGATGAGATCTGCATGTCTGGGACAGAAGTTGTTGGAATCACTGAACAGTACGAACACTTTAAAGGTAATCTTAACAAACTGCCAGAGATTGAGTGTAGACTAGCAAGCAATGAAACCTCCATCTTAGGGGGAACCCACACTTTCATGAGTTTCACCTTTAGGAACACTACCAGATTCTCAAACTAGTGATCCAAGAAATGTCCCCTCTTGGTACCAACAGAAAGAGGGGAAGAACAATCATTATAAATACACCCACAGCATTACCTGTAATAAAGTCTTACTCTCAGGGAACAAAGGTCATTACCAGAGTCTTGTCTTAGCTGAGAGAAAGGCATTGCTCCCACCAGACTACTCGAGCCTTCATGTTTCACCAAAGAGAAGAAGAGAGCTATGCAAAGGTGACATGAAGATCAAAGTTCAGACACATAGGCCCACTAAAAGACTGAGATTTAATTATAAGATTATAGAATGCTTATCCTCCCTCGGACCCTACCTCCACACCAATAGGACTACAATTTGATAATTGTGGATTATAACTAAAAAGGCTGTGAGGCACAGACTCTCCTAGAAGACCCCAAAGTCAAGAAGGTAGGCAAAAAGAATAACCATGGATCAATTTTAATCCTCTGGCATCTATACAGCAAACATTCAATCCAACACCTTGCCAGATGAACATAAATCCTGAGACTAAAAATCTATTTACCTCATTTCCTATTACCCAATACAACCTGTTTGGCTGGCCTTCCTTCCTTCCTTCCTTCCTTCCTTCCTTCCTTCCTTCCTTCCTTCCT
>NW_024412405.1:18607486-18613812 GCF_014898765.1 Herpailurus yagouaroundi
CCTTCCTTCCTTCCTTCCTTCCTTCCTTCCTTCCTTCCTTCCTTCCTAAGGTTAATTTATTTTGAGAAAGAGCATGAGCAGGGGAGGAGCAGAGAGAGAAAGCAAGAGAAAGAATCCCAAGCAGCCTCCACACTGTTAGGACAGAGCTTGATGTAGGGCTTGATCCCATGAACGTTGAGATCATGACCTGAGATGAAATCAAGAGTCGGATGCTTAACCAACTGAGCCACCCAGGTGCCTCCAACCTGTTTAGCTTTCAACAAAAAATTACAAGGTATGCCAAAGGCAAGTAACATACAGTCTGAAGAGTCAAAGTAATTATCGAAACCAGACTCAGATGGGACATAAATGTTGGAAGTATCAGATAGGGAATTTAAAATAATGATGGCTAATATGTTAAGGACTCTAAAGTAAAAAAAAGTAGACAACATGCAAGGATAGATGGGTAATGTAAGCAAAGATAGGGAAACTGTAAGAAAGAATAAAAAGGAAATGCTAGATACCAAAAATAATGTAACAGAAATGAAGAATGCCTTCCATAGTTTTGCTGGTAGTCTAGGCACAGGTGAGCAAAAAATCAGTGATCTTCAGTCAAAGGAAACTTCCCAACTAAAATACAAACAGATAAATGAAAAATATCCGGGGGGGGGGGGGCCAGAAGATCCAAGAACTGTGGACTATGGTGTAACATGAATAATTAGATCACAAGAAGTAAGAAATGACAAAGCAAAAAAATCATTGAAGTCAGAATGCTGAGAATCTTTCAAAGTTAATGCTAGACATGATAGATACATGGAAGCTATCATGGAAGATACATGGATAGATACAGGAAGCTCAGAGAACACAAACCAGAGTAAACACAACAAACAAAAACTAAAAAATTCCATCTAGACATATCATATTCAAACTGATGAAAATCAAGACAAAAAGAAATTCTTAAAAGAAGTTGATGAGGAAGGGGACATCTTCCCTATGGAGAAACACGGGTAAGAAATCTAGTGGACTGTTCATCAGAAGCCACGCAAACAAGAAGAAAATAGAATGAAAACATGAGAAGTATTACCAGGAAGATAAAACAAAAAATCACCCCCAACCTGTATTTCTATATCTAGCAAAAGTTTCCTTCAAAAAGTAAGGACAAATAGAGACTTTTTAAGACAAACAAATGCCAAAGAAAGTTTTTCAGGGAGAAAAAAAATATATCTATATGAACAAAAGAAGAGTGTTGAACAAGGAATAAATCTTTAATTTTTTAAAACTGATCTATAAGATCACTGCTTAAAATAATAATGCAAAGAATGTATAAGGTAATTAGAACACATAAAGAAAATAAATGGCAATGTCGTAAGGGTCAAGGGAGGAATGAATGGTATTCTTTTGTTTTCCGTTTTTTTTTTTTTAATTTTATTTTTTTAAGTTTATTCATTTTTGAAAGAGAGACAGAGCATGAGCAGGGGAGGGGCAGAGAGAGAGAGGGAGACACAAAATCCAAAGCAGGCTCCAGTCTCGACCCAGGGTTCAAACTTATGAACTGTGAGATCATGACCCGAGCCAAAGTCCATCGCTTAACCAACTGAGCCACCCAGGCACCACAGTGATATTTCTTTGTATCTACAGTGCACGACAAGTGGTACAGTGTTATTTGAAGGTGGAGCTAAATTATCTAAAATGTATACTAGAAACTTTAAGACAACCACTAAAATAATATTTAAACAAAGTATACTTGACATGCTAAGAGAGGAGATAAAACGTTCAGTGAAAACCAGAGAAAACATAAAAGGAAAAGAAAATTCAGCAAGTATAGAATAGGTAGAAACGTGTTAGTAATCTAACTATATCAATAATGCCTTTAAATATGGTTTGAGGGGCGCCTGGGTGGCTCAGTCGGTTGAGCGTTCGACTTCAGCCAGGTCACGATCTCGCGGTCTGTGAGTTCGAGCCCCGCGTCGGGCTCTGGGCTGATGGCTCAGAGCCTGGAGCTTGCTTCCGATTCTGTGTCTCCCTCTCTCTCTGCCCCTCCCCCGTTCATACTGTGTCTCTCTCTGTCTCAAAAATAAATAAACGTTAAAAAAAATTAAAAAAAAATATGGTTTGATGCACTAATTCAAAGACAGAGATTGTCAAGTAAATAAAAATACAAGACCCAATGACATATTCTCTACAAGAAACTCACAGTTAATATAAAGACAAAAGTAGGTTAAAAGTAAATGGATGGATGGCTCCTGGGAGGCTCAGTCGGTTGAGCATCCGATTTTAGCTCAGGTCATGATCTCACAGCTTGTGAGTTCCAGCCCCGCGTCAGGCTCTGTGCTGACAGCTCGGAGCCTGGAGCCTGCTTTGGATTCTGTGTCTTGCTCTCTCTCTGCCCCTAACCCACTCACATTCTATCTGTGTCTCTGTCAAAAATAAATAAACATTAAAATTTTTTTTAAAAACATTAAAAAAAAATTAAATGGATGGAGACATATGTACCATGCTAAGAGTAATCAAAAGAAAGCTGGAGTAGCTACATTAATTTCAGACACAGCAGATTTCCAAACAGAAGAAATTAAAAGACAAGCAACAAACTGGCAAAAAATGTATATATGCGAAAATATATCCAATAAAGAACTTGTATTCATTAATGGGGCGCCTGGGTGGCGCAGTCGGTTAAGCGTCCGACTTCAGCCAGGTCACGATCTCGCGGTCCGGGAGTTCGAGCCCCGCGTCAGGCTCTGGGCTGATGGCTCAGAGCCTGGAGCCTGTTTCCGATTCTGTGTCTCCCTCTCTCTCTGACCCTCCCCCGTTCATGCTCTGTCTCTCTCTGTCCCAAAAATAAATAAACGTTGAAAAAAAATTAAAAAAAAAAAGAACTTGTATTCATTATTAATGTTTTGTTTGTTTGTTTGTTTATTTATTTATTTTGAGGCAGACAAAGCACGATTGAGGTAAAGGCAGAGAGAGAGGGAGACAGAATCTGAAGCAGGCTCCAGGCTGTCAGTACAGAGTCCAACGTGGGGCTCAAACCCAAGGACCACAAGATCATGACCTGAGCTGAAATCAGATGCTTAACCCACTGAGTCACCCATGCGCCCAAAAGAACTTGTATTTTAAAAAGTACAAGTAACTCAAGGGAGCCTGCGTAGCTGATTCAGTTAAGCATCCAACTCTTGATTTTGACTCAGGTCATGATCTCATGGTTTCCTGAGTTTGAGGAGGAACTGGCTCTGCATGCTGACCACAAAGAACCTGCTTGAGATTCTCTCTCCGCACCTCCCTGCTCATGCTCTCTCTCAAAATAAACTTTAAAAAATTATTAAAAAAATAAGTAAAAATGGAAAATCCAAACAACTCTTAAAACTAAACAGTAAGTAAATAAACAACCCATTACTTCCAGACTTCCATAGTTCTT
This sequence comes from Herpailurus yagouaroundi, assembly GCF_014898765.1. NCBI lineage: Eukaryota > Metazoa > Chordata > Mammalia > Carnivora > Felidae > Herpailurus > Herpailurus yagouaroundi. The sequence goes on from NW_024412405.1 coordinate 18,610,878, forward strand.
CTAAAGTGACATTTATACAAGGATTGGTCTACCCTAATGTATGGATATTAGGCAATCACGTTCCTCATTACTAGAGAAGATGTCAGATCAACAGTGCAGGAGCCTACAATGTGCCGCCTAGTAATCGAATACAGTGGGAGAGTTCAGTGGGAAGTCACATGTGATATAAGCATGATTATATATATGTTGATCAGCTCAGAGAATTGCAGATGGAAATATTTATGGATATGTGCATGTACACTAGTTAGTAACATGTATTTTCTTTCTCATTCTTTAAGGCTTCTTGGAAAAATGACAGGTTCTAGGGCTGAGCAGGAAATACCCAAAATGAACTTAAATATCTTGTAGTGCCAGAAATTAAGGAAGAGCTAAAAAGGTTATTTAAAAAAATACAAAAAGCGGTGGTATGTCAAAAAAAGACCAGAGTTCATCAATAAGCTTACAATGGCAAAATGCAACAATTTGAACAAAATAAAGTCAATTAAATCCAAAGTATAAAATAAATATCCATGGGTCCATGTTGATATAAGTAAGCAATTGCTAAATAAATCATGCAAAAGAATTCCCGATAATTAAGTGGATACTCTGCCCTCTAGGAGGTAGAAAATAATTCACTTTTTAAGTAGGAGCTGAGCATTATAATTCCTTCCAAAGAATGTACTATATAAAGCTGGGGAGTGAGGGAAGAATAACTTTTGAGTGAGGAAACCTGGTAAACACTACCTAATCCAGGTGGATCAAGGTTAACTTCAGCAGTGACAAGTCACATTGATAGTATGTACCCTGGTTATGTGATGAAAATAGCTCTTTATCCCTGAGGTCTCCCTAAAGCACAAAAGTCCAGTCTAATCATGAAAAACAAAACACTAGATAAATTCCAACTGAGGAACATTGTATAAAATACCTTACTAGTACTCCTCACAATTATTAATCAAAAACAGGCAAAGTTTTGGAAACTTGTCACAGCCCAAAAGAGCCTAAGAAGACATGACTACAAACACAATGTGTCATCTTGGATGCGATTGGTGAACAAAAGAAGAACATTAAATAAAAATGAGGAAATATGAATAAACTATTGTGATGGTTAATTTAATATGTTGATAGGCTCTAGTGCTCAGTTGTTGGGTTAAATACCAGTGCTGATGTTGTTATGAAGGTATTCTTTAGGTATGATTAACATTTAAATTGGTACAATATTTTGTTTGGTAAAACAAATTCCCCTTCATAGTGTGGGTGAGTCTCATCTGGTCAGTTGAAGCCCTTAAGAGAAAAAGACTAAGGTCCTCTGAGTAAGAAGTAATTTTCAAGACTATTATTGCTGTTTTCTGGAGAATTCTAACACAACTATGGACACTGGTTAATAATCAATCAATAATAAGCCACCTGGGTGACTCAGTGGGTTAAGTGTCCAATTTTTGACCTCAGTTCAGGGTTGTGAGTTCGACCTGCGTGTTGGGCTCCACACTGGGCATGGAGCCTATTTTAATTTTTTTTTTAATGTTTATTTATTTTTTGAGACAGAGAGAGACAGAGCATGAATGGGGGAGGGGCAGAGAGAGAGGGAGACACAGAATCGGAAGCAGGGTCCAGGCTCTGAGCCATCAGCCCAGAGCCTGACGCGGGGCTCCAACTCATGTGAGATCGTGACCTGAGCTGAAGTCGGATGCTCAACCAACTGAGCCACCCAGGCGCCCCTTGGAGCCTATTTTAAGTAACAACAACAACAACAATATTGGTTCATTAACTGGAACAAATGGACAATATTAATGTAAGCTGTGGATGATGGCAGAAACTGCATCAGAGGTATATTGTAACTGAACTATCTTCACAATTTTTCTGTAAATCAAACTATTCTAAAACAAAATGTCCATTTTTAAATAATGGTAAGGACAGTTATTAATCAGGCAATGTTTTACATGTAAACTTGGACAAGTACAGAGCCCTAAGAACTTAAAAATCTGCTAAGGAAAGAAAATCACATACATACCCATACTGCCTAAATATGTGCGTGTGTGTGTGTGTGTGTGTGTGTGTGTGTGTGTGTGTGTGTGTTTTCTACATATCAGTGAAAAAAGAATAATCTGCAATCTGCAATTTGGATCGAGGAATTTCAAAATAGTTTCTCAAAGTAACAACCTAAAAGTTACTTATGTGGTGGTTGAATTTATGCAAAACCTAAAGAGAGTACTAAAAATAAGATTAGGGCTTGAGAAGGCCTAAATTTCTTTGGGAAAAAAAAAGTACTGAAGGACAAACAAGGATACTTCAATTTGATTTGTTAGGAGTGAAAAGCCATTGAAGAATGTAGAGTATGTTATCCCACAATTATGTCTACCTACCCCACTGAATATTAAATTTATCATAAAGATTCCTTAACAGTTCATCTAGGCATGCAAATTTAAAAATCAACTCAGTGGGGTTCTTGGGTGGCTCTATAGGTTAGGCAGCCAACCCTTGATTTCGGCTCATGTCAATATCTCACGGTTCATGAGTTCAAGCCCTGTGTAGGGCTATGTGCTCACGGTGCTGAGCCTGTTTCAGATCCTCTGTCTCCCTTTTTCCGGCCCTTTCCTGCTCTCATGCATGCTCTCTCTCTCTTTCAAAAATAAATAAATGTTGAAAAATTTTCTTTTTTTACATCAACTCAGTAAATGACATAGTTGCTATAAAATAATTCCTGGTGGGGCACCTGGGTAGCTCAGTCAGTTGACTGACCGACTTCAGCTCAGGTCATGATCTCACAATTCGTGAGTTTGAGCCCCATGTTGGACTTGGCACAGACAGTGCGGAGCCTGCTTCAGGTTCTCTGTGTCTCTCTCTCTGTTCCCCATCCCTGCTTGCACTCTCTCTCTCTCTCTCTCTCAAATAAACATTAAAAATAAAATAAAAAAATAAAATAAAATAAAATAAAATAAAATAAAATAAAATAAAATAA
>NW_024412405.1:18613822-18634544 GCF_014898765.1 Herpailurus yagouaroundi
ATAAAATAAAATAAAATAAAATAAAATAAAATAAAATAAAATAAAATTAAATAAAATAAAATAAAATAAAATTAAATTAAATTAAATTAAATTAAATAATAAAAACTGGAGAAAAAGTTAACACTGTGCACTTTTTTTTTTAATTTTTTTTTCAACGTTTTTATTTATTTATGGGACAGACAGAGACAGAGCATGAACGGGGGAGGGGCAGAGAGAGAGGGAGACACAGAATCGGAAACAGGTTCCAGGCTCTGAGCCATCAGCCCAGAGCCTGACGCGGCGCTCGAACTCACGGACTGTGAGATCGTGACCTGGCTGAAGTCGGACGCTTAACCGACTGCGCCACCCAGGCGCCCCATGTGCACTTTTTTTTAAGTCAGGAAAAATCTTAGGTTAAAAAAAGTTGAAATTGTGTCTATTAACTAACACTAATTAAAATTGTAAAATGGATTTATTGTAGAAATATTTAATCAGGAAGACAAAATTTTCTTTTAAAGAATTATGTGAAAACAAAAAACAGATCAATGGATTGTTCTTTTGTAGCTGATTGATTAGTTGAAAATATGTGTTTTATTTGGATTAGAAAGAAGTAACTTTCATGACAAATATTTTGAGTAAATCTCTATAGACAACATGTGCACTATATGTACACACGTTTAGTAAACACACCAAGTACAGAATATTTTTGAGCACCTTTTTAGGTTGCATTTGCCTCTGTAAGTAAGCATAGTGGTCTACTACACTTAGACCACTGCATCCTTTGAGATCCAAAATTCCACTGGAAAATCACTTCCCTTTGCCACTCAGCCTCTGCTTGAATACCTCCAGGGATGGGAAACTCACTTTATGGAGTGACCCATTGATATCTGGAAAACTCTGAATAATATAAAATCATTCCCAGAAGACATCAGAGAAGACATAATTTACATAACAGAAAGCCTCTATGATGTAAATTCCATTGAATATCAACAAAAGTTATCTGAATGAAAGGTAAAGTGAAAAATTAACCTGAAGGAAAATTAATAGGTAGAAAAATGTCCTCTTGGTATGAGTGGAAAAAAACCCAGCTTTATATCATAAAAATAGAGACCCTCTCCTCCCTACCCCCACCTCCAAGGTCTCCAATGGGCCATCAGACAAAGGTAAGAATATGATTAGAATTTTAAAAGCAGTTGAAAGCTTTTTCCGAAATTAAAACAAAACATCATGCGTAGGTATCAGATTTGTAGAAGTATAATAACTGCTAAGCTAGAACATTCTTGTCTCTTTGCCCCCAATTTTTGTGCTTAGCTCCAGCCTCTGAATTAGAGTAGGCCAATTAGCTCCTTTCTCACAGGGAAATTTTACATGGAAAAATACATTTGCTTCTTTTTAAAATGTACATTTCTTTTCCTCCAGAAAATCATAGTATGAATGTTTTTTCTCTTTAGTTTTATCACATTAACTCTTCTGGGGTTTTGCTTTAGCACCCAACATTGATCTTACACAATTGCATGTATCCTTAAGTGGGTGGGTATCTCAATTATTCACGTGATTAGTTCCTCTTATCAAATCATTAGGGTGGGTGACATAAGATCACTTAACAATCTCCTTGCCTCCAAAATTATCCCCTCCTGCCTCACAGTTTAGCTATGAGGAATTTAATCTGACCTACATCTTGTCAGATGTGAACTTTCAGAAAGTCATTATCAATATGCCTTGGGTTCTGTAAGACTGCCTCAAGGATTTGGTAGTGACCTCTTAAATAAGGAAGCCAGAAGAAAATTGGCCAACTTAGTAGAAAAAGCCTTTACAAAAGAATCATGAAAGAATACAGTATCAGATATTAAGGTAAAAATTAGAATATATATTATTCATGTAAAGAATAGTAATCCAGAAGATGGATACCATGCTTCTAGTAGCAAATGAATGGATCTATAGCATAATATTTCAACTACAGAACAGAGCCTTTGGAACATTCTGTTATATGTGGGGAGGATCATAACAATGTATAATGAGTCTTAAATAATAATATAAAATCTTTAATAATGTATACCAAAAATCTTATTCTGCATCTAAGATCCTAAGCAAATGAAATACACTTCATTTCCATGAGTTTCCAAATAAAAAAAATTTAAATCATCTGGCATTTTAAACAAATTACAGAGAGAAATTATTGTGACTTATTACTCTCAATAATTTAATTTGTGTTTACAGTTGGACTGCATCTTAATGGACAATCACATCTCATTTCTGGTAAAAATTCAAAACTAACAGGATGGTAATGCAGCCCTCATACCTGAAAAATGAGTATTTACAGTTGCAAAAGTAGCAACTAAAAATATGGATTGGAGAATAACATTAGTACAAAAAAGTGATTTCTTCTGTTTAACAAATACATCAAGAATTCTATTAGCAAGGAAGTCTTTCTAAATAAAATTTGTGATGCCTCTCAAGCAATACAAGGCCCTAATCTTACTTTTATAAAAGTACTCTGAAAAAAATAAGTGGACATTAATTTCTTGTATGACTTCATCATTATGTCTCTACATTTTGAAGCCTAACTACCATAATTTAAATCCAATTTTAACTCTAAGGCTTATAAACAAACTTAATCTATGCATTGATATTATGACTAGTTGAATCAAAGCCCTATATATTTGCCAAGATTTTGTTAAAAATAGGTATCGTTAATATAGTAAGATGGAAACTTCCTTGTTAAAAATATATACATTGGACAAAACATAGTTTCTGAAAAATTGCTTCTTTCCTTTTGTTGGCCATACATACACAAAAAAGATAAAGGTGTGCATAAAGAGTCAGTGAGGACAAGAGAAACATACCAATGAGGACAAAGAATCATAGACCCAAAAGGAAATCTAGGTAAACATCCTGAATAGAATCGTGCATACAAATGTCTTTAGGGATGCTGTGTGTCAGGTATGGGACTCTCTTGACTATAATCCCATAAAAGACATCTGCTCCTTAGCTCCAACTGATAGTGTCATGCAGAAACGTAGGACACACAGATGTCTCCACCACACTCATGCTGGCTCACTGTTTCTCTTTGTACACAGACATCAGCTCATTTAAAACAAAACAAAAGAAAACAAAACAGAACCACAAAAAAAAAATCTCTGAGTGGATCAATACTTTTCAACTTAAACAAAACATGTCTGCAAGCTACATTTTTTTCATAGGCTGTAGATTTGCCACCTCTAATCTGGACCATTCAGTAGCTCATACAACTCACTTTTCAGATATAAATCTTCTAGAGTAATATTGGTTACCTTACCTTCTTTACATATTGTAAGATCTAATATAATACAATCTGTCTGCAGTTTATACCAACTTTATACTGCCTTAAACTATTATATTTGACATTCTTTGGACATTAGGTTTACATTGTAGATTATTTTTTAACTCTCTTTCATGACCACAGACATCATTTAAGCAAATCCAAGACAAAACTCTAATCAAGTTGTAAAAATGGTGGTAAGCTGATTGTTTCCTATATTTAATAGCATTACCATAAAGCCAGTTTTATCTGACAAAGTGGTAAGAATTATACATAGTAAGTTTTCTAGATTATAGCATTTTACCCATTTAGTAACCAATTTGTTGTATTTCATACTTTTGAGTCTACTTTCTTAAATGTATGGCTTCCATAAACTCAATAAAATGATGATTTTACATTTTTTAAAAATGATGACTACAATAATAAACAGTGTTTTATTACATACATACATTAATGGACCCTCAGAGATTGATTATACTATTTGCCTTTATATTTAAAAGTACCAAACTTTTTTTGTCTTTGAGATCATGTGTCTAGGGTTTTTTTGTTCTCTGAGCATTAGCAGTTAGTGTACAGAACGACCCTCGTTTTGTTTTGTGTCACACAATTTCTATTATTTGGGAATTCAGGTGGTAAGTTTATTAGAAAAACACCTACATTGGAGTAAGATTCTAAAGGAGAGTTAGAATGGCTCTAATAGGAGTCCTTGTTTCCATGATAGATGGTGTCGTTTTGAAGAGAATCACCCAAGTTCTTTTGTAGGAAAGTTGTGTGCCTCACTCCCTACTCTCCAGCATGTTAACTGAAACACATGGATATGGCCTGTTAGAAAGAGGATGCATTTTGGAGAGAGATAATTTTGAGATTTAATCCTTACTTTAAATGTGACCTTAGGTAAATTACATCATCTGTCTAAGTCTCCATTTCCTAGTCTGCAAATAAAGAGAACATTCTTCCTATACACAACTAGGACTCTTGCACAGTATAAATATGGTCATATATTTGAAGTATTCAGCACAGCCCTGGCACTTAATAAATATGAGTTTTATTTGCCAATAGTTACTGCGTAGATCATGCAACAGTGAGAAAGAGAAATGCAGTCCCTAGCCACTTTCTGTCACTTACAGCTAGACTCTAATATTTTCCTATTGAAATAAACAGCTTCAGAGAATATTAACATCAGCCAGGGTCACTCTGTGACCATGATGGATCAAGACAAAGAGCAAGACTACTCCATGACCATTTCTGAGCAGACTGTTTTTCCAAATCAACAAAATTGACCAAACATTTCCCTATCCTGGCTAATATTAAAAAACTCCTACTTCTAGATAAGGCTTCTTGAAATACCCAGTCATAAAATTACTTCTGCTTCCTGACAGTATCTCATTCTGCGCAGAGCTGCTTCCTTAGACATTCCCCAAGTGATCCAATGTGAGCCCAAATCTTAGAAGTCTTTGTAACACCCTTTTACCGAGATATCCCATGGTTCCTTAGGGTGTGTGTCCTTCTCACAGCAATGGGCAATGAATCTGGCTTGTACAATCACAGGTGTGTTCCTGATGGTCTTTGTCTGGACAGAATTCACAAAAGAATATCAGGGCAAGGTTCAAAACGGGGCAGCCTTTTTGTTAGAGATGACATTTATAGTCATGCTGTCCTAGCCACCATATGGGCTCCAAATTCCTTCATCAGAGACTTGTATCTTTCTTTTTTAAAAATTGTTTTTTTTTTCAACGTTTATTTATTTTCGGGACAGAGAGAGACAGAGCATGAACGGGGGAGGGGCAGAGAGAGAGGGAGACACAGAATCGGAAACAGGCTCCAGGCTCGGAGCCATCAGCCCAGAGCCCGATGCGGGGCTCGAACTCACGGACCGCAAGATCGTGACCTGGCTGAAGTCGGACGCTTAACCGACTGCGCCACCCAGGCGCCCCGAGACTTGTATCTTTCAAGTTACATGTCAAACTTAGCTAACAGAAGTAATAGTAAGTTAACAGCAAGACTATTATTTTTCTTCAGCCAAAACATTGGAAAGAGGAATCTATCGTCATTCCTTAAACATACATATAGAAGTTAAAGATCAAGATAATCGACTTCCCTTTTTATTTTTTACTAACTCAAGCCAAGTATTAATAGGAAGAAGTCAATTACTTTAAACTTCTAAAACGGGGGTTTTACAGTAAACAAATAAATTTCAGAAGGAGTTTCAAAGCTATATTAAAGTTACATTTTAAAGTCTAACTACAGAAGGAAAAAGATACTTTAAGAAGCAAAGTGTTTAAGGTTGATTTTGACTTTAGGAGTATTTGATGCACTGCAATCTTCAATAAACATGGGAAATCTTGAGCAGTAGCACCACATCAATTATAAAATACAGGCTGTATTAGGCAAACAATTTAATCAGTGACACAGTAATAATGCCTTACATTAACTTCATACTGATCATCTGCTAGACACTAGTCTACGGCCTTACATGTGTTAACGAAATTAATCTCCAAAACAACCCTTTGAATTAGAAATTACAATTATCTTCTCTTTACTGGTAAGGAAACGAGTGCTTCAGTAGGATAAGGAACTTATCTGAGCTTATATAGTTTGATGGTACAGCTGGAATTCAAACCCATAAAAGCCAGTTACACAGGCCACATGCTTAACCTTTAAGATTAGCTTCTGCACTGCCCAAGGGTTCCAATTTCTTCTAGGAACATGACACATTTTCAAACACAATGAACCCTGTATATAAGAGGAGTTTAAAAACTTCAGGGAAATATCCATCTTGAAGCAATTCAAGAACCTCTCCAAAATCAGAAGTAACGCTTTGTGAAGTCTGATGACTCAAAGGCTAGTGGTTCCACTTCTGCTTCATTTACAACAACTGCCTTAAATGTATTTGCAGTCAAATTAATGACAGGCCATGGGTCACACTGTCAATTAAAAAAAAAAAAATCACTGGAATGAGCTGTCAGGACACATGAGTTCTAATCCTGACTCCAGTAACGACATTAGTTAAGTAACCCCTATCTTTTCAGAGGTGACCAAATTAGAGGGTAATTCCAAAATTGTGAGCAAAAGGTTTAAGTTTAAATTTGAAGCTAGGAATCAATGTAATGCCCAATACTCTAAGACTTTATTTTCAATATGTATGTCACTACACTTGTGAGTACCTTTTTATAACACAATACGGTCCAGACCAGAACAACAAATCAGAAGTTAAAAAGGAAACGCACTAGAGAATAAGAAATATTTATTCTAAACATATGGAATCAATGTCTTTTGACATTAGGCCATGTTTATGGGAATGGCTGCTTGTTCCCATAATATACAGCAGGTATTATTCTTCAAATGTACCCTTCAAAAAGCAGGCAGAAAGTTATGTTCCCATTTAGTGGGTAAAACACATTTATTGAAGGTCTTTTAAGAGCTTAACACTGTTCAAGACACAGTGGGTATATTAAAACCAGTTCAGCTGGAAAATAGTTTACTATCTTTGAGTTGGGAGTCATAGAAAGTGAGAGAGATTCACATGACTTATAGAATCCACCTTTTTAATATATAGTTATACTTCATGGCTTGATCGTGTCCTAATGTCATTCAAAGCATACTAATCATGCCAAAGTATTCTTATCTCTGACCTTACGGAACCAGTAAAAGCGATATTGTTAAGATCCCATTGGTTCTCTACCTATAGCTAACAAGTTTAGTTTTGCAGAAGGTTTGAGCCAAAATGGTGGGAAATAATACAGAGCTAAAGGAACAGCAAATTGCCTGGAGCTCACATTAGCAAATTCTTCATCAGAAGAATGTTTCCAGAATTCTACACTTTTACAGGTTTCCTAGATTTTTCATGGACCGTGGCTTTCTCATATGTTGAACTAAGAATTTAAAAGAAACTATGTCTTACTAGGTTTGTAAAGCTTTAAATAGGTTCAGTTTAATTTGATGGAGTAGGCAAAGGTAGTTACATGGACAGATATTCTATGGTTCATTACATCAGCCTAGCTAGAAATAGGCTTGTTTTATGGGGTATAGCCTTTCCATTGGAAGGTCACTGCCTACTCAGTCTGATAAAGAACAAGTGAGTCACTTGGGTATGATTTTCTGTCCCTAAATGAAGTATTTCATGTTTTATTTCTTTTCATCTGAAATTTATATATATACACATATGTATACATACACACATACATATACCCCTCCACATAGCACCATAGTACATAATATAAACAGTCCACTGAGTACATGACAGCCAAATTCTCAACTTTTGCCCTAACACTTGAAATGTGAAATGTGCATATATAGCATTTATATTCAGAATTAAGTGGCTAGGAGTAGGCTACCACTGGGATGCTTCAGCACAATGAAGCAACAGACAAATGCTTGCTCCCACACTGGCAGCTGGAAAATAAAAGGCCATATTTGGGCAGAGTTTTACCATCTGCTCTACAGATAAAATATGTCCCTTCTAGTCATCCTGTAACTCAGGCAGTCACAGCAATCTGCAATCACCAAGGCCTCGGTCACATCTTTACGATGCAGTCAGGTTAGATCTGACCTCACATGAAATTGGCCTTGGGCATACTTTCAGAATGAAAGGGTGATGGGTGAGAGGGTTCCCACATTGCTGACTGCATATCTAGCACTTTAGTGGACTTGTGTTATGAACACCTTCCACTCACAAACACCATTAGTTCACAGTTCTGCTTGTATCTCTGTCGTGGCAGACTACCGCTCAAGGGCGACAGAAGAAAAGAAGTATTTAGGGTGAAGTCACTCCCTTTCCAAACTCCTCATGCTTGCCATACTATTCATTTGGCTCCAGATTCTGTCAGATGAAAATAATACTGTCTGTGTAGTTACCTTACTCGCCCCTCCAACCTCAAAGATCACATGCTGGAATTGTCTGCCTTTAAAGATCACTGTGTGGAATTTTTTAAGGAAGAGAAATGACACACATTGTCTTGGTACTGCTGAGATATTTATGTTTCAGAAAAATATTACAGCCCTATAAGTTGATTATATAAATGATGGGCTTGTAATTACATTTCCTTAAGTCATGCTGAGTCTTAATAGAGCTGGCTTAAATAATTTGATTTTTTTAAAAGCAAGTTTTTGTCCAACGTAGCAGGAAAAAAAAAATAAGAAGAAATGAGTTCTGTGGTTGTGATATCCCATCCTGGGTCTCCAACTGAGCTACAGAATCTTATAGCAGGAAGACGGGATTGATTACAAACTGGGCACATATACCATCTTTTGTAATGATCCATACCTACAGAAATCTCTGCCCATTTCCCCCAAGGCTCAGCTAAGATGCCAATTTAGTTACTTACCAATCGGACGGCAACTCAAAGAACCTGAAGTGAAAAAATTAAATATAAAAACAGTACATATATCTACCTTAATATGGCATTTTGTGAATATATTGTACATATTCCTCTCTTTACCATATTGGACCTTATCATTTTTTTTTTCACTTTCCAACTTTGAAGAAACTACTGAACAAATGGCCTTCAAAATCAAGAGCCAAAATCAAGAGCCGAACATTTAACTGACTAAGCCACCCAGGCCCCCCACTCAACAACTTTTTAATTGAAAAAAATTATTAGAAGTTAAAATAGAATTTATTTATAGCCTGAGTGGTTAACTGACATATCTTTAATGTGCTTACAGGGAAGGCTTTATTAAAATAATTACATTTAGGGGAATATATGATGATGAGTAGAATAGGACCTGAAATAACTTGTTGACTAAAATCTCACAATGACTGGCTTCAGTGTTTCCTCCACAAGTTTTTTTTTTTTCCCATTTAAGTCACATTCTATTTTCTTTCTTTCTTTTTTTTTCATTTAAGTTTGTTTTGAGGGAGGAGAGAGAGGCAGAGAGAGTGGGGAGGGGCAGACAGAGAGGGAGAGAAAGAATCCCAAGTAGGCTCCATGCTGTCAGTGTAGGAGCTCAATCTCAGAAACAGTGAAATCAGGACCTAAATTGAAATCAAGAGTTGGACACTTAACCAACTGAGCCACCCAGGCGCCCCTGCCTCATTCTATTTTCAACTAATACGAGAAGAATCAATATACCTGTGTACTAAACTGAAACAAGCATAGTGCAAACTTAGTCTTCTGATCTTTTATTCTTGCAAGACTGTAAAATTAAATAATATCATTGTGTTTCCTTTGCTATAATATATACAATTATGAGACAATCAGCGTCCAGAGGCAAAATAGAAGTATTGGAAACCATCTTTCTGTTGATTTTGAAAGGCTAGTTAGACATTATTCAATGATCAAAGTATTTACCACTTAGTTTAAAAATAAATAGTTATTTAATAAGCATGTGTGAGACATTTCTGCTTTTACAAGTGAATTTTACTTCTCTAATATGCTATGATACTGGTCTACATAAGATCGTGGTTTAAATATGCTTGATATTAAAAAAACAAAAACAAAAACAAAAACAAAACTTAATGTTTCTCCTGGGAAACAAAATGGCAGGTGAAGATGTGAGAGCAATGAGCATCATACATATGAAGATGAGATTGTCCTTTTTACGGCCAATGAACTGAATATTCTTGTCTACTATCTTGCAATTATGAAAGTACTCTCTCCATAATGTGACTTCTTATAATATGCATTATAATGTGCATGTTCCATTAACCGGTATGAGCTAACCTGGGACACAATTTTCTTGTATAAGCACTTTGCCAGCATTTTGGCTTCTGTTGAACTAGTGTCCAAATAATGGAGTCCAGTGGATACAACCCCAGCCAGAGAAATAAATTTATTTATTTACACCTATCAGAAAATATGCTCTTCTCATTGCATTCAATAGCACTATAATTAAAGTATAAAATGCAATATTCCTTGTAACCATTCTTCAGACTGGAGAGATAACCTAAATCCCCATTCAAATCATAGAACAGATGTGAAACCAGGTCTTCCTAATGTTCATTTATTCATTCAACTTCACTGTGAGATAGCTAGGACAGATATAATCAATGATAATGCAGGAAACAAAGGACCAGAGAGTGCAATTTTCTTTGCAAAATTAGAAGCCACTAGTTTTTGGCAGACCCCAAATGTTATGCAGCATTTGTGAAACTTGGTTATAATGAGTAAGAAAAGACAAACAGGATTTGGGATACAACATTCAAATCAGTAGGATATTGGCATTTTAAATATTTCCTTACCAGCCCTACTTTGATTTACTCTGTTAATTGTATGTTTATTTTAAAACAGCCAATTATTTCAGTAAGAATGGACTAATAGTATTAAAGAAGGCTGTCATCGTCTGTAACAGAATGTCAAAAGGAAATTTTCCTGTGGTCTTGGAGAAAGAATAAAGCATCAAAGGTGAAAATTTTAGGTGTGCCCACACCCTACAGAACCTTAAAGAGCTTCTAGGTCCATCTCCACAAAATCCGCGAACCTGGCTGACCCAGCCTAGTAGACATCAGCAGACTACATTCCTCCAGTCTATGTAAGCAGCACTAGGAAAGGAAATTGGGAGCCTTCTCAGGAGTGTAATGTACTTGGTGAGAGATTGCTTGGGGATGGAGAGGGCTTCCCTTCTCCCAGACAGCAAGCTAAGTGAGGGGGGCCACACAAGGGAATCACTCCTCATGAAAGGGGCTGCCACACAAAAGGATACCGAGACCTCATTTGCCCATTGGAACTCGGCTTATGCAGTGGCCATGCCACCCTGTGCCTGTTACCAAGCTGAGGAGAGGACAATGAAGTAGGCTGGGACAGCAGGGAAGTTTAGCCACCAAGCAGTTTGCAGAACAACAGTACTTATATGGACAAAATGGACTTTAAAATAAACAAAGATGATAAAAAGAAACAAGGAGGACATTACATAATGATAAAAGTAACAATTCAACAAGAGAATGTAGCAACTGTAAATATTTATGCACCTAACATGGAAACACCTAAACACATAAAGCAATTATTAACAAAGGAAAAAACTGACAATAATATGATAATAGTAGGGGATTTTAACACCCCACTTACATCTATAGATAGGTCAGACAGAAAATCAATGAGGAGACAGTAGCTTTGAATGACACATTAGACCATATGGATCTAACAGATATATTCAGAACATTCCACCCCAAAACAGTGGAATACGCATTCTTTTCAAAGGATGAGTGACCTATTGGTGGGCAAAATGAACTACTATTGACAGTAACCAGAAGTGAGCCATCTTTCCAGCAACCAAAACAAGAGGGCTTATTGGAAACTACCAAGCCAAAGAAGCAATTTGCTGTGAGAGATACATGCATAAGAAAGACACCCTCCTCCACCCCCAAAAGTCACATGTGGGAGTCAAGAGAAAGACAACATTTGATTATTTACTACACAGAGGACACAGAGAGGAACTAACAGTGATAATCAAACTAATGATTTTTGCCCTTTTTCTCTAATCCATCCTTCTTGCCCCAACAATGAAGAAACCAAAGGAAAGGGGTAAGAAAATGAAGACAAGAGAATGCCTTCTCTGTATTTCAGATTGCTCAGCTGGGGCCTGGGTAGCATCGGGAATAAGGGAGACCATGAGCATTGATTTAGAAGGAACACTGATTAAACTAGAGTGAACGTGAGTTGAAAGACATAGGGTAGACAGGATCTGCCTCAGATAATATCAATGGATTAGAAAGGGAGTTCTAATCCTGAAGATAGTGATTGCAGAAATAAGTGAATAATGTCTGAATCCCACCCAAATAATAAACTGGTTTCATGGGTAATCATTAGATAGTTACTTAGTATTGTTAAATATTACTTAATAGTTCTGGGCTTCAGTTACTTTATTTTAAAAAGTGAGATGTTCGGGCACCTGGGTGGCTCAGTCAGTTAAGCGTCTGACTTTTGGTTTATGCTCAGGTCATGATCTCACGGTCCATGGAGTCTAGCCTTGCATTGGTCTCCGCGTGGACAGTGCAGAGCCTGCTTGGGATTCTCCACTCTCTTTCTCTCTCTCTCTCAAAAATAAATAAACATTAAAGCTTTTTTTAAGTGAGATGCTAGTATCCTCCCTTTATACATTTATTCCACTAACATCTACTAACTGCATATTGTATGCATAATTTTTTTCTTGAGGCAGAAGGCTAACATATATGATCGGAAGACGGGCAGCTCTATGTACTGGATGGCATTGCAGACAGTTAGGCTTCTTAACCTGATAACAACCTTCAAGAACTGAAAACAAGGTAAAGAACACCCATCATTTATTTCTCATGTCCTCTGTGCCAGACAGTAGATAATGCACTTGAGGGAATATAAACCCCAGCCCTCAAGATACTTACAATCTAAAAGTAAACATATACACACAGAATAGTTCTTAATTTTAACAAATGCAATGACAAATTTGTTTTCCATTTCAGGTATCATAAAATTCTGCAATAGGTCTCATTGAACCTGAGATGAGAAAATTAAGTCATGTTGCTAAGAAAAAGTAGATCATGGTTTTGAATACAGGTTTCCTTGCCTCCAAAGTCTATACTGTTTTGACATCATTGATCATAACCTCAAAGACAAAGCAATGCTTCACATATCCAATTTATAACCTCAAGTTGAGCTGAAGCCTAGAAACATGTTTAAAACAGTTTTGTGTTGGGGCGGCTGAGTGGCGCAATCGGTTAAGCATCTGACTTCAGCCAGATCACGATCTCGTGGTCCGTGAGTTCGAACCCCGCGTCAGGCTCTGGGCTAATGGCTCGGAGCCTGTTTCCGATTCTGTGTCTCCCTCTCTCTCTGCCCCTCCCCCGTTCATGCTCTGTCTCTCTCTGTCCCAAAAATAAATAAACGTTGAAAAAAAAATTTTTTTTTAAATAAAATGGTTTTGGGTCAATAAATAGTTATTAAGGGAAGCTAAGGATATCTGAAGGAGTAATTCCAACCTTCTTTTAGTGATGACATTATGAACAGTCATGTTTTTTACACTGATTATTTTTCTTTCATTTGTTGGGCTGTCTATAATCATCCCACTGCAATTATTTATCATGTTTACTTTTTTTTTTAACATTTATTTTTATTTTTGGTACAGAGAGAGAGCATGAACGGGGGAGGGGCAGAGAGAGAGGGAGACACAGAATCGGAAATAGGCTCCAGGCTCTGAGCCATCAGCCCAGAGCCCGACACGGGGCTCGAACTCACGGACCACAAGATCGTGACCTGGCTGAAGTCGGACGTTTAACTGACTGCGCCACCCAGGCACCCCTACTTGGTTTTAATTTAGCCTTGCCCCTTCGTTCCACATATATGACCAAGAATATTCATAATCCTCTGGCATTTGTTCCTACGCAGGACAATCCACATCTCCCTGGGACTAGCAAGAAAACAGCAGTTTCTTTTGGTTGGATCCCTAGATGTGAGGATGATTTAAGCCAATGGTTCTTTATGGTCAACTGGTAGCCAGATTCACAGTATGTTTGAGACAGAATAAAAGGTTCAGCTGCCCTAGCTGTATAATGCATGAAGCAAGGATGTATGAGTATCCACTGTGTGTCAGGCCTGCACAAAGTGCTGAAATGTGTTAGCCTAAAAGAAAGAACACACTACTGCTTTATTCCAAATTAATGATAAGGACTACATTCTGTGATTAACAAATTTTCTTGAAGTTCCAAGAAAAAATTTACTCAGTAGCCCACCAACACCCAGGTTTTGACAATTCCACCTTGTTTTCCTCTATGAATCACTATGCATTTCTTATAATTTGACAAGACTGCTACTCAAAGATAATTTAATGGGACTTCATGTTTCTGAATTCAATCTAAAGTTCACAATCACATATGTCTGTGTGTGTATATACGCAGGTGTATATGTATATAAAACTTACCTGTGGAAATGAAGATTAAAAAATTTTAATATCTTAAAAGTGAGTCTTTATTTTTAATGACTTAGAGGTTCAATCTCTGCCACACAAAAATTAATCATTTAACTTTCATTCTCCAACACATTCTTCCCTCCCACCCCACCCATGCCTCCCTCTTTCCTTAGCTTCATGAATTCTAAAACTAAGGAAGGTGAATCATTTTTTTAAAAAAAAATTCTTATTAATAATCTTTTCTAGTTGCCATTTCCATGTCATATTACAGAAAGAATCCGTTGGGGCGCCTGGGTGGCGCAGTCGGTTAAGCGTCCAACTTCAGCCAGGTCACGATCTCGCGGTCTGTGAGTTCAAGCCCCGCGTCGGGCTCTGGGCTGATGGCTCAGAGCCTGGAGCCTGTTTCTGATTCTGTGTCTCCCTCTCTCTCTGCCCCTCCCCTGTTCATGCTCTGTCTCTCTCTGTCCCAAAAATAAATAAACGTTGAAAAAAAAAATTAAAAAAAAAAAAAAAAAAGAAAGAATCCGATCCTTTGCTTCCACATCACTTGCTGTTTCACCTATCTTGCCTTATACATGCTGTGAATCTAGTCCTGGTACATCTAGACAGCAACCCTTACAATCCTATTCTCATCCACATGTAATTCAACAAGCACTCACTGACCACGGTACTAGTCTTGTCCATGTCCTCAAGGAGGTCCCAAGAGAGTGGGGAACACAGACGTGCAGAATGTAATTAAACTTCATGGTGAGAACACTGGCAGAGCAAGCATCTGCCAAATACAGAGGCAACACAGAGGAGTGAGTCATACCAGTCACAGACATTTATATAAAGACTTCAGGAGACAGTTGATTCAAGAAATAAGGTTGGAAGGATAAAACAAAAATGCCCACTAGGGTATCAGGAATAGAAGACAAGAATAATTAGAGAATAGTTCTTTCTTGCCTTTAATTCAGGACATATTTCTGAATTAAAAAGTTAATTACTGAAAAAAAGTTGTGGCAAATTTTTTCTGTGAAGAGCCAGGCAGTAAGGTTTTTTTTTTTGGTTTTGGTTTTTGGTGAGCTATGTTGTGTCTCTGACAACTACTCAACTCTGGAGTTGTAGCTTGAACGTAGTTATAGGTAATAAATAAATGAAGGGCTGTGATTATGTTCCAATAAAACTTTATTTAAAAAACAAGTGGTGGGTTGGATTTGACCCATGGGCCACAGTTTGCAATCCCTTAGCATATAGTATCTACCAATAGCATACAGCAAAGAAAACGATCTTTAATTTTAGTCAGACCTTTACAGACCAGCGATACAATATTTGGGAAGAAAGGGGTATTAAATTGTTGAAGACAACGAATTAATTGAAGACTCTTTATTCAAGTCTTTTTTTTTTAAGCTCGGAATCCAAGTACATGATTTATTTTCTTCCTAGTTCAATATATCTTTTGGGAAGGAACAGAAAACTATGAAAAGACCCCTAATTAGCTTTCCAAAAGTGTTTTAATTCCTTTCAAGTGACAACAATTTGGGGAATTGAATGAATTTTGTCGCAGAATAATTAAGAGCAAGAGATAATATTTAAACAACACTGGGGACAATTCCTTGAACACAGGTCAAAAATTATTACTACAAGTGTATTTCCTCTAAAGAGCAAGCTTTAATCCCAAACTTCTTTGAAATTATACCATTCCATATAGTTTGGAATTAGCAAGTTCCTTCAATTACCACTTAGGAGAATGAAACTAAAGAAGAGATATAAAGATTAAAATGAAAGAAGTAAATATTTACTTTGTTATCTATTCCAAACAACAAGGGTAAAAAGACAAAGATTGAAACCTATTGCTGGAAAAGGAGTATCGTTTGTAAGTACACAAGTAAACACAAACACATGTTTCCTAGAGATACCACAAATTAAAATGATTCATGAGAATTTTTATTTATCAAGTAAACAAGAAATAACTTGTAATAATTCTGTTTCAAAAATAATTCTCTTGACTGATTTTAAGATCTTTTTCTGCTAACTCTTCTAAATCATGGTATATTTTGTAACATAGTTGTATAAAATTGTTCCTTCTGTCTTTGTTTTTATGCTAGTAATTATAAAACGAACAAACAAAGAAAGCTACTCATCCTGTGAAACCTGTAATACCTTTTGGGCCAATCATTTTATTTTAAACTTGAGCCTTTAAAGGCTTTAAAATTGGGTTCGTTAAAAGCTCCTACTTGTGGGCCTTAGAAATGTAGATTTTTGACAGCCTTCCCCCAGGTGTTTGTGAAGCAGAAAACACACACTTGAAAAGAAAATGTTAAAACTTTCTTAGGATACAAATGACAGAGAAAAAAGACAAATCGCACCCTTTAACCCTGGTCATAGGGTGCTTTTGGTTTCAACTGGGTTTTGGCATTCTAACACAATGCTAATTGAACACTTCCTGTGGGAGCTTTCTCCCAAGGGACTTACTTCATACATATTAGGCAGTGAAAAGCTTAGACTGAAATTACTATTCTGCTTTCTTATTTTAATATTACAATTACAATTTACATCATTAAACTCCTGTAACTTTTGTCACTTAAGAGGTTGTGTGGTTTAGGGTGAAAGCGGAACAAACAAATGTAGTTTATTAGGTATAATATATTTATATTTGCCATACTTTATGAAAGAGGCATCCCAACTCATTTACATTTTGCTTTAAAATTTTATGTTTTAAATTTCATTTTAAGAATTTAGTGAAAGATAGAATATACCAGTGGGTATTGGCTCTACAATATATGACAAATGAATTCTGATTCAAAATGTATACAGCAACCAGCCTGGGAACCACACCACCACCTCTGTAGCAATCACCTTAGAATATCCACGACTTTGTTAATATCTTCCAGCTTTCCTATTTCTGTCCCTTGATTCCAATTAGGACCAACTAGTGGAAGCCAAATATGTACCCCAAACATTTTATGAGAATCATGGTACTTTTCACTGTGGCAACACCTAACTCCAGCCACTCTTACACTCTCCTGCACTCTCCTACACTTACCAGGAGAAAGGAAAGAGTAAGTCCATATCTATCAATTATCAATTTAAATCTTACAGGACTAATTTCTCCAAAAAGACATAGGCTGAATGGATTAAAAGAAAAACAAGACCGAACTAAATGCTGCCCCACAATACTCACTTATGCTTTAAGGGCACACACAGGTTGGAAATAAAGAAATAGAAAAAATACATTCCAGGAAAATGGAGACCAAAAGTAAGCATGGGTAGGTATATTACACAAATAGTCTTTAAGCCAAAGACTATAAGAAACAAAGAAGGACATTAATGAAAGAGCTGAATTTGTTTGAAAAGATAAAGTAGCTAAAACCTTTAGCTAGACTTGCCAAGAAAAAAAGACTCAAGATTGTAAGTGAAAGACGAGATGTTACAACTGATACCATGCAAATAACAAAGGATCTCTCAAGAGAGAACTATAAACAATTATATGCCAACAAATTGAACAGCTTGAAAAAAATGGATAAATTCCGAGAAACATACAACTTACCTACACTGAATGATGAAGAAAAGGAAAATCTGAACAGAGGAATTATTAGTAAGGATTAGAATCAGTAATTAAAACCCTTCCAACAAAGTTCAAGATAAGTTGGATTCACTGGTGAATTTTATCAAACATTTAAAAAAGAAAACATTCCAATCCTTTTCAAACTAAAACAAAAATAAAAATAAAAAAAATAAAATAAAATAAAACCAAACCAAACCAAACCAAAACAAACAAACAAATACAGAAGAGGAGAGACTATTTCCAAATTTATTTATTTTATGAGGCTGGGATTACCTTGACACCAAAGCCAGACCAGGACACTATAGCAAAAGAAGATTCCAAACCAATATTGCTATAAGTGTAAAAATCCTTAAAGTATTAGCAAACTAAATTCAATAACACATTAGAATGATTGTACATCATGATCAAGTGAGATTTATTCCAGGGAAGGAAGAATGGTCCAACATCTGCAAAATAATATATGTCATATACCACATTAACAAAGTAAAGGGAAGAGTCATATGATCATCTCAATGGATGCAGAGAAAGAATGTGACAAAATGTAATAATTTTTCATGATACATATTCCCAACAAACTGAGTGTAGAGGGAATGTATTTCAATGTAACAAAAATCATATGACAAACCCACAGAGCTAACATCATACTCAACAGTGAAAAGCTAAAAGCTTTCCAAGACAAGGATGCCAACTCTCACCACTTTCATTCAACATACTACTGGGAATCACAGCCAGAGAAATTAGGCAAGAAATAAAAATAAAAGATATTCTGATCAGGAAGAAGTAAAATCGTCTCTCTTTGCAGACGACATATTAAATATAGTAAACCCTAAATACTTTAACAAAAGACTTAAAATAAATGAATTTAGTAAAGTTTCAGGATACAAATATACAAAAATCAGTTGTGTTTCTGTACACCAACAAACTCCCAGAAAGGGAAATTAAGAAAATCTCATTTATAAGAGCATGAAAAGGAATATAATACTTAAGAATACATTTAACCAAGGAACTGAAAGATCTTTACATTGAAAAGTCTTAAGGAATTGAAGAAAAGAATTGAAGATGGCACAACTAAATGGGAAGATGGCACATATGGAGGAACTGGAAGAATATTGCTAAAATATCCAGAATACCCCTAAGTGATCTACAGATCAATATAATCTCTTCCAATTTACAATGACATTTCTCACAATTACAGAAAAACTGATCCCAAAATTTTATCAAATCACAAAAGACCCTAAAATTCCAAAAAATCTTAAGAACAGAGCTGGAAATCACCCTTCTGATTTTAAACTACATTACAAAGCTATCGAAATGGTATGGTATCAGCATAAAAATAGATACAGAGTGGCATCTGGGTGGCACAGTTGGTTAAGCGTCCAACTGTTGATTTCAGCTCAGGTCATGATCTCATGGTTTATGGGATCGACCCCCATGTCAGGCTCTGTACTGAGTCTGCTTGGGATTCTCTCTTTCTGCACTACCTCTCTGTCTCTGTCTCCCTCTCTCTCAAAATAAACAAACTTGGTGGGGAAAAACAGATACACAGAAGAATGGAAGAGAATAGAGACCCTGAGAATAGACTCATAAAAACATGGTCAATTAACTTGTAATAAAGGAGCTGAGAGTATACAATGGGGAAATCACTGGCTAGTCAACAAATAATGTTGAGAAACCTGGATAGTGAAAGATGAAACTGAAGCCCTTCTTACACCATGCACAAACATCAATTCAAAGTGGATTAAAGACTTGAATGTAAGACTGGAATTGTAAAACTCCTAGGAGAAAACGCAGAGGGCAAGTAAACTCCTTGATATCATCCTTGAAATTTGCTTTTTTTTTTTTTTAATTTGACACCAAAAACAAAGATAACAAAACAAAAAATAACCAAGTAGGACTATAGCAAACTAAAAAACCTCTGCACAGCAAAGGAAACCATCAACAAAATGAAAAGGCAACCTATGGAATAGGATAAAATATTTGCAAACCACATATCTGATAAAGGATTAATATCCCAAACATACAAGGAACTAATACAACTTAATCGCAAAAAAATAAAAGTAACTACTTTTAAAAAGGCAAAGGATCTGAATAGACATTATTTTCAAAGAAGAGCTACAAAGGGACAATAGGTACATGAAAACGTGTTCAGCATGACACATCATCAGGAAAATGCAAATCAAAACCACAGTAAGGTATCACCTCAGACCTATTAGAATGGCTAATACCAAAAAGATCGGAGATAACAAATGCTGGAGAGGATGTAGAAAAAGGAAATCCTTGTACACTGTTCGTGAGAATGCGAACTAATAAGCTACTATAGAAATCAGTATGGAGCTTTCTCAATAAAATAAAAATAAAACTGCCACAGGATCCAGCAGTCCCACTTCTGGGTATATACCCAAAGGAAAAAAAATCATTATCTCGAAGAGATATCTACACTTCCATGTTCACCACAACATTATTCAAATAGACAAAGTACGAAAACAATCTAAGGACCTGTCAATGAAGAATGAATAAAGAAAATACACAGACACACACACACAGACACACACACACACACACACACACACACACACACACACACTGGAATATTATTCAGCTTTAAGAAGAGAATACTGCCATTTATGACAACATGGATGAAATGAGGGCATTATGCTAAGTGAAATGAGTCAGACATAGAAAGACAAAACTGCATGAAATCACTTATATGTGTTATCTGAGACAAGTTGAACTCATACAGAGTAGAAAAGTTGTTACCAGGGGTGAGGGAGGTGAGGGAGGAAACAGAATGACTGCCAAAAGAATACAAACTTTCAGTTTTAAGATGCAAAAAATCTGAGGATCTGATGTATAACATGGTGACTATAGTTAATAACGCTGTATTATACGATTGACATTTGCTAAGAGAGCACAGCTTAAATATTCTTACCAAGAAGAAAGCAAGAAAGCAAGAAAGCAAGAAAGAAAAAGAAGGAAAGAAGGAAAAAGGTAAAGAGGGAGGAAGGGAAAGAAAGAGGGTGTAAGGAAAGAAGTAACGAAGGACGGAAGGAAGGACGGAAGGAAGGACGGAAGGAAGGACGGAA
>NW_024412405.1:18634554-18748390 GCF_014898765.1 Herpailurus yagouaroundi
GGACGGAAGGGGGAAGGAAGAGGAAGGGAGGGAGGAAGGGAGGAGAAAAAAGGTAAAC
Source organism: Herpailurus yagouaroundi (assembly GCF_014898765.1). Classification (NCBI taxonomy): domain Eukaryota; kingdom Metazoa; phylum Chordata; class Mammalia; order Carnivora; family Felidae; genus Herpailurus; species Herpailurus yagouaroundi. The sequence goes on from NW_024412405.1 coordinate 18,634,613, forward strand.
ATATGAGGTGATGAAAATGTTAATTAATTGGATGGAGCAAATTCTTCTACAGTGTACACTTACATCAAATCATGTATACTTATCAATTATACCTCAAAAAATAAATACATAGAATTGGATTATGGTGATGGGCACAAAACTCTAAATTTACTATAAGTCATTGAATGGCACCCTTGACTGGTGAATTTTGTGGTATTTAAGTTATACCTCAATAAAGCTATTTAAAAATAAAGAGTTAACCACTAACTCAGAGTTACTAATGATACTCCCTCTACCTTGAATACAGATCAGTCTCAACAAGCTGACACAAGTAATGACATATAATTGCGTTGCTCTAGATTCTTTTTTTCCTTTCACCATGGTGGCATCTGTGTTACTCCTAGTCCTTCTTGTTGTACTTGCATCAATGAACAAGCTAAGTAGAATAGACACTACATTGGCCTAAGCAAAAAAACTATATAATATGTACCTAAGGTTGATGCTCAAAATCGACACTATTTGTTCTGATAGTCCAGATTGGTTCTGAAGCATCTTATAGGTACTGGTCATTGTTACCATTTTTGTCATAGTGGTCATGATGTTGATCCATTATATTCTATCTAGCCCAAAAGCTTTTGTGTAGTTATTCTCATCAAAAATTATCATGATACTACAGTAACAAAAAGGTCAAAAAATTCTTATCATACAGTTGGGTATGGAGACAACTGAACAATCCCTGTTCAATGAAGATCTGGATCTTCAGCTGTCCCTGAATTGATCAACCTCTTGCCAGTAAGACAATGAAAGTGTGTACAGAGAGGCTGAATATACAGGCCATAATGACATATGAACTCTGACCCGCAGTCTCTGCATCCATCCACCCAGAATAATAATGAACTGGTCAGTCACTGCTGGCATTCCGGTTTTTGCCTCCACTTTGTAGTCAGGACCAACCAAAGAAAATTAGTATGTTCTCCAAACCAAGCACATGCCCTGATTCTAGTTAGCCCACCTCCAGCTTCCAAATGCCAACACTCTCCTACTAGAGCATTATCTAAAACTTCTCTCTACTCTCCTACCCCCAACCCACCAACAAACCTTTCTCATTGCCCTGTTTATCTTTGTGTCTCTGAAGGTGACTGATTCCTCTGCTCTGAATGAGTAGACTGTTCTCATCTAGATGATGTTCATTCATTTCCACATTAGTCCTCATTTTACTATGAAAAAGATCAGATACTATATAATTAACAATTTTGATAGCTCTTAATATTAAATTAGACTAGACTAAGGTCTCACAATGCCTATCTTTTTCTCACCAAACAACATGCCTACCACGAGTCTTTATGAACTTTAATGCACAAGTATCCTCTGAAAAGTCTTCAAACTGGTACTAATGACATCCCAGTTCTAAGCTGCAATCCTTACTGAAAATTTCTCCAACAGATTTTGCATCTTTCCTCTGGGACTCAATGTTATGACCCGTATTTCCCACATAATGTTATTTGACACATATGGCTGATTTGAACCATACATCTAGGTAATAAAAATCAACACCTTTCTTAGTCTTTTCCCTTATCTCCTTGTACTTAATCCTCACATAATCACACATAAAGTTTCTTCATACCGCTGTCATTTTATTTCTGGCTCGTATCCTATTATGAATTGCCAACTCCCAAAGGCAAAGACAAATTTCTTTAAATCCCACTGTAGCTCTCCACAGAACACAGCATAAGGCTCTAAACCCACAGATAGTCATGCCGGGCTGGCAGTTGGAGGATGAGATAGCAAGAAAGAACCAACAGATCTGAAACTGTAATTTGAAACTGTTCTCTCTCTAGATACTCCGAAAGTTAAGACAAAATTCTTCAGGGTTCCGAGAGCTCTCTGGACCAGTGGTTCTCGAGATTGGGTCCCCAGAACCGCATCAGCAGTGTCACCTTAGGGGTTTGTCAGAAATACGGATTATTATCCACCTCCCTCCCTCTGCGCATACACTGAATCAGAAACCTGGGGCCAAGGAAATTTGTTTCAACACTGTCACATGGGGATCCTGATCCATACTTAAAGTTTTGGAACCAGTGTTGCATACTACTCCAAGTAGGTACCATCCCAGGAAGCAGAAGTTTTGGCATCAACTAGGGACTTGTTTCAAGTACAGAATCTTAGGCCCTATCCCAAACCCGTGGATTCTATAGTTAGTCAGTCTATTTGGAAGAGACTCTGTTTTATTATATTTAAATTTTTTTAACGTTTATTTATTTTTGAGACAGAGAGAGACAGAGCATGAACAGGGGAGGGGCAGAGAGAGAGGGAGACACAGAATCCAAAACAGGCTCCAGGCTCTGAGCTGTCAGCACAGAGCCTGACGCGGGGCTCGAACTCACGGACTGTGAGATCATGACCTGAGCTGAAGTCGGACGCTCAACCGACCAAGCCACCCAGGCGCCCCGAAGAGACTCTGTTTTAAATAAGAAGCTACTTGGGTGATTTGTTTGCACATTAAAGTTTGAGAAACATCGGTCTAGAGAATTCCATTGTACAGAACCTATCAGGATTACAAGCAGAAGATCAATAATCCATTTTATTTATTTGTTTTGTCCAGGAGGAGGCTCTTACTGGCTGCACTCCTAAGAATCAATTGTGCATATCTCCTGTTAACTAGAAGTTCAGTGCCATCATGCTGAGAGTTTAAAATCAGCCCTTATGGAAACATTTGCACCACAGAAAATCAGCAAATACTACAAATCAGAGCTACCTGCCCCTGTCACCCAGCTACTTTATCTGCACACCAAGGGTAAGAGGACTCATTTTATTAAACTTCGCCCAATCTAAGGTGTGATATATTCAGTTAATAAGGAACCAGAACTTATTGCAAAAGGTGTTATTCTGTTTTTGACATCTTCTACTGGCTTATAACAGTGTGATTTTTAACTAAGGTTTGAGTCTATACCATGGTTTCTATTTATTAAATTTTTCCAAGTTGATTCTGTAGTTACTGAGAGGGTTAATAAAGTAAATTCACATCAGAGCTCAGGGTTTTGATTCATCTGCAGGAAAACTGCAACCCAAGGTCAAAGCAGTATGCTATAATATTAATGGAATTATTGAATAATTTCAAGAAAATATGAATGGCATTTTAGTAACTACATTCAGCAACATTACACCAATCATATTATGATGAATTATTTATCAGTTCCATGAAACTAACCATTCTCCTTCCTTCACTGTTAATCAGATGAAGGAACATTATTGTGACCTTGGTTAGTTGTGGCAGGATTTGTCACGTTTAGGAAGACTAAAATGAAACTAGCTCAAGTTGATTACTCTTTTTCTATACTGAAAATTCTATTGGAATGGACTTTGTGATGTATATATTTTCACCTTTATAACCTTCCTGCTCTGCTTTAAAAGAATCTTTTTCATGAGCTATGTACCACAGCAGAATATTATCAGGGATATGAAAGACTGTAAGTTAGACAGAAAGAGATTTCTAATCACAGGACACAAAGTACCTAACAATATTATAAACTAATGTTACAAAGTACATGTTGCAAAAAATTAAATTATTTGGAGGGATATACTGATAGGGCACTGAGTGTATTTATTATGTATGGCAGTTGTGTCCTAAAAGAGCAAAACACAGCTCCAAAATATTTCAGGGCTAAATGAACAATGCTTTTTAAAAATCTTATTTGGAAGTGACTGAGTTAATTTTCCATCTTTATTTTCCATTTAACAGAATGTTAGAGATGATTGACATGCTGATTTTTCTGTTTCTTTGACTCTTCAAATTTTAAAAGCAAACCACTGATTTCTGGATTTTAGATAAAATTAAGTAGGGGGAGTTTTCATCCCATCTTAAGTAATCATCAATTTTGCTGACATAATAGGCTTCCTTTTCCATCTGACAATTACTCCAAGGTAATGACTCCCTGTGCATTTTGTAATTCAGAAACCACCAATCTACTGACCATTTAATGAAAAATAAATTAAGCAGTTGCAGTGAAAACTTAGTAGGTGAACAACGCAGTCCTCCTGCTAAAATTCATGACCCTTAGGAATAACCAGATATTGTCATAATTGACTAGGAGAAAGCAGTTTTAATGGCTTCGCTCCAACATATATTCATTAATCATTGGTCTTACAGCAATTCCTACACATTTCACCAGGTTATTTCACACTCAACTTCCATATGAATGTCTAGCTTTGTTTTAATCAAATTAATTTTCTAATGCTCAGCTAAATTTTCCATATTCAGACCTAACAGTTATAATCATATATTTTACATTTTATACAGCAATAGGTGATAGCAAGAATTTTAAATTCTATGGAAAAATTACCAGGCTGAAATTGAAAATAATACTTTGATGATTCTACAGAAACAGAAAAGTCATCTGGCGACAGTACTTAGTAAATTTGTCTTAAAAAAGAACCTGTCTATAAACATTGATAGGACAATGTGTAGATGAGCACCTTACTACATGGACTTATTAAATATTTGTTGATTTTCTTTAATAGAATTGTAGAGTTAACATTTGAAAGTATATCATAAATCTTTTTCTAGCCTTTAGCAGAGTACTTATTTTGGTATCTTGTGAAATTATACTATAAAAATCAATTCTAATTACTACCTATAATACAACACAGGCAAAAGATAAGAAAATGAAATGTTAATGGTAAGTGATTATGCATTAAATTGCAAGGATTTTTATGATGGGAAGGTCTGAGATTTGGTGTTATCACTGCTCTTAATTCATTTTTATTGAGGTTCATTGAGCGAATAGCTTAAGACTCATAAAGTAGTTTTCCTGGAAGAGTTTGTAGCACTCATATCCATAGTTTTATTCATTCAGGCTTTGCTTATTGAATGCACATTTGATTTAATATAGTACACTGGGTACCAATGGAAATACAGCAATAGTGAGAGCAATACGAAGTGTTCTAAAGATGCACTGATGAAAGACAGTTACCATATTCAAGTCTGATATTTACCTGTCTTATATTTTTACTCATTGCAATCTTTGTGAGGACAAAAATTGTATCTTGTTTATTATTTAGTCACCCAGGCCATCCCAGTACCTTGCAGATCACCAAATACTATCTTACTTTGTCTATGAATTTTTCCACATTATACTTGGACAAATACCAGTGAGATAGTGTACAGGTTGAGGAAAGATAGTGCAGGAAGCTCATCCTTGACCACAACACTTAAAGACAGTTTTTCTTCTCATACAAAGAAACCATGAACAGAAAGCCAGTAACTATTCTTCTCCCTAGAAAACCAAAGGACATCCTTAATTCAAAAGTGTGTATGCCTAGCTTTGGTTAACTTAGACTCCAGCCTTTCTAAGGAATATAAAAGTGAATACCAAGTCTGTTAAAGTAGTTTGAATTATAAATCATTTGTAAATTATTCAATACTTTCGCAGATTCATATTTCAGTCCAAAATTTTAAAATGACACTTAGCAAAATTAAGTTTCAGGATTCTAATTAGTTTTTGGAATTTTGTTTCTGAGGTTAAGAGTATAACTATCAGCTGCTTGTTGGTGACAATAAGAGGTTTTACCTTAGTAACTTGAATAATTCTATATGCTTTACCACTAACCAGCCCCTCAAGCAGAACTTATCAAGTAGAACTTACCAAGTCCTGAAAAAGGGCTTGGATCTCCTTCACAATGCCCTCCCTCATTTCCAGTTCTGGGGAATATCCAGCATGTGAAGACTTTTCCTAGTTCATTTCAAGACCCCAAAGAAATTGCATTTTTCATAAAATTGCCTTGCAAGATAGGGAGGAAATAGAAAAATATGTTTTAAACCTACTTTTTACTTCCTCATGTCAAATCATTTTGTTTACTCAATTACATGAAGATATAAATCTCGAGTTTGGCAATCTTAAGGTGGAAGTACAAAATGGAAAAAAAATTTTCAAAATAGAAAAATGGTATTGTCACTAACTTTGTTATATAACAAATGCAAAATATTTCTTACCAACCTCAGACTTACATCACAGAAGTTATGAGAAAGGCCAAAAGTGACAAGAGTTTGGACAAACAAAAGGTAGATTAACAAATGCTTTAACTGTTAAACATATTGATAAGACTATCCATTGAATGAAAATTCTTTAGTTTTGTGGCAAAAAGAATTTCTAGGTTAATGACCCAATGACCTTCTAGAACACCACTCCTGATGAATGCATAATGGCGATTAAAATTAAATCAAGGTTGCATTGATACTGACAAAATTGTTTGCAAAATCAATTAGAATATGGATTTTGTTAAGTTTCATGGCTATGAAAATATTACTCTGTTGCTTTAGAAATAGCCTTAAGTCTCCAACTCTCTGCTTGGGAGTTTTCTGACTAATGCGGTTTTCCTTTCTTCCATTTTCTATCTGGTTGTTTCTTTGTGCGCATTACTTTTGTAGACTTTGGCATGTGGCAACAAACTGAATGGATTATTAATGTAACTGTCCTGTCTGAAATGGGTGTAAAATGATGATTCAATATAAAGAAGTACAAACTCTGCTCTGAAGTCAAATAAATCTAGGCAACAATAATGCTACAAGCACACCAAGTAAACTGCAAATTAAATATTTTTGCAATATGTCAGTTCCCAAATCTTCTACCTTACTTTCCACGTAACAAAACTGTATTTATTTCTATGATATGTGCACTAGTCTTGAAGTGCTGATGCCAATGTCTGAATAATAATGCTATCAGAGTTTCGATCAAAAAATGAAATTTGTGTTGATGTCTAGGTGACTTTTTCTCTTAGGTGTCATGCTGAAAGTACTAGGTTTATGAAAAGAAGTAATCCTCTGTCTTTCTAACAAATATTTAATAGAACAGCTGTAGCTGTAAATGCTGGTGGCCTTAACTTCGAATTGAAATGTCAGATATAGCACTCAAACCTGAATATGTCTATTCAGACACTACATTAAAAAAAAAAATGAAACCTGAATTACCCTTATAAGAAGATGCCTTACTGTCTGTTAGTGCACTGAAAATATGAAGAATTTCAGATAAAAGTCTTGATCAATAGTGCTAGCTTTATTATGGCTTGCTATTATTCATGTTTACCTATGTCAATGAAAGTTATACATGAGACATCTATTCCTGCAAAGTACTGAGTCAGTAATCAAATAAAAGACTAATTAATAAAAACTTAATGGAAAATTTCTCTGGTAATAAGGAAAAGATAAAATAGAGAACCAGCAAGACCAGAACTGGAAAACAGATCATCTTGTTGTTACATGTTTTATTTTTAAGTAATAATTACAAAGCTTTGCTTGTTATCTTTCATAATATATTATGTACTTACTTATATAATATACTTTGTTTTGTATCATTACTCTGGGATACATGATTCAATTGCTTATTTCTTACTCTCACTAACTTGACTGCAAAAAAGCAAAAGGAGAGGTTAAACTTATAGGAAGACTGTTCGAAAAAATGAAAATACATTTCCAAAATCAGTGTTGAATCTCAAGGATAGAAATGTATCATTGGGGTGCCTGGGTGGCTCAGTTGGTTAATCATCTAACTCTTGGCTTTAGCTCAGGTCATGATTTCACAATTTGTTGGATCAAGTCCGCATGGAGCTCTGCATTGACAGCATGGAGTCCCCTTGTGATTCTCTCTCTCTCCCACTCTCTGGCCCTCCCCCTACTTGTGCTCTCTCTCTCTAAATAAATAAACTTAAAAAAATAGAAATGCATCACAATCTCAAAATCTGAAGTCGATGCTTGCTACAAACTATTAAAATTAGGAAAATATTTGAAAAACAAATTCGTACTTTGTTTTAGTCAGAAATAACTAAAGGCTAGTTTTGTGTTTCCATCATTTCTTCAGGAAACATTGAGTATGTAACTATATGCTTAGTATGGTACTCCCCACCAGAGAGCAAAAGACGAATGAACCTGTATTGTAGTAAACCCTGTAGGGTATCTTTTGCAGAATATTAGCCATGCATTCATCTGAATTTTAGTTTTCACAAGCTAGATCTTCCAATTTTCAAATTTATATGCTTAATAAAAAAACTTCTCAGCTCTTCTTTTTTTATATCTTCCATTTCTTTCCTAGTCACGCACATAGTTCCTTTATTCCCTTGAACATATGGGGAATAATTATAAGCACCATTTTGCCATCCCTGCCTACTAGTTACATCCTCTTTCTCAGTTCTGATTTCTTTTTTATTTATCTCCTGAATATGGATGGCATTTTCGGGCTTCTTTGCTAGCTGGGTATTTATGAGTGAGTGTCAGACATCGTGTACCTCACATTGTTTGTTGGTGGATTTTTGATGTGCCTTTTAACAGTGTTGTCTTTTGTTCTGCTTTATTACGTATGCAATTAAGTTAAGGAATTAGAGGAAAGCTTTCAATGCTTGCTTTTAAGTTTCCTAAAGCAAGAATGAAACAGCTTTAGTCTAGGGTGAACTTAACCTCATTTTTATGACAATCATTTTCTGAAAATTTTACCACAAAACCCAGGTGTTACAGGATTTCCACTCTAGTTAATATGAAAATGAACTATTCTATTGTTCTTTCCCTTTGCTTTGGGTAATTATCTCTCATGCATGTGCAATCAGTACTGAGGCCAAGATTTGAGGAGATCCCAGCCTGTCTGTCTGCCTGTCTGTCCCTGTCTCTCTCTCTTCTGATATTTGCTCCATAAATTCTAGCAATCTTGGTGTCTGTGAACTCTGGTCTCTGTTTCCTCAACTCTCGCAGACTGCTAGGCTCTGTTTAAGTTCCCTCTTCTGTACAATGGCCTGGGAACTGCAGGAAGTAAGCTGGGGCACTAGTAGATCTTACCTTGTCTATTCTTGATATCTTCTAGGACTGGCACTTGAGTTCCTGGTGATGAGAGAAATCAAAGCACCATCCAAGCCCATCCCCTCTGCTGGGAGAAATTATGTACTTGAACTTCAAAGGCAGAGGAAGAATTGCTAGTGACAGTGCCCAGGAAAGAAGCATATATAGCCCTCTTTTATAACAAACTCATGACTAAAATTCTCTTGGTCAGTTTCTCTCTTAACAGAACTAAATCTGTGTGCTCTAGTTCGTCCAACACCCATCTCCCTTGATACAGGCTCAGAGCAGCTAGTAACAGCTGTTAATATGTGGTCACATATTAACAAGAATCCTTACAGGCTAGGAAACAGGAAAGAACCACAAATCCTTCTCTAAACTCACAAATATATCTGTAACAACAATTTGAGTTACAAAAAAGTATAAAACACTCACTGGGTAAGTGAAGAGGATGAAATAGTAGGAAATTGTTTCATTCTCTATTGCCTTTCCCTAAATTACAGAATTCGTAGTAGCATATTATTATTTTTCCATTATTCCATTATCATGGTCAAGGAATCTGCCTCTCCACGATATAAAAAGTGCCTAAGGTCTACAGCAGATAATGAAAACATTGAATTTAAACCTGAGTGTCTTACATTTATATAATACAAGTTTATCCATGTAGATTATCAACTTTTTATGCTATCACCCAAGTCAGGAATGGAAATGCCAAATGTTACTCTGAGAAATACCACATTTCCTGCCAGGTAATCCAATAATGAATGGATCATTATACATAATTCCATAATCTGTGGAGGTTTTCTTGAGCCATATTTTTGTCTTCAGCTTATTTACAAATGATAGGGACCCACTTTCCCCCCAGGCACCCTCTTTAGTCCTCAAAGTCAAGAATTTAATTCAACTCTTTGGCTGTCCACATCTTACTACTGAGGTACTCTGTTGTGGTTGATTCTTTGAATTCATCTACTAAGTCCCCTATTTCACTCCCCATCAGATATCTATATACTAATATTAACATGACAGTCTTCTCATCCACAGGGTGGTTGTCTGTCAACATTTGATCCATAATCTTAAGGAAACTCAGAGTGTAGAATCTATTCTGTTTTGTTTTGTTTTCCATAACAAGAGAAGGGCCCTGAAAACTCAGAGTCAAGTTAAATGACTGAGCCTAACGTAAACCAGCAGCATAATGGGACTCAAGTTTGCATCCTCTGATCCCAGGGCTTCATTAAAGGTTTCCTACCATCCTCAGATGTTCTGAATTAGGGTATGTAGACTTTTGTGACCAAGGGTTTTGTTATTTTTTGTGCATTTATTTTTTCATTAATTTGAATTGGCAAACATTATTTTATAAAATTAAGGATGTTTTACATAAAACTCAGATTTCCTGCTTCTCTAGAATAAATGGCAGATTAGGTCACAGTGCCCACATTTTCACATGGCAACCATTTACTAGAACTGACAGAAGAAGAGCCTCTCAGTTCCTTCCATTCTCTGTTGTCTCTGAGGCAACGTTTGAATTTTCATTTGCTAATTTATGCCAAGCTCACATAATGCAATTGGTCTGTTTCATAGGCATTTATGTCGATTCCTTTGTAATCTGCACTATTAACTTGCTTCTGCAACACAGCGCTAACTGGATCAGACTACAATTTCTCCATTTTCTTTTTTTTTTTTTTAATTTTTTTTTTCAACGTTTATTTATTTTTGGGACAGAGAGAGACAGAGCATGAACGGGGGAGGGACAGAGAGAGAGGGAGACACAGAATCGGAAACAGGCTCCAGGCTCTGAGCCATCAGCCCAGAGCCCGACGCGGGGCTCGAACTCATGGACCGTGAGATCGTGACCTGGCTGAAGTCGGACGCTTAACTGACTGTGCCACCCAGGCGCCCCAACAATTTCTCCATTTTCAGTCTTCTTCTCTACAAATGTCATTTCCATACTTTCAGTTTTGCAGGCTGAACACTATAGAGCCATTGATGACTCTCTCTTTCACTCACATCCATATCTAACCCATCAACAAACCTATTCAGTTCTCCTTTTAAAATAGAAAATCCAACCACTTTCCACCATTTCCACCAGGAGGATGGATACCATAATCTCTAACTTGGAATATTTAAATGACTTCCTAGTTAGTCTCCCTGCTACCACTTTTGCTCCTTTGGGGTCAGACACTGTAACAAAACTCCTCAAAACCCACCAAGAGCTCCCATGTCATTCTAAATGCTATGGAATTTACCAGGATGACTTATTCCAGCCCCTCCTTCCACCATCTCATCACCTCTGATCTGATCCTCAAATTCTCTTTCTGTGGTCCATTCCCCTCTAGTCACCCTGGACTCCTTGCTGACTGGGTCATATTGTATCATAAGTATGCATATTCTCAAATAATATGTGTGCAATAAATAAATGATTTAAGAATGACATAAATACACAAGGGCTATGCTGGATTTTTCTGGTCAGCTATAACCTTGGAATTTTATCTAGGTAAGAGAAACAGAAGTACCAGTGAGTAGAGAACTGAATTTAAAATAGGGATGAAATATTCCCTAACAGGAATGATGATGGGGTAAAGGGCCAAAGGAGTGGATTATTCTGGGTAGTGACAGTAAATAGACAATGTGAATTTCAATCAAACAATGAGAGAATTGAGGACCTAAAGAAAGCCATTTACAGTGAAAAGCTGGAGGATCCCAGTAATTGTTGCAAAGAGAGCTATAAGAGAAGATGACCATTATTAGTGAATGGGTATTTGAAACTGCATTTTGGGGTATGGGCTCTTATTGGTAATGGCAAAGTCTATTATGAGCACATGCAGTGAGTAGTTGATATAAATGAGGACAAGGAATGGAGACGTCAAGACATTGAATCAATCATCTAGTGAGCATTGAAATAATAGAGTACAGAATGAAAATATTTGGGGAGAGGAAGACAGGAAGACAGATGTTACAGTCTTCAGCAAATGAAGGAGACAATTCGAAAGGACAGTATGACTCAAAACGGGAGGAACATAAGTTATCTAATGGCAAGTACCTCAGAGAGGCTCAATGGTCTGTAAGCAGCAAGGAGAATCCATAAGTATTCTACCTTTGGGCTAGTGGTAAGGAAGGCAAGGGTCATAAAACACGACCCTTGTTTTATGAGAGACTGCAAGGGAAGCAGTATTCTTAGGTTTCAAAATCATGGATTCAAGGGAAGTTTCCTTATATTACTTTAAATGTAAGAAGGCTATAGAGCTCTTATTGTTTTAGCTTCATAAAAATAAACTGAAGTATTTCCTTCATTGAGTATTATATTTTGATTGTTTTCAGTCTTGAAAATCCAGTAATGTTGACAACAAACCACAAAATCTCCAAGAGAAGTTACGTCTTCAAGGTGAATAATTTATCTTCAAATAAATGACATATGTACATGTGTATATGTGCATACCTTTATGCTGTTAATAGCATATCAGTTTTTAACATTAAATAATAAAGAACCACCGATTATTTGAGCTAGTGTTTTCAAAATACCTACTTTAATCTCTTAACTACTTCTCAAAGAGGTAACTCACATATAGGGCATGTGGTATCAGCTTCATTTTCAATCCCTCTACTATCCTTTCCCTCACCAACTGAATACCACTTCCTCTTTTGTACACACTATTCTCCAGACTCCCGAGATTATTTTCAGTCTAGAACTTTGCTCAAGGATTATTTATGCCTGGAATGCTCTTCCCTTGATTTCCTTATTAATAACTCCTCTTTGTGACTCTGATCTCCGCTCAAACACCTTCTCCTTAAATATAATTATCTGACTACCCAGAATACAATGGCTACCCATTCAATCATTATCATACACTCTTTTAAATCTTAATAGCATCGAAGTTTTATATTTGTTTCTTTATTGTCTTTCCCATTGAAAAGAATAAACAGTATCACTGCCTAAAATAGTGTCTGCTACACAGCAAATTCTAATACTTGTCCCATATCTACTACTGCTTAGCCAAATTTATCTATATATCTAAATCACATCTCTATTTGACCTGCAATCAACTGATAAAAGGGAAAAGAATAAAATTTGTAAAAGGAGCAAAATAAATTTCATAACTGTTTTGAGCTATTTTAAAGAAAGAGGTTGTATATACCTTAGCTATATTTTACCATAGTTATATCAATAGAGAATGGTAAGTCAGAGAACCCATGATTTAATATCAAATAGCTTGACTCCTTAGTGGAAAATTATATCAAAATTTATGACCAGAATTACTTGTCAAATTACAGAACAAAAGCTTTCCCAGCTGCAAGTTCAGAGCATGTGTAACTTTATAATCATCATATTGAGAATTATGTTTTGACAAGGTCAAACATAAAAATGTTAAAATGTAGGTAATAAGTTACTAACAAAATGCCTGGAGAATGAAGACAACTATGAATTTTTTTTAACATTAAGCATACAATGGGTTCTAAAAATATTACTCTTCCAAATAAGATTTGTACATTTCTTTTCAAAACAGCTAAACATGCTCAGTTGTGCATGCTGTGTGTATACACTTTTATTAATCCTTTCACACTCAATAGAAATCAAGTTCAAGTGATTTAAAAACTCATATAGTAGGTTTTGATTGGAATAGACACTTATCTAGTGCTAGATGTTTAGTAGTAGTGTATGAGCTAATGAATTCAGTGATTATCCATACCCCCCAAAACACTAAGGCTGTAATTATTGATTTTGAACTTCAAAAATCAAGTATTGAAATAACCATAAGCCTATGTGAGTTTTATTTGCTAGTATTTGCTAGTATTACTCATATACTGCTATATATTTAGTGATTAACTTAGTACATTTTAATAATTGAGTTTTCTACCACAAGTCTACAACCTAAAACCAAATTTACAACAAACCAGTGGTTCCTCCTCAATCCAATTCCTCTGCCTTACTGTCTCAGATGACCTAAGCATCTTTCCATTCCCAAGCTTGTCCTTCCCTTTTTATTCAGTTTTATATGCATATGTACTTTGTGTGGTTCTTAAAATGTGTATTTGCTTATATTTAAGATATTTCTAACTTGATAAGACATCATACTGTATGCAATGTTTAGGAACATACTTTTTTCACTTAATATCATATTGCCAAGATAAATCCATATTGTCTGTATTGTCATATTTCATTTGTTTTGACTCTCATATAATATTCATATGAGTATCCAGAGGTTATTTCATCTACTCTCTTACTGATAGACATTTCCACTGATTCTAGACTTTTGCTATTACGAGCAGCACTACTAGGATTGTTATTGTTCAAATCTGAATGTACGTGCACAAACATTGTTCTTGGATACACACCGAAGGGTTTTAGACTTTAGAGTACAAAAATATTCAATTTTTGAATTTTTAAGAGATAATACTATTTTCCAAAGTGGTTGTACAAATGTGTGTTCCTATTGGAAATTTATCAAATCACTATAGACTTGTATCTTCTCTAAAAGTTTTTTCCAGACTTTCTATTCCTAATGATACAAGTAGAAAATGCCATCCTATTGGTGTCTTGATTAGAATATCAATGGTTAATGGTTAATAATGTTGAATCACAAATTTACCCATCATATGGACTTTCATTTCTACGAGATACCTAGTATGTCTTTTGCCAAATTTCTATTGGATTTTTGAATTTTTTTATTCATTTTTAAGACTTCTTTATATATACCTAATGTCTGGGGTGCCTGGGTGGCTCAGTCAAAAGTCCAACTTCATCTCAGGTCATGATCTTGCAGTTGGTGGGTTTGAGCCCCACCTCAGGCTGTGTGCTGATAGCTCAGAACCTGGAGCCTTCTTCAGATTCTTTGTCTCCCTCTCTCTCTGCCCCTTCCGCACTCACAGTGTCTCTCTCTCAAAAATAAATAAACATTTTTAAAAATTTTTAAAAAAGAGCTCTTTATGTACTCTTGATACTAATATATTGTGGTTAGGTACAATCACCTCATACAGTTTGTAATCCCTCACTTTGCTTAGCTTAGGGTAGTGTTTTAAGAATTTGTGATCTCATTTTAGCATGACTAAATGTAATTTTTTCTGTTGTAGTCAATTAAGAAACAAGAAATATGAATTATGAAACAAATATGAATTAAGAGACATTTCACTGTCAATATACAGGTTTATCGTTTTTTTTTTTTAATTTTTTAAAATATTTATTTCTTTTGAGAGAGAGAGAGAGCGAGCACAAGCTGGGAGGGGCAGAGAGAGAGAAAGAGAGAGAGAGAGAGAGAGAGAGAGAGAGAGAGCATGTGAGAGAAACAGAATCCCAAGCAGGCTCCATGTGGTCAGCATGGCAGTGCTCGGATGCATCTCAGGAACCGCGAGATCATGACCTGAGCTGGAACCAAGAGTCTGTCACTTAACCAACTGAGTCACCCAGACAACCCTATCTATATTTTTAATCTACAGTTTTAGAATCATTTTTATACATAATTTTTAATTGGATTACATTTCAATATATTTTATGAGGTAGGGGTACCTTTTTTCCCATTTGTGTAATTATTTTCCAGGTTCGTGTGTGATCTCATCCTTCCATATTCCACTGAAATGACAGGCCAGTTTTTTCATACAATGAAACCCCACACAGTAATGCATTGACTTCTCATCAATCTGTCTCTGCACTTGTGACACACTAGCTTAGTGACCTTGGTTTACAGTGAGTCTTATTTACTTCGCAAATATCTTCTTGTTGCACTCCTGATTTCTATGTATTCTTTGTTCTTTACTTGTCAGTATAAAATTCAAAACGCATTATTGAATTTCAAAAACAATTCTGGAGGATTTTGATTGGAATAACACTGATCAATTTATTTTTATTTATTTATTATTTTTTTTTTCAACGTTTATTTATTTTTGGGACAGAGAGAGACAGAGCATGAACGGGGGAGGGGCAGAGAGAGAGGGAGACACAGAATCGGAAACAGGCTCCAGGCTCTGAGCCATCAGCCCAGAGCCTGACGCGGGGCTCAAACTCACAGACCGCGAGATCGTGACCTGGCTGAAGTCGGACGCCTAACCGACTGCGCCACCCAGGCGCCCCAACACTGATCAATTTAGAGAGATTTAACACTTCACACTATTGTTTCCCTGTCCATGAGTAGGACAGATCTCAATTAACTTAGTTCTTCTCTAATTTGTATAGGTTTCTCTGTGTATTTTTACATTGCATTTACATTTATTCTTAAATACTTGACATTATTTTGTACAATTTTAAATGATGTTTAGTCTTTCAACTTTCCAGTTTGCTGCCTTTCATAGAAATGCAATGGACTTTTCCATGCTAATTATTTTTTTATATATCAATATTTATCTACAACCTGTCAAATTCTTCCATTATATCAAATAATTTGCAGGTGGATTATTTTAGGTTTCTCTATATATGATCATATCATAGGAAAAAATGATTTTATTCCTAATTGACAGTCTTTATCTTCTTTTTTGTTGTTGTTGTTCTTTATTTATTTTGAGAGAGAAAGAGCATGAGCTGGGGAGGGGCAGAGACAGGGAGAGAGAGAGAATTCCAAGCAGGCTCTGCACTGTCAGTGCAGAGCCAGAGGCAGGGCTGAAATTCACGAACTGTGAGATCATGACCTGAGCTGAAATCAAGAGTCAGACGCTCAACTGTCTGAGCCATCCAGGTTCCCTTACAGTCTTTATCTTCGAATTATCTTTTTTCTCTTTTTGCCTAGGATAGAACCTCCAAAATGATATTGAATATAAATGGTGATATGGGCTTAATTACCTTATTCCTGCTTTTAAAGCTATGTCTTCTAATGTTTCAAATTTTAATATCTTTGCTCTAATGTGTAAAAGATACTCATTAAGAGAGCAAGCACCCATCAGTTATGGTAAATTACTTATTTTAAAAATGCTGCTATGTAGTTGGTATTCTTCTCATGCTATCATCAAAATCTTCTTTTCACATAGCTAGTATCCATCTTTTCACTTTTACCACTATTAATTTTTGTCTTTTCTTCATCAGATGGATAGACATATGTCTATTTTGCTAGGTTCTTAAAGAATTATCAAAAAGAGAAATTAAGAAAATCCCACTCAAAATTGCATCAAACAGAATACCTCAGACCAAATTTAACCAAGGAGATGAAAGACATGTCAACTAAACAGCATCAGACACTGATGAAAGAAATGGAAGACACAAGTAAATGGAATGGTATCCCATGCTCATGAATTGAAAGAATATTGTTTAAATGTGCACATTACCGAAAGCAATCTATAGATTTCATGCAACTCCTATCAAAATTCCCACTGTATTTTAAATGGAAAAAGAACAAGTGATCCTAAATATTGTGTGTTACCACAAAAGATTCCACAAATCCAAAGCAATCTGAAGAAGAACAAAGCTGGAAACATCATGCCTTCTGACTTCAAACTACATTACAAACATACAGTAATTTAAAAATTATGGTGTTGGCATCAAAGCAGACACAGATCAATGAAATGGAGAGCCCAGAAATAAACCTATGGGTATATGCAGGATTAATTTATGGCAAAGTATACAAGTTATATCATGGAGGAAATGCAGTGTCTTTAATAAACAATGCTGGCAAAACTGGACAGCCATATGCAAAAGAATGAGACTATACCACTATTTTATACCATACACAAAAATCAACTTGAAATGGCCTAAAGACTTGAACAGAATACCTACAGCCACACAAATCCAGAAGAGGACTTAGGGGATAATTTCCTTGACATTGGTCATGGTGATGATTTTCTTGTATGTGATACCAAAAGCAAAAATAAACCAGTGAAAATATGTCAAACTAAAAAGCCTCCACACAGCAAAAGAAACCATCAACAAAATGAAAAAACAATCTACAGAATGAGAGAAAATATTTGCAAACCACATATCTAATAAGGGGTTAATATCCAAAGCATATAAAGACCTTCTACAACTCAGTATCAAAGGAATTAAGAGTCCAATTTAAAAATGGACAAAGAAGTTGAACGGCGATTCTCCCAAAAACAACATACAGATGACCAAGAGGCACATGTAAAGGTACTCAACATCACTAATCATCAGGGAAATGCAAATCAAACCACAACGAGATATCATCTCACACCTGTTAGAATGGCTATTATCAAAAAGACAAGAAGTTTTGGTGAAGATGTGGAGAAAAGAGAACCCTTGTCCACTGTTAATGGGAGCGTAAACTGGCACAGCTACTATGGAAAACTGGATGGACGTAGCTCAAAAAATTAAAAATAGAACTATCATATGATCCATAAATTCTGCTTCTGAGTATTTATCTGAAGGAAATGAAAACACTGGTTCGAAAAACTATATGCACCCCCACGTTCACCACAGCACTATCGACTATCATAAGACATGGAAGAAATCTAAATGTCTGTCAGCAAATGAATGTAGGGATAAAGGAAATGTGTGTGTGTGTGTGTATATATGTGTATATATATATATATATACACATACATATATATGTACATGTCATACATATACACAATATTATTCAGGCATTAAAAAGGAAATCTTGCCATTTGTGACAACATGGATAAGCCTTGAGGGCATTACACTAAGTGGAATATGTCAGACAGGGAAAGACAAATACCATACGATCTCATCTTCAAGTGACATCTAAAACAAAAAGCCTCCATTTTCCACCCCCACTTCCACACACACACACACACA
The DNA here is from genome assembly GCF_014898765.1 of Herpailurus yagouaroundi. Taxonomy (NCBI): domain Eukaryota; kingdom Metazoa; phylum Chordata; class Mammalia; order Carnivora; family Felidae; genus Herpailurus; species Herpailurus yagouaroundi. The sequence continues at coordinate 18,653,089 of NW_024412405.1, forward strand.
CACACACACGCTAACTCATAGGTACAGAAAACAAATTGGTTGCTGGTTGCCAGAGGTAGGGGTTGGAAAGTACACAAATATATGAAAGGGGCCCAAACTACAAACTCCTGGTTATAAAATAAGTCATGGGGATGTAGCATACAGCATGATGACTTAGTGAACAATACTGTATTCTAAATGTGAAAGTTGCTAAGAGAGTAGATCTGAAAAGTTTTTATCACAAAAAATGAAAAATTGATAAATGTGTGTGGTAATAGATTTGGAATGAATATATTTTGATGATCATTTAGCAATATATACATATGGAAAAATCATGTTACACACCTGAAACTAATATGTTATGTCAATTAATGTCTAAAAAAAAAAACAGCAGAGGTAAGAGGTCACTAACTTAAAAGAAATGAACCAAAGTACAGTAATCCTGAGAATATTTTAGGAACCCACACTGAATTTCCAATTATAATAGTTTTGTGTTAATATATTGTTTTGATTTTAATTATCTAAAAAATATTTTTACATTATTTATTTTTTAGAGAGACAGACAGAGAGAGCAGAGAGAGAGACAGAGCACAAGTGGAGGAGATGCAGAGAGAGAGGGAGACACAGAATCCGAAGCAGGCTCCAGGCTCTGAGCTGTCAGGACAGAGCCTGATGTGGGGCTCAAACTCACAAACCGTGAAATCATGACCTGAGCCGATGTCGGACACTTAACCGACTGAGCCGCCCAGGGGCCCTGATTTTAATAATTTTTTTAAAGTTTATTTATTTTGAGAGAGACAGATAGTGCAAGTGGGGAAGGGGCAGAGAGAGAGAGAGAGAGAGAGAGAGAGAGAGAGAGAGAATCCTAAGCAGGCTCTGTACCATCAGCACAGAGCCTGATGCAGGGCTCAAACTCATGTAACAATGAGACCATGACCTGAACGGAAACCAAGAATCAGATGCTTAACCAACTGATCCAGCCAGGCATCCCTATGTTAATAATATATTGTTAATGTAAATAGGCTCTAGGAATATGATTTAGGTGACATTTTTGAAAATTTAAGTGATATCTAAAGAATTATGGGTTAATGGCATTATTACTGTATGAAGTATATTTTCTTAGAGAAATAGAGATCTCTTTTAAAAATTATTTTCATTATTTGCTATATAAATATTATACCTATTTGATCATGTTCAGACTTATTCATCCTTATCTTTTGAATGCAATTTCTTACCTTTTCAACATTGGACTAGTCACTGTTAGCTTCAACTACTCTCCTAATACAAGTTTCCCTATTCAAAAGCAGAGTGTCATGAAAACTTTCATAAGCTAAAATGGTGTAAAGTGAAAAGATACATTTTCCCAAGAAGTTCACATCATGCCACTTTGCTTTTAGGGAAGACCTGCAGTAGTACCTGTTTCACTAACCAGAAATCCCAAGAGGATTTAATCTCTACAGATAAAAGTCTGGGTGGCTCAGTCCATTAAGCATCTGACTTGATTTCAACTCAGGTCATGATCTCCCAGTTCATGAGGTCGAGCCCCCCACATTGGGTTCCGGGATAGCATGGAGCCTGCTTGGGATTCCCTCTCTCTCCCTCTTTCTCTGCTCCTCCCCCACTCACACTTTTTCTCTCAAAATAAATAAATAGACTAAAAAAAAAAAAAGCTGTTATACTAATGGCGATCTTCCATAAAAATGAATGGGCATAACACAAACTTTTGGAAAGTGGGGGATAAGACTAGAGGATAGATTAGCAAAAACAGAAACGGATAATAATACATGTTCAATAAACTTATATGGAAACAAATCAAATGTATTGATTTTATATAGAATAGGTTTCAGCAGAATATAAAACTCTGACATGTTTCATTCAGATAATTTAATGATGAATGTTATATTGCTTAGTTTAAATTCTGAAACTGATTTTACAACCACTACCAATGTTTGATTGAAATGTGGTCAATGTTAGGAGGAAGCTACTGAAATGTTAATTTTATAAAAATTAAGTTAAGATAGGGGAACCTGGGTGGCTCAGTTGGCTAAGCGTCCAACTTCGGCTCAGGTCATGATCTCATGGTTCATGGGTTCGAGCCCCGCATCGGGCTCTGTGCTGACAGCTCAGAGCCTGGAGCCTGTTTCAGATTCTGTGTCTCCCTCTCTCTCTGCCCCCACTCGCGCTCTGTCTCCCTTTGTCTCAAAAATAAATAACCATTCAAAAAATTATGCTAAGATAGGTTCATTTTAAAAATGGAAAGCATCAATATAAATCAAGACAATCCTATTATTGTGTTTCAATACATGTCTGTTATATCCAAAGTCAGCCTAGTTTGTCAAAAGTAGAATTTGAGAACTCATGAAATGAAATACAGTAAAAGAAAAATCAGACAGTAATATACCATGATTTCAGAGGAAAGAAAAATAAAAGGGGTAGTTTAAGGACAAGAATATTAGCAGAACCACAAAATCAAACAGAAGACATTGTACTCATCTTATAATATAGGGCAATTTGAACTTCACTTAGTCTCCAAACTCTCCTCGGTAATTAGCAATTTCCTGCTCTCCCTGGCTCCTGGGATGTAGGCACAGACATATTGATCTACATGCTGGTGAAATATCATTTTGCAGTAAGTGTCTAAGTGGTGTTGCTACACCGGGTACTTTGATAGCATAAGAGAAGGACACCTCCAGACCCATCTCATTATGAACAAGTAAGACAAATATTGGTCTCTTGATAAATAAAACAGAAAAACAATGGTTTTTGTGAACTGCACATCTCACCATGGTACTCTTTGATATGTTATCTATTTAAATTTTTAATTAAAATGTCAAATACATAAACATTGTGCCCTAGATAGACAAAATATGGTCTAAATCGTGTTGTAATATATGCAAGTGAAGTACATGGAAATGAGTATAAAGCCATATGATAAAATTCGGATGGATTTAAATAAAGCCCCTGAAGAAAAGTTTGAATACCTAAGGCTGGAGTAAAAGAAAGTGGTGGAATGCTTCTTTCTGCATTTGTTAAGACTTAGAACATTAACTTAAAAGCAATAAGAAATAATGGAAGTGTTTTCCGTAGGAAACTGACATGAAAATATCCATATGTTGGAAGTATAAAGTGGCATCACTGTGAACAACATCCACCAGGAGCAGGTACACATAAACTAGTTAGAAAACCATTGCAATACCGCCAAGGAGAAAGGGTTTCCTAAAAAACAATTGATAGGAATTAATAATTGACAAGAAATGGATGAAAATACTTAGGTAAGGGGTATAGAATGAAAGTAGAAAATTAGAGCTCAGAGCAATGAACGCCACACTCCAAAGAAGGCAGCTATAGAGGTCACAGTTGAGCAAGAAAGTCCAAGGTCTGATTTGGAGAAAACCATTAGAAGACATGAAGGTTTCCAGAAAATAAGATAATTGGAGATGTTACAGAATGGAGAATTCAAGATATCAAACTCATCAAAAAGATTAAAAATGAAAATTGTAGGGTGATAGCAAGACCATTTATGGACATGCTATGTTCTGCATAACAGTGAGCTCTCACTCAGAAACCAGCTGCCCCAATCTGCCTCCCCCTTTATAAACATCAAAACTTCTAGCGATGTTACGCATCACATTTTTGTTCGTAGAGTTTTCCCCCTCAAAAAATTCTATGCTCTAAGTTTTTATAATCTTTTGTTGGTTTCACACAATAAAATTTCTTTAGTATTTAAATAATGATAAATCATTTTAACAGGGATTTACTTTGATAAATATGTCACATTTGTAATCATTCAAATTTAATTTTCATCCAAACTTGAACTTACTAAATCAGCACCTCCATTCTTTATTATGCAATCACAGGATCTTTGAATAAAATCTGAAAAAAATGTTTCTTTGCTTTAAAACAAGTTCCTATGGGGCGCCTGGGTGGCGCAGTCGGTTAGGCGTCCGACTTCAGCCAGGTCACAATCTCGCGGTCCGTGAGTTCGAGCCCCGCGTCGGGCTCTGGGCTGATGGCTCAGAGCCTGGAGCCTGTTTCCGATTCTGTGTCTCCCTCTCTCTCTGCCCCTCCCCTGTTCATGCTCTGTCTCTCTCTGTCCCAAAAATAAATAAACGTTGAAAAAAAAAAAAGTTCCTAAAATATTTATGCAATTACTTTAAATTGATCAGTACAAAGTTTCTTTTAATCTTACAATAAAATCCATGTTTCTTCTGTAATCTTCATTAAAAAACAAGCAACTATGTCTTTCATAAATTTTTTAAAAAATTTTTAATGTTTATTTTTGAGACAGACACAGAGAGACACAGACAAAAAGAGCAAGCGGGGAAGGGGCAGAGAGAAAAGGAGACAGAATTCGAAGCTGGCTCCAGGCTCTGAGCTGTCAGCACAGAGCCTGATGTAGGGCTTGAACTCATGAACTGCAAGATCATGACCTGAGCCAAAGTCAGACGTTTAACTGAGTGAGCCACCCAGGCGCCCCATCAGCAATATGCCTTTAAAATTTAGGCCCCATATAAATGGAACTGGAGCCCAAATTTATATCCTCCTTAAATGCTTGCTACGATAACATTTCTTGTGAAATATCCAAGTAAAGCCCTTGAAAGTTTTTATTGAGAAAGAAATCAAAGGAAAGTAATGGTGCCTGAAATTTACTTTTTTTGTTTTTTAACTAAGTATTTCATTATTGAATCTCTTCTTTGCTTGAGAATATGGACATATTTACTTTTCTCCAAACTTTCTTGCAACTAGTTTGTAAGTAATTAATTTTCTCCATTACTCTGCCAAAGATTTCCCAAAATATGTCTTTTCTTAAAATCCAGATTTTTAAAAACTAAGTACTAGAGCAAATAAATGTAATTCTGCAAAGCACAAACGAAGAAAATAACCCTTATTGCTTTAGTGTTTCTTGACAGAATGATGTTCATTAGATGGTATTTGTATGTTTTACAACCCAGGAACCTATCTGATGACACTAAATGCTATACAGTAGGAAATAGAAGAAGTAAAATCGTTTTAATTATTTTTACTCAGTAAAATCAAAGTGAGTTTTTGTACATGTAGGGAGTAGAAGTCAAACATTTAGACTTTCATAGAAGCCACACTAATGTTTTTTACTATTAGTTCAGCCATGTGACTGATTTTATATTTCATCACTTAACAATTTCAAATCCTGCCCTTTCTGAAAGTAAAGAACAATTAAAATTACACTGCTTAAAATGTTGATACATGTTTTAATGTAAAATGTTTTTAGAGCCCCTGAAAATCTAAGATCTATATTTTATGTTTTTGATAGAGCCATAACTATGTAGTTTTATAACTATTTTCAAATATTTAAAAATTTAGATTTGGTCATATTTTAAAAACTCGGTGTGTATACTAAAAATTATTACATCTATTTCCTTAACATTCAGTTTTAGCTTGGATTATGAACACTGCCATTGAATGGAAGGTTTCTTTCCCAAATTCCATCTATTTTCATCATTATTTACCATTACTGCTTCCCTGAAAGTAAGCAACATAATTATCACTTATATACAATTTTCTTATGGAAATATGCAAGGTGTAAATATTTTCTGATTGTGACATTAATTAATAAGTCAAAATTTCACCTCTTAAACAATATTAATACTAAGTTACTATTATTAATTTTTCTCTGATTTTTGACATTTAATTTTTATTTTGAATATATTTTTGGTAAAATATAGAGAGATTATAAAATACTTGTATTCATCCTCATATATTTTTGTTCATAGATATAAATACTCTGTATTTTTATGGCCTAACACAAAGAAAACAACATTTCACACATGTGTGCACATTTAGCATCAGAAATACATTTCATTCATTGTAAAAACATAGCTATAAAAATAAAAATAAGCTACCCAGTTACAAATTATCTATTTGCTTTAAGTAAGATTGTTGTAATTATGATAATACCTTGCTTTAACTGTCCTTTAAAGCCTCTTGGAAATGTCCAGATCAGTAAAAACAAGTTCCTGAGTTTACTAAAATTAATTTTAAAATAGCACATTTGCAGTAGCTTTGGCAATTCTCAAGCTCAAATGTCTAATTCCTGGTTTTATGTATACCCAATCAACATTTTCCTGTGTGTCTGAGATCAAATATCCTTAAAAATACTTTGAAGTGCACATTGCTAGCTAATTGGATAGTTATAATACCATTTAATTCATTCCTAAATGTTGAAATAAAGGTGGCAGAATTCTAGCTAGCGTTATAAAGCATGAGGCTCTGAATAGGTCTCCCACTTCCATGAAATACAGCAAATAAATATTACACAAAACATTTAACGGCTCCTTAAAAACTTACATTTTAATGTCATTGATTTCTCAAATACCTATGGCCTTCTCATTTGAAGCCTATGAAGCAAATATCTATAAATAGAAGATTGTTCCCCAACCTTAACATATTACAAGCCTACTATGACATCCTGCCTTGAAGAACAATATCATTAGTCAAGAGATACATGATTATTGGAAACAGAAGACACAACAAATAATACCGTGCGCACGCGTGTGTGTGTGTGTGTGTGTGTGTAAGCTATATAGCAGATATATATCTCTGCATATATATGCTGATATATATGCGCAGATATATAGTATCTGTTTTTTGAACAGAAATAATATATTGAAATGTCTAAGTGGCGTCAAGCAAGCACTTTCAATTAATGAATGTTTTAGAAAAATAAAATATCTTTATCATCTTGTTTTTTTCATTAGGGCCAAATCTAAAGGAATCGAATTCAACCCCTGGGGAGGATTATGGAGTGCGATTTTCTTGAACCATGAAATTTTCTCTCTTTTCAAAAATAAAATTGTGATCTGCTTCCAAATTAAATTTCAGTGATTGCAAACTGTCAGTTGCTTACTCTACACTGTGATGTTACTTGCCACAACTTTCCTGTGAAGTATTTCCCTAGTTCTCATTCTAAAATTGAGGAAATGAAGGATTGAGGCAGTTACATAAGTGAATTGTCTGGCGCCATTTCAGTAGTAAATGATGAAGCTGGGATGGGGCACAGATCCCCAGGACTCCAAAGCTTATGCTATTAACACACTATTTACCGTCTGTCAATCGTCTTTACCCCTCATTGCAAAAAGCCACTTACAGGTGAAGAACAGAGAACAGAAAAACAAGGCAGAAGCTATCAAACCTATATCCCCAGCTTGTTTATTCTAGCTCCATTACAAGGTATTTTCTTTAAAAGGCTTAAGCGATGTTGAAATCCATCCCACCTCACCTGAAGTGTATAGTTTAGTATTATATATTCAATCAAAACTTCTGAAAATCTATTATTAAGAAAGCTGAAGGATTTCAATGTCATTATAAAAATAAAGCATTTGACAAAGCTCTGAGTGAGGGAGTGGCTGGGGTGTGGGTGGGAAGGAGACAGATGATGTTAGCCATGGACTTCTCAGGAAATATTTCAAAGATTTTTAGTGCTATGAAATGATTTTGCACATATGCCTCTAATTACATAATTCATATACCCAATTGTTTTTGTTTTGCCATAAACTACTTCTTTGGTTACTAATCAAAATTGTACTGAGTATTCCAATTTTTCTTGTTTTTGTTATTCAGTTGAATTTATCGTAAAGAATCCCCTACAGGGTGCGTGTCCATAAGCATGTAAAATACTCGTCTCTAATATAAATTATAAAAGCCTGGTCAAGACCTGAAGACAATGGCTAAATAAGACTTTGTTGGTCAGTAAAAGTTTGGTCATGCAGACACACAATATGACATCAAATGAGATGTATATTTCAGCTAGCATTCATACTATATATATATATATATATATATATATATATATATATTATTAACCACTTTTGTGAATTATTTCAAGCTGCATAAATATTTACACCTGGACTAATGGAGGACAGGTAGGAAGGAGGGAGGCAATTTGAAATCCCATCAGTCATCAACACAGCCAGCCTGTTATTGTGCTTGTATTTCAACCAGGTATCTCAGCCACTGCTATTTTGCTTTATAATTAACATTTCTGTGAGTATAAAAACTGAGAAGACTATTTTTTAATTTAGTGTTCTCTTTAGTGAAACTTCAAATTTCACCATTCACCAGGTTCTCATTATGTGACAAAGGATCCAAAGACAAAGAGAGACCAGATGAGAGGCAGTAGCTTAAACTCGCAGACTTCAGTCATTTTGAAAAGAGATAAACTCGAGGAAGTTTGTAATAACTGTACTTTAAAATACATTCCTACTTTGTTTCCGCCTCACTGAGTCTAGGGTGTACTTGTGTGCATTAAGAGATTGAGGGAAAAAGGAAGAGGGAAAGACTAGATCACTGAAGAAATTATCCATTCAGACTTGATCAAAGAATGAGCAGGGATAATACACAGGCAATGAGAGATTCAACAAGTAACACCTTATTATAATGTTTTTAAAAATTTAGACTTTTGTTGTTAAATTGCCTAAAATGAATTTAAGATGGTGGACACAGGACAAATTTATCATAATTTAAATGACCTTAAACTATCAAGAAAAAACTAAAATCTGCTATTTTTATTTAGGATCAATGATCTTTGAAAATAAACATGATAGATTATGGTTTTGGAAGCAGGAGGAGAGAAAGAAGCAGGACGGCTCAGGGATCAAACAGTCTGCCTGTGGGTCACTGTGGACTAAGTTTTATGATAGCAAGTTAACACTTTCCTCAAGGCCCAGCCATGCCTCACACCTGAATTAGCTGCTTTGTGTTCTGCACACACACACATAGCCAGCTTTACTTTGCTCCTAGGAGACATACATTTTCTCTCTAGCTCCCATTTTTTTTCTCTGGAAAAACTGTGCCCACCCTTTTAAATTCATCTTAGGCAATTTAACAAAAAAAAGTCTAAATTTTTGAAAATATATTACTTGTTGAATCTCTAATTGCCTATATATATATCTATATACACACACACACATATATTTACATATATATATATATATATAGCCTATATATTATATATATTAACATATATATGTGTTGTTAATGAAACCAAACACTTTAGAGGGGGCATAAATGAAAAACTCTCACAACTTTCCCCCAACTTCTGATTCTACTATCGCCAGACGAGAGAAACAATGTTATGAATGTTTTTGAATTTTTTGGGTAACTTTCATATAATAAGCCTACGCACACGTTTTTAAAAATTTACATATACAGGATTACAATATATAGGAAAATGCTTGCATGAAGGATGAATGGATCAAAGAAAGAGTGAATAAAGAACCAATCCTCTGAGGGGAATTGTTTCACTTCTATGATATGCCAAGAGTTGGTATTAGCATATCCTTCTACCAACAGATGTTAATGGACTTGAATAGGCACACGGAGGTGATTACAGATCTCCACCACTGGCAGCCTCCGTTAACCAATGAGGGGAATCAAATGGGATAAGAATCAGAGGATTCTGTTTAACTTTCTCAGGGCCAGAACTTGCACCCTCTCAGTATACCAACCTGCTGCATTGCTAAATAGGGTCTCTCATCTCCAAATACGAGTGATGTTTTTCTGGGGCTACAAAGTACTTAATCAGCATTCCAGCAACTCCATTAGTTTCCCATCTGACTAATTAGGAAAAGCTGGCTTGAATCAAGGAAGTGTGAGGAAGAAAAAGGGGTGGGGGAGACTTCGTTTCCATAACTTAATAGTCTCATAACTGGTTCTCTTTTATAGCAGGGGAAATTAATAACATCAAAGCCTCTTGTAGCTCCAGAACAAGTATGTAGGACGCAGTTCATCTAGTTGATGAATACACCTTCATTAAGAGATCTCCACTTTTTATATCTTCCTCTGATGACTGTTTACCAAGCCACAAGACTGTGGCTGCCTTATGTGGTTGACAGACTGCCATAGCCATGGTCTTCTTGTCTTTTCTAAGCCAAACAGTTTTATTACAAAAGATTCCTCAAGTTAAAATGAATGAATAAATACAGCTGGAATAATAATACTCCCCTTCTATACTACTTGAGTTTTGTTTTTAGAGTGAAATCAGAAACTGATGATGAAGGGAAGCTGAGATAAGCTGATAAGCCATCTAATTATACGTGCATCTTTGGAGGAAGGATAATTATAACCTGCTTGACCCTCTAGTATGCTTACATCCTCAGTTTCTCAGAAATTTAGGATTTCAAGCCCTGAGATAGGTTGGGGCACCAGATTCTAATAGGTCGAAACTGGTAAGGCATAAAACTGCCTGATACTTGAGCCCATAAATTCAAGGAGGAAGACATGAAAAGCATCATCAAAGAAAAAAAAAAAAAAAAAGACCAAGTCATTGATCCAAAGCCCCTAAACACAGAGTTAAATATGGATTAAATAAGAAGCACCACCACAAAATGATGAATAGGAAACTCAGCTGGGACCAGAGCATTGGAAATAGGTAGAGATGCAGAATCCAAAGACACTCTTTGAAAGTGGAAATAAAATGGTAAGCCTCTTCCTTAACCCCTCTTTTCCTTTTCAGGGATATGGAATGGTATGCATGAACCTGACCCAATCTAGACATCCTAAGCAAGTCTGCTCCTGGCCGTGAGGAGTTTGAGGAGTGCAAGATCATTGGTACCTTCTCACTGACTGGAGTGTTGACTCTGGTTCTTTTCAAATCAACAACTCTTATCATACCATCTAGTTCCAGGAACATGTTCATGCTTGTTCCTCTGGGACAAAGACCTTGATTCATTACTTCCTTAATACTCTCACTTACCAGGGAACGAAATCCCTACTTATTTTACTTGGTCTCTTAGGAATAGGCAAACTGTCTAATAACCCAGATGCTCTGTCTTGGTCTGTTTGTACCTGTTGTTTCCCTTTGGGGAACTTCCTACCAAGCCGTACGCCTGCATCTTACAGTCCCCTCATATTTGTATGCCATCCTCCTTATGCCTACCCAACAGGACCTATTACGTGCCAGTCCCAAAAGCACAAGGAGAAAAAAGACATCTTTCCCATCCTCAAGAGGCTCTCATTTTAACAAGGAGGACTTGTTAACGACCAGATGAACCACAGTGCCTTAAGCACCATAGAGTGTACAGGAAGCTCCTCTGCCCTGAGGTAAGGTAGCAACAGCTCTAAAAAGCACGTTGCAGGGAGTCAGGGTTGTCTAGGAAAGGCTTCAGAGGGGGCTATATTGGGCTTTGGATTTGAGCTAAGACTTTATCCAATGAAAACAAAATGGTGGCATCTTTCAGACCTAGGGAACTTCATTGTATATGGCATGGAAGAATGAAGACTTACTGGTTTGGGAACTGAGGGATTTGATAGTGAGGAAGGGAGGGTAGATGGGGCACCTGGGTGGCTCAGTCGGTTGAGTGTCTGGTTTCAGCTCAGGTCAGGATCTCATGGGTCATGAGTTCGAGCCCTGCATCTGGCTCTCTGCTGTCAACGCAGAGCCCACCTCAGATCCTCTGTTTCCCTCTCTCTGCCCCTTATCCACTCATGCTCACTTGCTCTCTCTAAATAAACAAATAAACATTTAAGAAAAGAAAGAGATGTTAGGAAATAATACAAGAAATGTGACTTAGGGACAAAAGGAGGGGTTCCTGAGTATCATAGTCAAGGGTTTTGATTTTATTCTATAAGAAATCAAGGAGCCATCCACAGCTTTCAAAATCAGAGCATGATGATGTCTGGGGTTCACAAAAATAATGCTGATGGTAGTGTTAAAGATGACTCTGTGTTTGGATCTTCACCAGCTCTTATTATTGGAAGCCATATAGATTATTCACTCTGCTCTGGCAGTTACACCATTTTCCCTGATCTTGTTCTCTGACCTACAACCAATATGGTCCTTATTTTGATAAGCTGGATGCTAATTATCAGGAAAATCTTAACTTTCAAAATATCTAAGAAAACATGCTTATGTCCTGAACCAGATAAGAATTTCCCCAATATATAAAATGGTAACATAAGCATGTATAATACACAGCAGGAGACAGAAAAGAGGTGAGTGGGGGTAGAAAGTGTTTTAAAAAGAGAAATTGGGCTTTTCTGATGGTATTGGAGCAAACTTGAATTAAGCAACAACATTGTAAATTAAACTTGGGCATGTAGTTCTTTGCTATCAGCTGGGAACAAATGATAATGATTTCAAGAGGGCAAAGATAAAAGCCATAGTGAAATGGGTCTAGGTTGCTGCAGTAAATGATTATTTACAGGACTTTGTAAGGAAGATATTTCTCACTGCTAGAAACCACCGAACCAGGATAAACATTAATTCTCAGAATGTCATGAATATAGGAAACACTGAAACAGACTAGCCCAAGGTAAAGACAGGGGAGACAGGATGAGAAGGTTGAAGATAGTAAAGTGAGGTCACAATGGTTACTGCAGTCAAGAGCAACAGATAGGCAAGTGAGAAATATTTACAACTAGTGAGGGACATTCCTTCATGGCCCTATAGCTGGATGCAGACAACTGTATGATCTTATATACTGATACCTGTCCTTTACAAAACTGACAGAAAAATAAAAAGTGCACAAAGAACCTAAAGATCAGTCAAGGTAGAAGTACATGTTTGAAAACTGAGTCAGAATAAATTAATGTCATTTGGTCCAACAGTTAACACGCTAGTAGAATAACCAGATTTTAGCCTTAGAGAATGGAATCAAATCTTGGTTCCACCACTTACTAAATGCCTATCACTTGGCAAGATCATGCCCCTTCATTTGCCTTCTAATTGTTTAAAAACAAGATTCTGATTCATTAAATAATCCTGATTGTAAAGTTGTTATATACAATAAACAAAGTGAGATAATATACAAATGGCATTCGCACATAGCACATATTCATTAAATGTTGAAAGACATTTTCCCACCAGATCAAGAGAGGTGTCTTGCTTCCAGTAACATAATGCAACCTCATAAATGATGACATTAAAAAGACCAATAACTAATGGAAAATTGCAATGGCCTTACCCATCACAGTATAAATCTTGCCCATCAGAAGTGGTTTCAATCACCAGTAAGAATAGAGACAGCGGAAGATCAGATTTATAAGGACAAATGTGAAATCCCAGGCGGGAGGTGTGACTAATAGCCAACGTCATGGGGGAAAAAAATGACCTCAAATTTGGAAACAGGCAAAAGGATGCAAGGTTTCTTTCCAGAGAGGTAGTGGGTGTTGCAGTAGCTCAATTTGCTTGAGGAATTACCTGACCTCCAAGGTATATGTACCTTTGTCTTCCTATTTAAGTATATTTAACTCTTACGAGTTGACATTAGCATGCAGAAAAGAAATAAGGGAGTAAATGAGAGCAATGAAGACATTTTATTCAATAGCATGATAAGTATCTTCTGTCCAGGATAAAGGGTAACACCAGATGTTTATTGTCTTGAAAGGCAGTTTTGTATCTATTAGCACATTCTTTGCCCTATTCCTTTGGTTGGCCAACCCATCTGTATGTTTCTATTCCTTTGTTGTTGTTGTTTTGAACTAATCTTAATCATCATACTAATCCTCGCAGTAACTGATATATTAAAGGAATCTCTGGCATATGTTCAAATTTTATGTTTATAGGAGAGTCATTTCTAAGTTTTTGAACATGATACTTTACCATAAACTTCTTTAAACGAAAGTACAAAACACTATTACTATGTGCATTTGTTAACGTTCCATTATAAATATGCCTTAGTTAACTATTTGAATGTAACTCACTGCACAGGTTGGTCCCTTGTAATTAATGCCACCGTTTCAATCCTAAAGATTCCTATTCAGGTGTTGCTGAAAGAGAAACTTTGAATCATGGGGATTGATCACATCTTCAATGGGACAGCACCTCCCTTGAATCTGCAAGTTGGCCAACCATTTACATTAACTTTGCCCACAAAGCTGTTGATCAAAAAAAGGGTGTTACTAGATGACCGCATCTTTCACAAAAACACTGAAAGTATAAAAACTGGCTACACTACCATTCGGAATTCAATATAAGAAGTGAGGGAGAGAAGGCAAGGAGAACCAGTTTATCCATTATTTCAGGTTTTGCCTGCACAACAGCCCCAGCGACCACTTTCCTACCTCCCCCTCTACACACAATTCACATCTACTCTCCCCACAGAAAATGAATGGAGATACTACAGTAATGCAACCTTCTCTGATAGCGAGGCACACAATTTTTCTTGGGTAACTGATACATTCCTTTAATCTACAAGTAAGTTTATTACCTTATCTTACTAATAAGTTATTTAATAATAACTTACAAATTACTTACAAATAAGTATTTAATAAGCCCTTAATATGCACAAAGCAATCTATAGTTTTTATGCCTGTGTCTGCACTAAAGAAGAAATAGAACACATAATTTCTGCTATGGACTGAATGTTTGTGTGCCTCTCAAATTCATGTATTAAAACCTCATGCCCAATGTATTACAAGAGCCTTTCAGAGGTGCTTAGGTGATAAAGGTAGATCCCTCTTGAATGGGATTAGCACTACCATGCTAATGGCCTGAGAGTGCTCCTTTGTCCCACCATGCAGTGTTACAGTAGAAAACCATCATCTAGGAAGGAGTCTTCCCCCAGACACCAAACCTGCCACTGCCATGAGCTTGAACTTTCACCCTTCAGAAATGTGAGAAATAAATGTTCGTAATTTATAAGCCACATAATTTATATTATCATAGCCCAAAGAGATTAAAACAGTCCCTTTAATGAAGGTACCCACCATTTATAACAATTTTTAAGATTATTAATAGTCATTAAGTTGTCCTGAAAATGTTTATGATAATTTTCAAAGGTCCAATTAATAAGTGAGAATTCCTTAAATTACATTAGGTAAAGATGTTTGCTTTATTTGATTTATCCAGGTATTAAACAGGGAACTCACGGCATGAGTTCACCCTGAAATCATTATCTGAACAATTAGATCAGCTGGGGCCCAAGAAGGTAGTGGAAAAAGAGAAGTTATCATCCACCTGAATACTTTTTTTTCCAAACCATTGATGTTCATAAAGCTATTTTTCATGGACATTTAAATGTTCTATCACTATTGCAAATATAATATAAAGCCGAGGAGACTTACAAGATATTAAAAATTTAAAAAAACTACCAAAATCAAAGAAAAAGATTAAAATGTACATACACAGTGAAGTTTCTAGAAAAATATGAGTCATTTGAGTTGAATGTTTTAAATTTGTTTTCATTCCCAGACTATTTACATGTAAGCTTCTTCCTTAAAGTTTTAGGGAAGAGGGAAAAGAGAAGGATATAGGATAATACATTTATTTTGTGCAAGTCTGAATTATTTTTTATCATTGACATGTAAGCTACTTACTGGTAAGAGGCATTGTACTTAATAAGAATATCACATCTGTTTTTCTTTTTTCTCATTAATAACTTCATTCCTCACTCAGAATGGCAACATATACATAAAATAGTAATTGATGTTTCAGATGAGTTTGAAAAATCTGAGAATCACCAGGTCAGATTTACTCTCATTTGGAATCTTCCTTTGACTCTTCCAAATAGATGACAACATATTTTGTAACATCACTTTCTCCTTTTGCAAATTGAACCATATAATTGCGCCCTCAGTTTATACTGTTTTTCTTATTTGTTTTGTGAGATATGAAGTCTTTTGAGGGTACCTAGGTAAAGATAAGCTATTTCAAAAGTGGCTCTAAACTTCCTGATCAAAGTTTGTCTCCTTTCAAATGCAGCATTTTATAATAACATGTTTAGATCTATAAAATCTCTACAGCAAAAAAAAAAAAAAAAAAAAACAACGAGGAAATCAAAAGTCACACACACAGTAATAATGCACAATGTTGTACAGCATTATTTTTGATTTACCAGATAATCCTGAGTAGAGATCATACTACAACAATCTTTAACAAGGTGTCACCTTCTTGGTATTATTTTAAAAGCCTATTTCTATTCTAAAATCTCTTAATTTGGGTCTCGTTCTGCAGTCTGTACTAACCTACAATGAAGACCAGAGGGCCCCCACCTCTTTAACTAAATTTGACTTTCAACCATTTATTATGCCAACCAGACATGTAAAACATTTTACCTTTCTTCCAGAATGAAGATATGTTCATTCTTCTCCTGTTAGGAGGATATTAGGCATTCATATTCAGGTATTCAGAGTTTTGTTTTAAATTGGTTTACAGCAAACCTGTTTACAGCTAATCATAAGCTAGAATGTGGTGTAGTTCTAAAATAGTGTACTTTAGATCTCATGATCCACACCCTTATGCGCTGTGTGGGGAAACCACCATCATCATTTTGAATCTAGCACTGAAGATACCAAGTAAGAGAAACTTTCAGCATTCTATACCACTAAGTATTCCAAGTTTACAAGTATAACCAATATATTTTCCTCATTTTAAAAAATTTTAAATTACTATCTTACATATATGCAGACAAGCTTTCATGTGTGTTCATTGTATTTAAAGTATGCATAAAAAGAATGAGGGTTTTGTCATTGACTTATTCAGTTTATTAAGTACAGAAATCTCTAGGCTATACAGGACAGGTACTATTGAACCTTCTGATACATAAGGGTTGACATTTTAGTTCTCATGAACGGAAACCATATCACAACATTAAAGTACATAAAATACAACAGCAATGGGACTTCATTAACAACACATTCATTTTTATGGAATTTTTTTGGTAAATTTCTACTTTTTAAACAGTGAATCAGTAATTGCCAGATATCTTTAAATCACATGGACTAGTGGGTTTTTGTTTTCCAATACTCTGACATAACCATCTATAATCTTTAAAATAAATTGAATTGTGACTACATTTTATAAACAGAACATGGATATTAGTAAAACAAAGGATTCATTTATTTATTTTAAAACTATTTTCTTAAGATCAGGAATAATGCATAAGAAATCATTTGACTTTCTAAAAATTTTCAGTCTTCATATCAGTTTAAAAACTTATGTGTATATATGTGTCGTATATATATATGTGTATATATGTGTCATACATATATATGTCACATATATACTTTTATTAACTTAGAAAATAATTGAATGCCTAATGTGTGCCAGCTCCACTAAATATTTTTTCATTGTCTAGTCAGTTCAAACCAATAGTTTTGCTCTATTTTACCAAAAATACACCTCATATGAAAACTACTAAGAACCTTATGGTACACCCAGAAATAGTAATTAACAACATTGGTCTTGGAGCTCTGATGTATTTGATTTCATAGACTTTTTCCCTTCATTACAAAGCTTCCTTCAGAGCATGTTAAGTTTATTAACAGAGCAGTGGGCGGGTGTTAGGACTACTTTCTTTTCCTAGTAAGAATCCTATAACAAGATCAAAATTCTGCTTTTCTGTAATTCATCAATTTATTGGTATTTTGTCCCCTCCCCTGACAGACCCAGAAACAGGAGTTTCCTGTTTGGAGAACTCTTGTGATAGTATATTAAACACTTGCCTGATGTGGAGAAATTCATTAGAGAGTAAATTGAGTCTTCAAATCATTTTATCCACGATGTAAATTGAGCATGAAACTCTTTCTTCAAAGATGAAAGGCATGTTGAAGTTGAGCCCATGAAATTTGTTTCTACTTAAAGATATCTCATTATTCATTGAAAAATTAATAAATTCACAAGCACTTATTGAATGCCTACTATGTGTACAGCATTGAATTTGGTCTATAGAAAATGACAGAGGCATACAGTCCAGCTAGTGAGACTATTAACCATTTACAAAATATGTGGGCTTCTATGTGTTCTTGCACCCGGTTTAGAGGAGTGGATTTCAGTAATTTCTTCTCATTTCTATACAGATTCATTTCAAAGTCATACTTTACTTTTAAAACTTTATAGGGGTGCCTGGGTGGCTCAGTGGGTTGCTTAAGCGTCCAACTTCGGCTGAGGTCATGATCTTGTAGTTCATGGGTTCAAGCCCACATCGGGCTCTGTGCCGACAGCTCAGAGCCTGGAGCCTGCTTCTGACAAGTGTCTCCCTCTCTCTCTGCCCTTCCCCTGCTCACACTCTGTCTCTCCCCTCCCTCAAAAATGAATAAGCTTCAAAAAATTAAAAAAATATTAAAAACTTTATAAACATACTGCCTTTTCTTTGTGATAATCGTTTACAGGTGTTCCACAAGATTTTTTTTTAATTTTTATTTTATGTCTTAAGTCAGATTTCATGTTTGCTCACAGCTTGTGAGCTTCTCTTTTCTTACCCCATTCATCATCCCCTTGATAAATTGGTTACTCACCTCTCTTCTAAGGTCATATCTAAAGCTCTAACACTTTTTTTTTTTTTAACGTTTATTTATTTTTGAGACAGAGAGAGAGCATGAATAGTGGAGGGGCAGACACAGAATCTGAAACAGGCTCCAGGCTCTGAGCTGTCAGCACAGAGCCCGACGCGGGGCTCGAACTCACGGACCGAGAGATCGTGACCTGAGCCGAAGTCGGCCGCTTAACCGGCTGAGCCACCCAGGCGCCCCTGGCTCTACCACTTTCTATGTGTGTGAC
This sequence comes from Herpailurus yagouaroundi, assembly GCF_014898765.1. Classification (NCBI taxonomy): domain Eukaryota; kingdom Metazoa; phylum Chordata; class Mammalia; order Carnivora; family Felidae; genus Herpailurus; species Herpailurus yagouaroundi. The sequence goes on from NW_024412405.1 coordinate 18,671,540, forward strand.
CTCATACAAGTTATTTACACTCTGTGTGTCTCAGTTCCCTCACTTAACAGAGGCCATGTATTAATTATCTTTGTATTGTTAAGAGTAGCTGATATGTCATGCATTAAATAAATATACGTCCCACACATAAATTCATTTAATTATTGTTTGGTTATAAAAATCAAATTCAAAAATAAAAATTAGATTACCTATAACCACAGAGACTACTCTGGCTATTATCCATGTTTACTATTGATTGTTGATAGAATGTATCATGGCAGCTAAAATTTTATCAAAGAACATGAATAAAGAACACAGAGTTTTTCAATGGATTCTAAAATGTCTGAAAGATAAAAAAATAAGTACGACCATATAAGTTACAACAGAAAATGTAATAAAGAAATCTGGTAGCCTAATCTGAAGACAGCAATTATAAAAGCATAAAGAAGCCTGAATTGTTCCTGAGTAATATTCTTTGGCCATCAAGAGTTTGATTTGTCTAATAATTCTATTTTAGATACCAGTCTTTCATCTTAGCACTTTTTCAACTTATGTATTTGAAAGTTACATTTGACTTATCTTACATTTAAATGTAATTTACTTAGAAATGCATTGATGTAAAAAGATGACAGCACCTAAACCGATGATAAATGTATCTATAAAGAGTTTGACATTGGCATGCTGTCAAGCCATTTTCATTTGTTAAAAGGCGAGCTGTAACTTTCTCCAGAGATATCTTCCACAGACTTTTTTTAGTAAGGTGATTGCTAATAATACCATTCTACACTGTACAAAAAAAAAAAAAAAAAAAAGAAAAATCCAGCAGTAATGTACTATCAAGGTAACTCATTCAAATTTAATTAGATACTAGGATTTATTATCAGTGGGTCAAGGATTCAAGAAGAATGTTGGTTTAGATGTTTTTGTGGATCACTGATTTTAAGAATCCACATTTAAAAAGATCTTCAAAACGGTCTTAGTTTCTAAAATCATGTTATGCTTCAAAATATTTAAAACAAGTCCATGAAGTTCAGGCATTCGGAGGCCTTAATTAATTTTCTGTCTATGGTCTTTCTGGTTGTTAATCAGATTTGGCATTTGCCTTATGTTTTGATGAGAAAGTTGTAGTTTTGATTAGAAAGAGATTTTAGACAAAAGTGTATTTTCCCTTATCAAGGGTCATTAAGAAATAAGGCATCCAGCAAAAGACAAGCTGGAACTCATTAGTTAGCTTAATAAAACACTTATGAGGAACAACATGTACTAAAAGAATGACTATATTTACATGGCCTTTAAAAAAAATTTTTTTTTAACGTTTATTTATTTTTGGGACAGAGAGAGACAGAGCATGAACGGGGGAGGGGCAGAGAGAGAGGGAGACACAGAATCAGAAACAGGCTCCAGGCTCTGAGCCATCAGCCCAGAGCCTGACGCGGGGCTCGAACTCACGGACCGCGAGATCGTGACCTGGCTGAAGTCGGACGCTTAACCGACTACGCCACCCAGGCGCCCCTACATGGCCTTTTAAATAAACAAACCAAAGCCAAAAATTACAAGAAAAAATGACATAAAATAGACTTATTAAAAGATAAAAGTTGAACAGCTAGGAAAGTCACCTTTCTGTTATTATCTTATACATTGCCAGAATAGGTTTTTCTTCAAAAGAGAAAAGTAGGGTCTTTATAAAACTTATTTAATCCTATGTCATGTTTTACTTAAGACAGTGGTGAATATTTTAAGATTTTAATTTTCCCCCAAGTATGATATTTGAATTAATAACTTTCTTAGATTGCTCAACCCAAAAATACACGCAACTCCATATGCTAACGTGGCTTTGCATTTCTTTCTTATCTTGGAAAAACATTATAGATTCAAAGCAAAAGAAAGTGGTATTAAGTCTAATTTATAAATTATATCCTGCACTCATTTGTTCCCTGATTTAAACTATGGGAGACTCTGTTGCAAAATAATAGGTAAATTACCTTGAAATAAAAGTGTTTATTAATGTGTGGTAATGATACTTAGAAAAATATATGGAGATTCAATGAGTAAATGGAATTACAGATGATAATTTTGACTAGAGACACAAGACAATGATAAATAACATGGATAACATGTATAATGTTTAAAGTGTCAAAACACTAGCTCTCATAGTGTTGCTGCTAAAATAAAAATTGAATTTTACATGATGTAAGAATTTTTTACATTTTTTGAAATTCTCACTGAAAAAAATGATGATGACAATGTTGATGTAATGCACTGCATAGTACATGGGACATATAAATGTATGGAAATACCCAACACCAGGTAGGTAAAGCTCAAAAAGGGCCAGCTACTTTTAACATATTAAGAAAGTAGCTTCTTTTACTTAAGTGGATGATTACTGGAGTAAGCATAAAAATGTCAGCTCCTGGGAGTTAAGTTTTATGGAGAATATATTAAGTACATGCTGATGTGCCAGACAATCTGTGCACATAATACAGATGGACCATACTTTAGATATTAGAAGTATTTCATTATGGAGATTGAGGTAGGCAACCTTCATAAAATATGTATTTCCATCTTAGTTCATATTTTTCTAACTAAATTCCTCTTTTAACTTTAGAGATAGATTCTCATGAGGGAAAAAATGCTTTACCCTCAAATTGTACTAAACATCACAGTTAAGAGTCCTAATGCTTTTCCAAAACGATTCTATCTTTATATAAAATATATGTATATTTAATTCACTAATACTAATTCTGAAAGAGAGAATGAGAAAATAACCCTAATAAACTGCATAAACATTCAAACTCTCATTTGCTCAAATGCAACAGATTATTTCTACTTTATTGGTAGTTTCAATCTACTGAAAGGAACTTGGATGTTTATACCACTGCTCTGTCAGTCTCCACCACCCTCTCTACCAACTGAAAGAGAAAATGGAGGTAACTTTGCAAATAATGTTTATATTTAAATATATGGGTCCTTAAATATTTGAGTTCTTCTTTTTTTAAAAAATGATCTGTTTCATGTTTATTCCTTTTTGAGAGAGAAAGAGAGGGAGAGAGAGAGGGAGAGAGGGAGAGAGAGAGGGAGAGAGGGAGAGGGAGAGAGAGAGAATGAGTGGGGGAGGGACAGAGAGTGAGGGGGGGGCACAAAGGAGCTGAAAGGGCTCTGTGCTAACAGCAGCAAGCCCTGATGCAGGGCTCTAACTCACAGACCACAAGATCATGACCTGAGCCCAAGTCGGACACTTAACTGACTGAGCCATCCAGGTGCTCCTGAGCATTTAAGTAAGTTTCTGTATCTTTTATTCATTCAACCAACCAAAAAACAAACACGCACTGAAAATAGCCTTTGGACCAGTCGCTGCAGTTGTTCTTGAGGATGTGGAATGTGACAACAACATACATGGACCAATCAAAAATCCTAAACCTTATCTATCCCACCTTCAAAGACTTCAGAGTTTAGCGAGGACCCACAAAAACTTATAGTACCTTGTGATCATTTCCATTATTAAAATATATCTGCAATTATATGGGAAAACATAACAGGCAATGGTTAATTTTATAACAATAAATGATAGAAAAAATGATTAATGCCTGTTAATATGGTATGAAGTAAACTAGATTGAGACAATATTTCTATTCTATAGAGATTATGTCTTTTAAGACACATGCTGGCAATTGTCAGGAATCTGGGGGCCAGTGGTTCAACACACACATTTTTAAAGATTTTAATTTTTATCATTTTAATTTACAACAATAATTTACAGTAGAATAGTCAAAACCCACAACTTCCTATTTTACTATTTTATATATGATGTATGTATTTATATTTTATATATTTACTATTTATATTTTAAATACTTCCTATTATACTATGTTTATGCTCTTAAGGTTATTTAAGTCTGTATGCTAGAAATACTGTAAAAGTATAAATCTCCACATTTAGCAATGTCATATTGGAGACTGGAAATAAGCTCTGTTAGTAGTGTTTACAAAACACAGAAATCAGAAAATAGTGCAATTCTGGTTTTGGTGTGTGTGTGTGTGTGTGTGTGTGTGTGAGACAGAGAGAGTGATACAAGCCAATTATTAAACGTTTTCTTGCATACCACCAACAGCACCCAAGACAAGACAGCTGACTCACGATTCTATCAGTAGCAAAATACAACCAGAAAATGTACAAGTTAAGTTGAATTCTATACTTAAAGATTCATTGACATTAAAAAAAAAATCAACACAATGAAATCTAAATCCTTCCATGGTAGGTATGATTATATTGTGTATGTGAAAAGCTTCTATTAGGCAGATTAGGCATTGATATTAAGAATCAGATTTTCTTTGGGGCACCTGGATGGCTCAGTCAGTTGAGCTACTGACTCTTGATTTCAGCTCAGGTCATGATCTCATGGTTCATGAGACTGAGCTCCACCCCAGGCTCAGCACTGACAGTATGAAGCCTCCTTGGGATTCTCTCTCCCCCCCTCTGTGCTCACAAGTGTGCCCACACTGTCTCTGACTGTATCTCTCTTTCTCAAAATAAATAAACTTTAAAAAAGTAAGATTTTCTTTGCTTAGGCTTCAGATAGGAGATTCTCAAACCTACATTAATCACTAACATCTGGAATATATTTTATCCAATAAATTATCCAGAATTGAAATTTATTACACTGGAAATAATTTCAAAATCTTACACCGATGTGATCTTCCAGATTGTTGTAGTAATTAGAGGAGCAGGGTCCAACTACAATGTTAACCAGTAACTTCTGCAAACATATAAAAGGTAAATGCAACTACACATGAAGAGTAAATTCTATTAAAATTCTATTTTCTATCTTCCAGCATCCTGAAACTCAAAAATCCATCACTTTCCCTGAAGATCTCTTTATTACTTGTTATGTTGGATCCTTTTCCTCACTCCACCACCCCCCACCCTTCTACGAAGAGCATTCCAGATTGATCACACACACTATCCCATGCTGCCCACAGTCCCTGGACAGCCAGTTCTGTTGTCTGACACACACTATCACTATAATGGTTATCTCAAGAATCCACCCCCTTGGACATGCTCACAAATACACTCTTGCCAGTTGGAGAAAACTCTGAACAACTGCATATTAACTATTTTTGGCAATCTAAATTTTGATATATTTAACATTTAGAAATAGAGCTTACGAAGAAAATGTCTTGAGCTATGGTTTGATATGGAATTTTCATAGCTTACTTTTATTTTCTAAATTTTTTTTTCAACGTTTATTTATTTTTGGGACAGAGAGAGACAGAGCATGAACGGGGGAGGGGCAGAGAGAGAGGGAGACACAGAATCGGAAACAGGCTCCAGGCTCTGAGCCATCAGCCCAGAGCCTGATGCGGGGCTCGAACTCACGGACCGCGAGATCGTGACCTGGCCGAAGTCGGACGCTTAACCGACTGCGCCACCCAGGCGCCCCATAGCTTACTTTTAATATAGAATAAACAAGACCAAGCACATCCAAATGATTGCAATTCATGACCACCTTAAGGAGAATACAATGTATCATTTAACATTTAGAAATATGAATAATTTATGAGTGATTAAGGTAAAAATATCATATATAAAAGATGAGGTAATTACAAGTAACCTTAATCACAATTTATGAAAGAAATAAGATCAATGCTAAAATTTAATATGAAGCCTGTTTCTTATCCAGAATATTTTTTCCAAAACTTATATACACAGATACATATGTAACTTTTTCTGTGAAAAAAAAAAAAAAAACCTTCAATTACTTTATCAAATACAATACTATTCTTGGAAAAATATAAATCCCTTGTGCATTTGAGATAATAACATTAATTTGCATCTATTAAGTAGAGTTTCAATGCTTATTCAGTTAGATTAATAGATATTCAAAACTCATACTATGTCTTTAGTCTTATTACACTTTTCTTTACAGAAAGCTATTTAGGTAAAAATAGATTGTATATATACTTAGATAGCTATCATTCCATGCCTCAAATGTCATTTTACTGAAAGCTAAATAAATATATAGATGTACAAAATAAGACTTTGATTAATGTTAGAAGCTTAGAGAAATGCTACATTAGGAATAATTGTCTGCATATACCCCATTCTTGTGTATTACCTTTCTGCCTACTTTTTAAGAAAAATCAGTATTTCTTTTTCTATATAATTGGCCTGCAGATATTTAAAAATAAAACCCCAGCCACTGACTGGATGGAAAGGTGGTAGTGTGGTCAGTGTTCTTTTTTCTGAGTTTATGTAGTTACCATTCATTTTTGCTTTCCATAATTTCATGTTAAAGTATCTTACTAATCATTGCCTTCTTTGTATTATACACAGATTAAGATGTCACAGAAATATAATCACCAAGCAGAAATATTTTAAATAAAACAAAAATCTTCTAATGTAATGCTATCTGTCCTTAGAGTTAATCAAAATGTCAAAATGGGGACTTATGTAAGTATCCTATAGAAATAACTTGTTTTTTTCAGTTTTATTTCAAAAACAAGAGTTTTGTTTATTAGTCCCTTAAGGTAAGGTCAAGCCTTTCTCTTTGGGAGTATTTTCATTGAATAACCAAGTTGACTTTATATAAATCATATCCACACATCTACTTTTTCTAATTTAATTTTATCTCAAGTACAGCACAAATTAAAACACTTAAATTTCATCTGAGAATCCTTCTTAGATGTTCACTGATTGTTTTTCCAATTTGTATCTCATTCAACAAAATTCTTTTAGTAGTTTATCTTTTCTGGACTGATCCAAACCTTGAGTTTTAATTTTAATGGAAAAGATTGCCCTTTAATCTTTCTTCTTCTTTGCTTAAGTTTGCACCTTGCACTAATCTAGTCACTTGTACTATCAATACACAGGACCAACAAGGTCTGTGCAGTGTTGAAGAGGTGGGTAGGGATTCTTCCAACTCTGATGTTCAAGTCACCATGGGCCCAAGTCAGAATGCTTCCAGACTGAATAGGAAGGTCTGGCAAATCCATTGTTTTGGTAAAATGAAAAGTCAGTAAAAAGAGCTTCTAAAACTAAAACTGAAACTTGGGAGTAAATCCTTATCCAATCACTCATACCTGGGAAGAGATTATTTAACAGTCTATTCAATTTTTCTTACCTGCATCTAGTCAAGATCTCATTAGCTCATTTATTCTTTTCTACTACCATTCCAACTACTCTAGTCCAAGTAACCACTGTCTTATTCCTGGACTTTTCCAGAGCATTCTAAAAAGAATTTCTGTCTCAACTTGCTCCTTTTGCAATGTATCTTAACCCGGAAGTTGATGCCCTTTGCCTATATTCCCTCTGATTATGTCATGCTTGAATATGAAACCTAAATTAACGTTCTATTGGCTTTTAGATAAAAGCCAAAGTCCTCAATATAAAACATAAGATATTTAATCATTTCCCCTGGCCTCAATGTCTCTCTCATTCAATTTCTATGTGCCTATCTCATTACTATTATGTATTCCTCTATTTCCCTGTGTTTTGAGGATATTTTCTCCTTATCACCATGTTTTTAAACAATTTCTCTCACTTTCCAATATTATTCTGAACACTTGTTCAATTTCTCTCTGGTTTTCATCTGGATAATTTTTACTTATTTACCAAATGTCAGCTTATAGTTATTTTCCTTACCTCTTTGAGTTGTTGGAGTATTTTCTGTGTTCATATAGAAACCTGTTCTGCCTCACTACTCCACTGGAATTGCCTTTTCCCTGCATGTTGCTTGCTATGATACACATAGAATGCCTAAAATGTGTGTTTAACAAAAGAAAATAGATAAGTGGTAAATGACTAAATGATGGTTTAAAATTCATAGTTAGTATTCAGTAAGTGCCATGTGTGAGGGTACTTAACACGATATCTCTCATCCAGTAAACTATCGGTCACCTGCATTGTTCTCACTTTAACTCTCAGGAGTGTGTCTAATGGCAGAAAATTATTTTGCTGCAGTGATTTCAGTAGGTCCGGTTTGCCCTTTTCAGGCCTGGAGTACAAAACTTGAGGATATTTTGAGAGTCTGAAAAGTACAAGAAACTGACAGCAGCTGTGACAAAAAGGATTGAGAGAGAGACAGGAAAGATACAAGATGCCTGACAACTGCCTAGCTACCCTTGCTTCCAAGAAAATTCAGGACAGAGCAGTTATCATTGAAAAGAAATTTTAGGAAGTATTGAATGTGGCATGTGACAGAATTATCTTCTCCATTTGGCTCTAAAACTTCACAAAAAAAGTCCATTAAACTCTCATGTCAAAGTTTATATGCAGTCTTTTTTTTTTTTTAATTTAATTAGTGTACTGAGTTCTTTATTTCAAGCTGATAGAAGGATTCATTTGAAGACAAGCCTAAAGGTGGGCCAGGCAAGACAAGTCCAAATTTATCCAGGGTAGCACTACATCTGGATATGAGAAACTCTCTCTCTTTTTCTTCTCTTTGATGTGCAAAGACCATTCTCCTATAAAGGATAAAATGGAACCAAGGGCTGAAGTTTTCAAGATCAGGGAAAGATGTCTAAATAGGACTCTTGTCTGGCTGTCTCCAAATTAGACCTTTAAACATTAAGAAAAAATTGAGAAGTAGTCCTGGATCCCACCACCTAGTCAATAGTGGTAAGAACAGACCATGGATTGGGGGTAGGAATCCACCAACAATTTGACCGAAGCATCCTCTCCATCACATTGCTCAAGTCAGGTAGAAACTGGCTGCCTGGGGTTTTCCTTAGGGCAAGATAAGAGAAACCTTGACTTCTGGGATAATGAGCAAAAAACAAAACCTCAGCTTCTGGAAATGGTAGACTTTAAAAACAAAATCAATGTGATCTATCTAATCATTTTCCTCTCTTACTTTTCCTGCACTGCTTTGTCACAAGTTATTTGCAATCGTCTGAAGTACAGAAGGTCCTTTTCTTGAGGTAAAATTTTGAAACTGTGTGACTTTCAGGTATAAATGGTACTAGGTACATTAAGATTTTAAAAAATCCGTTACTCTTCTCAGCATGACTCCCAAGAATTGATATTGGTGTGTTACGCTTTGGGGAGTAGAGAGCTGCCATGAAGCTCTGCTTTAATAAACTCACTGGCTAGAAAAAATGCTTGTATCAGCTGCTAGGTCACAATTCTATTTTCTTAGTTATACTGTTTTTTCCCAAGTTTCTTTGGCCAAAAACATTTGGAATTCCCATTCCAGATACAGAGGAATGACCATTAGGTCTTTTAGAAAACTATTCTTTATATGTACAAGCACATGGTCCCCATCATTAACTCAACAGTAAGACAATTTCTGGCATTACTACAGGAAACTTGTTTTCTCAAAAAATATGCATTTTGAAATTAATGAATGATATTGGAATTTATTACTCATTTGAACTAGAATAACAAATTTCTGTCCCACAGGTACATTTTAGAAGTGACCTAGGTACTGGATATTATAGTAAGAGCTGAAGAAGCCTTTTCAAAATTTAACATGAGATTAAGTCACATTAAACAGAAATGCTAGTTATTAACAGAAACTGAAGACAAATTTATATTTACAGAACAGTTTTTTGTCTGTAAATGTGTTATCTTCATGTAATTTTAAAATTATGTCAATAAATGGCAATTTTATGATTAAAATTTAAAAAGGAATTTTATTTTTTAAATTTGTTAATGTTTATTTATTTATGAAAGAGAGAGAGGCAGAGTGTGAGCAGGGAAGGGACAGAGAGAGAGGGAGGCACAGAATCCAAAGCAGGATTCAGTCTCTGAGCTGTCAGCACAGAGCCCGAGATGGGGCTCAAACTCATGAACCGTGAGATCATGACCTGAGGTGAAGTCAGACACGTAACTGACTCTGGCACCCCAAAGGGAATTTGAAAAATGAGAAAGTCAATGAATTTTATTCCATTAATGAATATTCAGTGCAAAATATTAAGCAACTCCTTAAATTATCAAGTAATATGTTGATAACAGGTGTTGGCAAGAGTGTGGGGAAAAGGGAACCCTATAAATTGGTGCAGCCACTATGGAAACATTATGAAGTTTCCTCAAAAAATTAAAACTTAGTTCTAATAATTAGAACTACCATATGATTTAGTGATACCTCTTCTGGGTATATATCCAAAAGGAGTAATATCAGTATGTCTAAAAGGGATCTGTCTACACTCCATGTTCATTGCAGCATTATTCACAACAGCCAAGTTATGGAAACAACCTAAATGTCCTACAGCAGATGAATGAAGAAAATCTTGCATATATATACATACATACGATGGTTTATTCAGCCATAAAAGAGAAGGAAATTCTTCCATTTGCAACAACGCAAATGAACCTGGAGGACATTATGTTAAGTGAAATAAGCCAGACACAGAAAGACAAATACTGTATAATAGCACCTGTATATGGAATTGTAAGAAATCAAACTAATCAAACCAGAGAGTAAAACAGTGTTTGCTAGGGATTGGGAGTGGGGGACAGACGTGGGGAAATGTTGGTCAAAGAGTACTAACTTTCAATTATTAGTAAGTTCTGAATTCTGAGGATCTAATTCACAACATGGCAATTATTGTTAATACAATATTGTATACTTGAAATTAGCTAAGAGGGCACATTTCTCTTATTATTTCTTTGCAGTAAGTGCTGCTAAAAGTTAGTTTAGCTTTCAAAATATTATGTTACTCATGTAGGGCCTTAGTTGCACATAAATTGCTTTATTTTGATATACTCCTGAAACTCTGGGTTTTTTCCATTCCACAGTACATAACATGCATCGGAGTGTTTTCTTATAGCACACATATCTTCAATCTCTCTTAAAGTGGAAAGTGAAGAGACTGGAGATGTCCTAGAAAGAGGAGTAGGAGAAAGGCTTTGAAATTCATATCCTTTGTAGATTCGAAATGTTTTAAACCTAATCGAGTCCCACAGAGGCCCAAATCATCTCTTTATAAAGCAAATCTGATCTTGCCACTGTCTTGGTTAAAAGTCTTTAATGACATCCGTTGCTCTTCAAAGTCCTTTATATAGTCACAATGGTGTGACTGGTTGTCACTTTATTACCTGACTTGATCTCCTTTTCTACCTATTCTCCCCACCTTCCCACACTTTTTCTGCCCATCAGAACTCATCCAAAGAGTATTTCCTGGCACCACGACTGAATCAAAGTATCCTGTTCCTTCCCTTTCTCCTTCATACCATGTGTCATGAGTAATTAAATAATGTGTTTATCTTTAAAATAATTTCTCTAATAGAAGGTAAATCCAATGAGGGCAGGGCCATGGATGCCTTATTCACTGCTCTATCTGCAGTGGCTAAGATCGTTCCAAGTACACGTTAGCTGCTCTACAAAGAGTTTGAATAATGAATTTAGTTTTTATTACTATGTGACTTTTATAATTTAGAATTATTCTCAATTACTCGTACATGGAATCCCATATGTGTCCCTTATATTTACGAACTTTCAACTATTGCTGTTCATTGGCTACTTTCATTAAAAACTATCAAGTGGCCTTTTTTCTATAAAAATCATTTCATTTGTTCCCCAGTCTTTTAATTTCCTGTCTTGTATTTTAGGCTACTTTAACATTCAAAGCCTGAAAATTAATTGCTACTATACACAAGAGATATTCATGGAATAATGACATGATACATTCAACCAAACATTTATTCATTCCAACTTTCCTTTAAAATATTCATCATCGGGGCGCCTGGGTGGCGCAGTCGGTTAAGCGTCTGACTTCAGCCAGGTCACGATCTCGCGGTCCGTGAGTTTGAGCCCCGCGTCAGGCTCTGGGCTGATGGCTCAGAGCCTGGAGCCTGTTTCCGATTCTGTGTCCCCCTCTCTCTCTGCCCCTCCCCCGTTCATGCTCTGTCTCTCTCTGTCCCAAAAATCAATAAACGTTGAAAAAAAAATTTTAAATATTCATCATCAATGTTATCTGTATAAATTAGCAGATAGCCTTTCACCATCCCTTCCATATAATGTGGTTATTTGTATACAAAGTGCAAGTTTGGTGGTTTTTACTTTTTTTTTCTTTTATATATAGAGAGAGGCAAAAGGATAGAAAAAGAGAGAATCCCAAGCAGGACCCACGCTCAACGTGGAGCCCGATGTGGAATTTGATCTCATAACGCTGGGATCATGACCTAAGCCGAAATGAAGAGTCAGACACTCAACCAACTGAGCCACCCAGGAGCCCCAGTTTTTACATTTTCATATCTATTTGCAGCCTACATATATTGTAATGGGAAGAAATGACATTAAAATCTTAAAGAAAAAATAGTAAAGAGGAGAGAAAAATATGATCTTAAAAGTTTTAAAAATTAAAAAATGAGAGAAGGTGAATGACCATAAAACAATTGGGAAAATCCCTTTCTATGATATAGCAAATCCATAGACAAAGTATAGATTTGAATTTCCTACTGGTCTGCATTCATGGCACTCTGCACAAATGGTTTTATGAAGGCCATCTAATGCAACTTGCATGGAATGAGATGCACTGCTACAACTGAAACCATGTTTACACTTTACAGGAAGGTAAACTTTAGGTCTAGACTAAATTTTTGCCAAAAATAGATGTCTCTTAAGTACCATAGATGAAGTATAATAAATATAGAAATTAGGAATATGGGGGGCACCCATATTAGGAATATGGGGGTAGCTCCATCAGTTCAGTGTCCGACTTTGACTCGGGTCGTGATCTCATGGTTCATGAGTTCGTGCCTTGTGTCTGGCTTGCTGCTGTCAGACTGTCAGCAAAAAGCCCTCTTGGCATCCTCTGTCCCCCTGTGTCTACCCCTCCCCTGCTTGTACTCTCTCAAAAATGAGCATTTAAAAAAACAAGAGGGATGCCTGGGTGGCTCAGTCAGTTAAGCATCTGGCTTTGGCTCAGGTCATGATCTCACAGTTCGTGAGTTCCAGCCCCGCATGGGGCTCTGTGCTGACAGCTCAGAGCCTGGAGTCTGCTTCGGATTCTGTGTCTCCTCCTCTCTCTCCCCCTCCCCTGCTTGTGGTCTGTCTCTATCTCTCAAGAATAAATAAACTTAAATTTTTTTTAAAAAAAAACAAGAAATATAGAAGTAGATTCAATACAAAAGTATGAAACAATTTTGTTCTCAAGACACCCACCTATTAGTATATAATACAGCAGAAAGCTTGCCTCATTCAAATATGTGAAGGTCAAGGAAAAAAATAGAGAAATAACAAACACTGCTATTTACAGGGAATTGAAAGATAATGTTTTAAAAATATGTTCTAAAGTGTGTTTATTTCTTAATTACTAGCCAATAAAGTAAATGAATTAAACAGCATGGAACCAGCGGACTGAGTTGACAATAGTGTAAACACAATAATACAAATAACAGGTTAATCTTATTTACATGTAAACACATTTAAACAGTCCTATTCTTACAATAATATACATAAGAATCCAACTATTTAAGTATACACAAGTCATGAATTCTTAGGTATCTGAAACACGCCTTGAGAGATCATATAATTATGTTCTATTCAAGATTGAGTTATTAATCTTATGCCTGTAGATTCCCAGTGAAAGGAATACATATTTTTTGTTTCCTCGATCAGTGCAGTATACTGCAGCTCTTACAATCAGAAAATTGCACATTTTACCTTCAATTACCTTTTCCTGTTATCTAAAGAAAATATACTAATAAGATGTGCACAATAGGGTCTGTATTCACTCCATTGTGCTGTGGATGAGATCTCGTTTTCAACAACTATTAAAAAGCTAGTGTTTTGTTTTGTTTTTCATTGCATGAATGTGTTCAATATTTGCATAATGATCCCTCTCAAAAGATGAGAGAATGAATGAGGAATAAATAAATTGCAACCTCCCTGAATAACGACTCTACCTTTAAAGATGGATCACGCGTGGCCATGCTCGAATGCATCCAATATATCAATATTTATTAAGTAGACAGAAAGTCAATTGAACCATAACTTGCTTTGTGCTAAGAAAGAAGAAACACTGAAAAGGATATGGGAGGATTATTAAAAAGAAACTTAAGAACCCTCCCGAAATCAATATGAGAAGCTCCTACTGAATCTCTTTTTCCAAATCTTTATGGAATTGAATAAACCATCTACACAGGGAATTAAAAAAGATAACTAAATATGAAATGATCATGCCCTGTCAGAAAACCTTACTGAATTCTTAAAACAAGGATATTCAATGTCCATTTATAAAGATGTTCTGTACCATTTGTATACATCGTGCAAGAATTCTTAGTTGTATACATATATATTCACTTCCCCAACTGGAACATATTCCTTGAGAACATAATGTTTTCACGTATTTTGAGTTCCATTGAAAAGTGTTTAATAAATGTAAACTAGCAGATGGTGAAGAATTGGTGCAGTGTATTAGAAAGATGGCATCCACACACCAAAACCAACACAAGCAAGGGCTTATCCCTTTTCTTTATCATAGTAATGTTTGTTGAACATTCTGTGTGCCAGGCACAGTACAAGCACTTTCCTCACATTATTTAATGCTGACAAACTCTTAGTTGAGTTTTATAATTTCCATTGTATAAAGGAAACAAGTTGGAACAGTTCAATTATTTTTTTCCTAGATTAAAAAAGGAATAATTAGAAAGCCAAGGGAGTCAGCACTGTTTTTTTTGTGATTCCACAGACCATGCTTTTAGCCACCTCTCTATACTTTTTGGACCACTTGGTGATTACCTTGAAAAAAGATATATATGAACAACATGTTTGATTGGAAAAAAGATTTAATAATTTAAAGTAAATCCTCAGCTGTCGCTCTCTGCCTATTAAAAATGTACTCCTACATACAAGGTAGACATAGGCTTATTGAAAATATTTATTCCTCTTGTGATGATAAAAAATAGGGGGCATGATCTTTAACCCCTTACTGACTTCTTTTCCTATCTGTAATGTGGATATATTATTCGGAGATATTATTTTAGGTTTTCTGTGTGTATGTTTCCTTTTCTGTGTTTTGTATTTTCACCTCTTCTGTGTTTTCTATTTTCACCTCCCCTCATCCCAATACCTGTCTGACTTAGTTTTAGGGGAGGTTTGTGACTTTTGTTTTACACAAGTATGAGCTCACACTTGAGCTCCTGGGCCACAATCATAATTAAGAATTCCAAACTTTTGGATCACACACACACACACACACGGATAACATACAATTTTGAGCGTAAGCCTAAAAAAGAGATACATGTTTAAAACAGAGAACACAAATTTCTTAAGCTTTGTTTACTTTTCAGCATGTATTTCTTAAAGGAACAGTCTAAGGGTCTGAAGAAATAAATAAAATATATAAAATATATGATATTTCATCTTTGTATGAAAAGTTAAATTTTAAAATAAAACTATGTAGCTAAAGAGTAGGCATTTTCAATATCCTGTGGTTTTTTTCTTCCATTGACTTTGGCTCTTGCTCTCTACCATAAGATCTTTGTCAAACAAACAAAAAACCCAAAACTATGCTCTCCTCCTCTACGTTAATTGGTCCCACAGACTGAACAATTGAGCTCAAATACAGAATAATAATGCAGCAGGTTAAAGGTGAGATAAAAAATGATTTTATGCCAAGGGTAAGGCCCTAGGGGGCCACCATTCATTATGCGCTTTCTGTTTAGATCAAGAATGAGAGCAGAGTCTGGGCAGGATTATTAGCTTTAAGAGAAATAGGAAGGATGCATCTGGCTAGAGTGGAGTCTCCATTAGGCCACCTCACACATGATGCCTCCTCTTGACTAAATTTATTTTTTCTCTGAGGACCCATCAGGTTCTTCTACTCCATCCAGTATACTGTGCATCTCCTTCATGCACCTTTTTCTCTTATTTCTTTTTCCTTTCTTACTTGGGTAAACATTGCAAAGGACTGTTCTGTCTTTAGTTTCCTAGTTATTTTCTACAGATACTGAGACCTAGGAAGAGGAGGGGAAGAACAGACGTTTTGCTTCCTAACAGTTTCAGGGTTTCTCCCTTTGTCTGTCTGTATGTCTCTCTCTCGCTCGCTCGCGCGCGCGCGCGCACACACACACACACACACTTCTACTTTTGCAAAAAAAAAAATTCAAAGTTTGAAAAAACATTGGCCTATTCATACTTCATTTAACTTTTTCACTGCTCATTTACTCTGTAGCATCTTGAAATCCAGTTTCTAATCTCACTACTCAATTGAAACAATCTTTTAAAAGTCACAGCTGGACCTAATGGAGAAGCCAGTCCACTTGCTGTCTCAGTCTAGGTACTTTGCCATCTCTCTGTAGCACTTGAAAGGGACAGTGCCCTCCTTTAAAAAACTCTTCTGCATTTTGTCCTTCTTGGGCAATCTACTATCCCAGTTGCCCTCTGGCTACCCTAAGAGCTACTCCCCTGAATCCTTCACTCTCAATCAGGGAGATGGGCCAGGTGCTCTCTATGGGCAATGAAATATACGGTGGGTCAAGAAATAGTGGACTTGAAATCTGAAGACTTGGAAACAAGCTTAGGGAGTTTTGGATTTTCTATCAAATATGATCAAATATTTCACAGACTTATAAATAAATAAAATGAATGAATATATTCTTAGAAAAACTGAACATCAATTTAAAATACCAGATTTGAGGGGCGCCTGGGTGGCACAGTCGGTTAAGCGTCCGACTTCAGCCAAGTCACGATCTCGCGGTCCGTGAGTTCGAGCCCCGCGTCAGGCTCTGGGCTGATGGCTCGGAGCCTGGAGCCTGTTTCCGATTCTGTGTCTCCCTCTCTCTCTGCCCCTCCCCCGTTCATGCTCTGTCTCTCTCTGTCCCAAAAATAAATAAACGTTGAAAAAAAAATTTAAAATACCAGATTTGAAAAATTTTCTTTAGAATGATGTTTTATAATATTCTTTGAATGAAATATTGTGTTAACATTTTGACAGTCTAGTTTCTTAACCCAGGGTATTTCCCTGATAATGATGTGTGAAGGGGAGAATAGTAAAATAAACAGTTGATCGGATCAAGGCAGTGTGCTGAGGGACAAATATCTTATTTTTAAGTGTATACTAAAACACACATTTTCGTTGACTATATGTCTTATGGTTAGTTGAGATTTACCCTAAGAAAAATACAATTACTTACTTTTTAAAATAATTAGATCTATGTCAGTTTTAATAATTCACCTCCTTTGAATGTATTTTCAGACTTAAATAACTATAATTTAAAAGATTGGTGATATGTTTTTGCCCTGTATTTAACTGAATATGGCCTTGGTGGCAAATACAGATGAAAATGGTACTTCAGTATGAACAGTTGGATATGAGTAATGAATAGTACATTATTCTGATAGTTACATCACTTAGGAAAATATTTTAAATAACTTGAAGTTGTTTAGATCTATTGTTTTGAGATAATGATTATGGCTAAATTCATTTTGCATCCATTTTAGGTGGCACTAAAATGATTTAAACACAGGTCTCCATGATGGGAAATGGATTTCTGAGATCCTAAGCCACATCTCACGATCAGTTTTGTTTCATTCATTTCAGCATTTAGTGGAAAAAATATCAAATTCTAAGAAAAAAAATCAAATGTTCTAATTATACCTAGTTATAACAAATTTGTCTGTTTATAAAGAATGTATTCAAAGGAAAATTATTTAAAAGTTTGATGAATTATACACTTAAATGTGGGTATTTAATACATAGTTGAAAGATTAAACAACTATCTCTGGCTACTCAAAGATAGAATGGGCAGGGGCCTATTCTCCACAATATACAAAAACAAGAATTACAATAAAGATGATAAGATGGTCTACTTATTTATTACCTTCCAAAATTAGGTTCCAAGATGGTCACATTAACCCTTTGCATTAAAATCTTGGACAGCCCAGTATCTAGAGTGAAGCTTACAAGTTATGGGGTTCAATTTCTACAGATACTATGAAGTTAGAAAAGTTACTCTTGATTTATATTCACCATAACTCAAGAGTAAATAGAATGGAACTTATATAAAACTTAAGGAAGTATGTATCATATACAGAAGCTACCTTAAAACATTTAGAATCTCCTATTAGCATTTTTTTTCAGTGCTGTAATGTTATATATTTATGAGCCCACACTTCTAGTCTTTGTGGAGCTGAGGCCAAGGAACCTGCTCACTCACAGTTGTGACCTCAGAACTATCACTGGGCCTCCACAAAGTAGACAACTATTTGTTGATTGGATGAATGGGTAATTTATCAAACACTAAGTGGTATCTATCACTTTCTAATCATCTGCTCTCTGGTCTCTGATTCTTTGTATATGATGACCATGGTATGGCTTAGATCCTCACTGACCAGCTGTTCTTGGTTATGTTTGAACAATGTTGCCTGGTTTATACCAAATCCTAAAGAGCCAATATCTGGTGTTTTATCACCAGTAACCTAAACTAGAACTCTTGGTCCCTACCCATGCTAATTGCTATAAAGGTCTATCTCCCTGATGGCTAGATTCACATTTCTTAAATTTTTTTTTTAAATTTCTTTGTAAGTTTATTTGTTTTGAGTGAGACAGAGCATGAGCAGGGGAAGCAGAGCATCGTGAGCAGGGGAAGCAGGTGGGCGGGGAGAGAGGGAGAGAGGGAGAGAGAGAGAATGAATCTCAAGCAGGCTCTGCCCCATCAGCACAGAGCCTGATGTGGGGCTCAAACTCATCAACTGTGAGATCATGACCTGAGCAGAAACTGTAAGTCAGACGCTTAACTGAGCACCCAGGTGCTCCCACATTTCTTAAATTTTCAATATTAATCCCAACATTCTTCAAGTGCTGACTTCTCCATTTGGAATCTTAACATCTGCTCACTCCCATCTTGCATGCTTGAATTCTTAGGCTGTGAGTTTGGACTATTTCAGAACTAGACATTCTGTACCTGTCTTTAAGTTATAAATATTAAACTTCATCGGCTATATTGACTCATTTAACTTCTCTAACAAGTGTAACACTCAGGCATCACTTGTACTGTCACTGAGACTCTGGCATGGTATTTTTTGCCTTTCCTGAAGAGAAGTACCAAACATGATCCAGTCCCCATAGCTCTGTGCTGGATTGCTGCATTCCATCTCCCTAAAACCAGTTCTGGTACCTATATGCTTCCCAACTGAAGGAAAGGAACTTGTCGGCGGGGGAGGGGTGTACTATTAGAGGGTAAAAGTAGAGAGAATAGAGGCATTGGTTATGAATGAAGATGAAAAGAAATTCTAGATTGTAACTGGAAAAATAATTTGGGATAATAGAGATTATGGTTTTTGATATGGAAAAAGATAGAAGAATTACAGAGATAGTAATAAAGATAAGCCTTCTCTTTACTACTTTGATCCTTCCATAAGGATAATAAGAGGGGGGTGATTACTGAAAGAGAGAAGAAGGAGATTTTAAGGAGATAACAAATGTTTCTGAAAAATGTTTCTGCTGTAAGTAATTCACCAAGTAATCAAGATACTTTGAATTAAAAAATAAATAAATAAAGAGGTAATAGTCCAGCTAATATTATGCAGCATAAATATGTGGTTGGTCAAGTCTTATTATCATAAAACATTGACAAGATAATGTACTTGCTAACTAATCTTATTCACCAAAAAAAGTGAAAGATGTTATTAAAAACATAAAACTATTTTCTCATATGTTAAATTTAACCATCTCTAAAGAAACAGTCCAACAAAGAATTTACTAATACGAAAGGTAGACTGAAAATAAATGCAAAACTCGGTTTAAAATGCAATTCTTTGATTCGAAGTTTGCTACCTTCTTTCCTTTTAAAGCAAACTACTGCAACAAAATGAGGTTTGCATTTGGGTTATATCCAAGGGCACCATTCAATTTCACAATCTCCACTACAGCAATTACACTGAGTTCATTTCATTCATGTGCATAGAAGCACTCAAAAAAAAAAAAAATCTATGTCAACAATTGTGGTACTTTGTTCTTTTCCCTATGGGCATTATATTGCTCAACTGTCCTCAAACAACATAATGGAAAAAATAGATATTAAGTGCAACATTAATTCCAGTGCAGATAATTAGTGCCAACATTGTACTTGCAGTGTTTTAAATGGAAGATTAATGTATGGAATAATATTTACTATAAGGGACTGAAATTCATATCTATTCATATATATCTATATACATATAAAATTTATATATATTCTACATATATAGATGTATATTAAAATATGTAAATAAGCATAGTACATAATTATGTAAAAATCAATCTACATGTATATTGGCATACAGAATTTATACATATCGTACATGATAGATCTGTTCCATTATATACATTCAACTGTCTGAAAAGTTAAAGTTTAAACTATAATCACATCAATAAAAATAGTATCTTGGACTTATATACAACTTTATAATTTACAATTGTGACCAGTTTGTATATATAATCCCTAATCCTGATGGAACAGAAAATGCATTATGCTCACTAAGAAGGTGAATAAAACAAGTTATGGATAGGTTAAGCAACATAGGTCAGAAAGCTAGCCAGTGAAGAATCTGTATTTTGCAAGAAACCAAGTTCTCCATATATTTTTCTTGCTACCCCATTTTTAATATACTTTAGTGCCTACCTACATATCAATATCATCTATAAGTTTAACTAGACTCTCAAGTACCTTTTTACCTGTCTTGATGCAGCCCTTTCTCCCATTTCCAACAACGGGGATTCCAGAACTTGCATCTTTTCAAACCTCTAGCTCGTTGCCGACTTCTGTCTAGAAGATGATTACATGACCTACTACATCAAGAAAGCTGAAGTTATTAGGAATGAATATTCAGTTTGTTATTTCAAAAGAGTCCCTATTTTTCTGAGTTTCAATATTTCCTTTAGGCTAAAAGGGCAGTTTTACTTCCAGACAAGTTGATTCCATTAAGTGGCATGTTATTTAGCGTACTCTCTCCCTTGTCTTACACTATGTGCAAAGAGGCTACTCTGACACTTCAATGGGAAAATAACAGACTCTCTGACTTTATTGCTGTTGAAACCACAATTCCTAAATAGCCAGGAGTCCAACTTTTTACCAGTTCCAGTGAAGAGGGCTAGGATCTATCAGGGCATTACCCTTGCTCATGATGAAGCTAGCAAAATTTATCTGACTGTAGATTTTCCAGGTGACTCTATTGTAGCTTAAGTTTTAGGACAATGAGGCAGAATAAAAAGGAGAGAATCCAGATTTTGAGATTGATTGAGAAATTGATACAAGTTTTGGGCATAGGACTTTGGGAACAACATTCTCTTTATACGCAGTCTAATGTCCTCACTACTGCACTGTATTCCTTCAAAAGAACACTCTAGGATGATATTCTTTGCTTACAGTCCTCTGCACAAGAAAAGCATGCTTCCGGAAAACCTGCCTTCAGGAAAGAATAAGGAACTTCAGCTTTATGTGGCTTGAAACACAAATGAGTTTCATTCTTTGGTGAGGGATTAATCAGTTGTTTTCAGCCAAAGTTTGATTTAAAAAACAATCCTTCCAGGTATTGTTACAAATATGTTATCACACTGTGAAATTTGGTTCCAGGGTGGACAAATTAAGCAGGGAGCACTCCTTAAAGTCAGTTTCACAAACCTGCTTTTTCATAAGCCTCAGGCTGACTATATAATTTGCATATCATACAAATGATAAACATAATCATACTAACAGCTTAAAAGTCTCTACTATGTATGCAATACTTAGATAAAGGCCCATATTCTGCAATAAACCCACTTTAGAACAATAGTTACTAATGATTTCTTAGTAAGTTAAATGTGCACATAATTTCAGATACAAAAGATGAAAACAAACAGTTACTTGAATTTTTAAACTAGAATAGTAATCCTTTAACTTTTTCTTAGGTTTCAGAAATAATCATTTATGGTTATAGATCATCTTCTGGGAGAAAAAAGACAAAATCCCTACTTTATCTAAGTTTATGCTATATTTATTAAATATTGTATTGTTTTTACCCTGCCTATCTAAAAAGTATTTTTTTAAAACAGGAATGTGTCATAATCGTTAAGATTTTTCTTAGGAATGTTAGTACTTTTACTTAAAAGGAATTGTTAGGATTAGAAATGCACATTTATAAATCTGAATGTTAATTACAGCCATTATTCACAGACATTATTCTTCTGGAGGTGTGGATATCACTCTAGTGTCACACTTTTTTTTTTTTAAATATATAATGACCCATCAAAGGTTTGTTCCTAAGTATATCAGCTTCTGTCAAAAGATTTTCATTACTATAGATAGAAATTATTTAAGATAACTAATGGTCTATCATGTGGAATGCTTTGAAGTGCTGAATTATGGCCTTTAAAAGAGATATTCATAAAGATCTTTGTCATGAGTTATAGGACAAAATAAAAAAAAATATAGGGCATTTTAAGAGTTGGAATGATATACATCACTGATTTTTCAAACTTGTATTTTCGTTAAAAAGTCTATATAGTTTCTTAATTTAAAGTACTGGAAAACAAAAACATAAAAGACTAATTGAATCTAATTAAAAGATTTCCAATGTCACAGCTTCTTTGAATCTGTATTCAAAAATTTTGTTAAAATTTCTAATCACAAGTATGAAAAATAAAGGGGCTTCTTACATTTATTGTGATTTACATTCATGGAAAAGTGCTATAAATCAAAACAATATAAGTCAAATCCATTTCCTCATATTAACTGTTTATAATAGAGGTTTAGATTGCTCACCCTAGTCTATTGACTACATAGCAATGGGCAAAGATACGTTGCATCATTAACTACCAACACTACATCTTGTAGCCTTGACTTTACCAAAGTTCCAGATAAATTAAATAATTCAAAATTAATAATATAACCTGAAAATTATCTAACACTTAACATTTTACAGTATTATCAGACACATATCCCGATTACCACTTGAAAAACTATTTATTATTATTCTATACAATAAAACCTGTGTGTACAAGGATGTATGTGGATAATTTTCTATCTCATTTCCAGTTCCTGCTAAATTTCTCCTGCAACCAATTAAAAGAAACTTAAGGCTTAGAATTATAAAATTCAAAATAATTTTTTTAGAGTGGATAACTGATAGGGAGCTTTAAGAATTCTTTTAGGGAATCTTTAGGCAGCTCATGAACTTTCTCAAAAATATATTCATAAGAATATATTTCACTGCTTTTATTCTTTTTAGTATGAGAAAAAGGATGGTGATGCTTTTTTATGTTGGTATATCTATCTTGTTATTAAGTTGTTAAAATATGAAAGAAAAGCTAAGGGTTGGCGCACCTGGGTGGCTGAGTTGGTTAAGCATCTGACTTTGGCTCCAGTCATATTCTCATAGTTCATGAGCTCTGTGCTGACAGCATGGAGCCTCCTTGGGATTCTCTCGCTCCTTCTATCTCTGCCCCTCTCCCGCTCTCATGCACTCTCTCTCAAAATAAATTAAAACTTAAAAAAAAAGCTAAGCATTCAATACACTAATCCTCATAGACTTACTATGATTATTTTTGAGATAATCTATAAAAGTCATTTAACAGTTTCTGGTACCCAGTTAAACAGTTATTGTTAGTCAATATTAGAGTTATTATTAACAATAAATACTGTGACATATGTGATAAAAAAGTAGAATATTTTAATAAGGCTAATTTATACCATTGTGACCTTCATTTCTATGTATGTATACATGTATGTATGTATGTATGTATATATACTTGAAGGGTCAAATATATATATGTATGTATTTGAAGGAATAATGGTTGAAAACTTCCCAAATGTAAAATACAAAGTAAAACATCAAAGAGATTCAGGGTACTACAAGTAGGATAAACACAAGAGCCACACTAAAACACATTGTACTCAAATCATTAAGCGGCGCCCGGGTGGCTCAGTTATTTGGGTGTCTGACTTCAGCTCAGGTCATGGTATCCTAGTTCGTGAGTTCAAGCCCCACATCAGGCTCCCCACTATCAGCACAGAGCCTGCTTCAGATCCTCTGCCTTCCTCCCTCTACCCCTACTCTGCTCATTCTCACTCACTTACTCTCTCAAAAATAAACATTAAAAAAATTTAAGCCAAATACAAAGAGAAATCTTCAAAAATGCCAAGGAAGAAGACTCACAACCATGTATAATGGGTTTTTAATAATATTAACAGACAATTCCTCATCAAACCTATGGAGGCCATGAGGCAGTGGGATGCTTATTCAAAGTACTGAGTCATCAAGAAGCTATATATATATTTATAGTGCATATATATAGTGCATTTTTATCTATATAGGTATATATTGCAAATAGCAGTCTCAATATACACGATGTGCACATTGACAAAATTCAAAGACATAGACTGTTCTATAATAAAAAAAACCTAATAATAATAGGAGACCTCAATACCCCACTTTCTTTTTTAAATTTTTTTTCAACGTTTTTTATTTATTTTTGGGACAGAGAGAGACAGAGCATGAACGGGGGAGGGGCAGAGAGAGAGGGAGACACAGAATCGGAAACAGGCTCCAGGCTCTGAGCCATCAGCCCAGAGCCTGATGCGGGGCTCGAACTCACAGACCGCGAGATCGTGACCTGGCTGAAGTCGGACGCTTAACCGACTGCGCCACCCAGGCGCCCCTACCCCACTTTCAATAATGGGTAAAACTAGACACAACAGCAGTGACACATACAGAGCATTCTACACAACAGAATACGCATTCTTCTGAAGGGTACCTGGAACATACTCCAGGGCAGACTATATGTTAGGTCATAAACATATTAGGCCATATGTTAGGCCTTTATCAAATTTAAACAAAACTGAAATTATACCAAGCATCTTCCCTGATCACAATGAACTTAAGCAATTACTACAACAAAACTGGGAAATCCACAAATATGGATAACACACTCAAACAGATGATAGGGATGCCATAACAAATTGCCACAGATGGAATGAAATAACAGACATTATTTTCTCATATTTCTGGAGAGAAGTCCAAGATCACAATGACAATGGGTTGTTTTTTTCTGAGGGCTTTTATCTTTGCCTTATTGGTGGCCATAGTCTGTTTTCATATGATCTTCCCTTTGTGTGTTGATGCCCTTATCTCCTCTTATAAGGACACCAGGCATATTAGATTAGAGGCTACCCAAATTATTTTACCTTAATTACTTCATTTTTTTCATTACATACTGTTTTTAGTTCATTTTTATTTTTATTTATTTTTTGGTTGATATGTCTTATACATTTCTTATTCAGTCATTTTAAAATTTAATTTCATTCAATTTTTAATTTTAATTTTGAATTTTGAATTCATTTAATTTTAATTTACATTCAAGTTAGCTAGCATACAGTGATTTCAGGAATGGATTTCAGTGATTCATCCCCTATGTGTAACACCTACCACTCATCCCAATAAATGTCTTCCTTAATGTCCCTTACCCACTTAGCCCATCTCCCCACCCACAACCCCTCCAACAACCCTCAGTTTGTTCTCTGTATTTAAGAGTCTCCTATGTTTTGTCCCTTTCCTTGTTTTTATATTATTTTTGGTTCCCTTCCCTTATGTTCATCTGTTTTTTTATCTTAAATTCCTCATATGAGTGAAGTCACTTGTCTTTCTCTAATATCACTTAGCATAATACCCTTTAGTTCCATCCACATAGTTGCAAATGGCAAGATTTCATTCTTTTTTATTGCCAATACTCCATTGTATGTATATGTGTATGTATGTACACACACACACACACCACATCTTCTTTGTCCATTCATCCGTTGATGGACATTTGGGCTCTTTCCATACTTCGGCTATTGTTGATAGCACTGCTATAAACATTGGGGTGCATGTGCCCCTTTGAAACAGCACACTTGTTATAAAAACAAATGTTCTTATATATTTATAAATATACATCTATATATTTATATATTTATATCTTTTATATATTTCTATCTCTTATAACATATAAACAGCACCCTTGGATAAATACCTTGTAGTGCAATTGCTGGGCCTTAGGGTAGTTCTATTTTTTAATTTTTTGAGGAATCTCCACACCATTTTCCAGAGCGGCTGTACCAATTTGCATTCCCTTCTTAGTTACTTCTTTAAGGCCCTATCTCTAATCACAGTAGCATTCTAAGGTAAAGACTTCAACATAAATGATTTTGGGTGGGAACACCATTCAGCCCATAACAGAGTCAAAGAAGCAACTAGTAACATTAGAAAATAATTTGAGATGACAGGGCGCCTGGGTGGCTCAGTCGGTTAAGCATCCGACTTCAGCTCAGGTCACGATCTCACAGGTCCGTGAGTTCAAGCCCCGCGTCGGGCTCTGTGCTGACAGCTCAGAGCCTGGAGCCTGCTTCGGATTCTGTGTCTCCCTCTCTCTCTGACCCTCCCCCATTCATGCTCTGCCTCTGTCTCAATAATAAACATTAAAAAAACAATTAAAAGAAAATAATTTGAGATGAATGAAAACACAGCATACTAAAATTTACAGGATCCTGCAAAATCACTCCTCAAAAGGAAATTCATATCTGTTAAGTGTCTACATTAAATAGAAGACAGACTTCCAATCAACAACCTAATTTTACACCTTAAAAAAACTAGAGAGAGCAAACACATAGTGAACAAAAATAAGGAAGATCAGAAGAGAGATGACTCAAGTAAAAAATAGAGAATATATGCAAAACCAATGTCATTTCTTTGAAAGCATCAACAAAATGGAGAAACTTTTAGTGAGACTGAGAAAAAAGAGACGACAACTAACTAAACCAGAAATCGAAGTGGGGACATTACTCTCAAACTACCAGAAATTACAAGGATTCTAAGAACACTATGAACAATTTTATTGGTGATAAATTAGATAATCTAGAGAAAATGGGTAAATTAGAAACATACCAATCATTTCCATCTCAGGGGAAAAAAAGATGATCTCAACACACTTACAATAATTAAAGAGATTGAATCGATAATCAATCAGTTCAGGAATAGATGGCTTCTCAGTTGAATTATAGCAAACTTTTAAGTAATTAAAAACAACTCAAACTCTTTCCAAAAAAATTTCCTGGGACATTGTCTAAGGCCAGATTCACACAGATACCAAAGACCAACAAAGATACCACAAGAAAACAACAGAATATTCCTTATGAATTAGACACCAAAAGGTTCAAGGAAATACTAGAAAACCAAATCCATTTAACAGAACATAAATGGATTAAACACTGTGACCAAGTGGAATTTATCTCAAGAATGCAAGGGTATTCCAATTAAAAAAAAAAATTAAATCATTGTATTACACCACATTTGTAGCACAAAGGGCAAAAATCTGTAAAGCAACTGATAAAATTAAACACTCTTTCATAATAGAAATATGACCTAATAGAAACATAAAGGACTGAAATTCCTGCTTTAAGATCAGGACAAAGATTCTCACTTTCACCACAGATAATGAGCATTGTAGAGTAAATAGGGAAGAAAATTAAACAGTATTTAAACTGAGAAAGAAGTAAAACCATCTTTATTTGTAGGTGACAGGATTCATAATTCTCTACATAGAAAATCTCAGTCTACAAAATAGTAATATTCTTTAAGAATTAAAAGTGTAATGTTTACATTTGTCCTTTTTTTTTTTTTTTTTTTTTTTTTTGAGAGCACCAGGATCTTTGGTTAACTCCTGATAGATAGCTCTTGAAATTCCAGCTTCATCCTCGAATAAAAGTGTATCCTTTTTATTTGACATTCATTTGTTTATAATACATGTTATTAGTTTTAATCAAACAGTATGCAGAGGCCATACTAAAATAAGAATATTTTAGTGTCTCAATACCATCAAGCCACAGGTCAGACCTTACTCTCTATATACATTCCTATACTTGATTTAACAGACGTTCACATGTTCATAGACTACCTACTGAATACTTCCTCACATATTGTACAAAAATAGAAATAAGGTGACTATGATGCCACTTTTGTGATCACAATTTTGAACGTGATAGTTTTTGGACATACAATTTATTGACCATTTAATTATATAATGACCACCATCAACTACACAAAGAAAAAAAAATCTTTCCATTAAATGTTTAGGTTTTCTCAGGGCACCTGTGGCTCAGTGAGTTAAGCATCCAACTTTAGCTCAGGTCATGATCTAACCATTCCTTAGTTTGAGCCCCGCATCCCACTCTCTGCTGTCAGCAAAGGGACATTTCACATCCTCCGCCTCCTCTTTCTCACTGCCCCTCCCCTGCTCACACTCTCTTTCAAAAAAAATTTTTTTAAGGTATTCTCAATATGTTCTTTGAGAGTTTTACCACCAATAGAAGAGAATAAATCATTAATTTACTGTGTTCTGGAACTTGAAGGAGTATTTTCATCAGCAGGGCAAAATAAGTGATATATAATCTCCCCCTTTCACTTATTACATGCCATCCTAATTTTTGACCATCCTTGAACATAACCTATGATTATTCAAGAAATAGAAATACAAGTTTATTCCTTTGAAAATAATTCTATTGTTACTTTAAAATATAGAAATGATCGATTTGGCCTGTGACATAGTTTAAAATTCATTTCTGTATTTCCCACCATGAAATCTCAGTGCAATCATTAACTTTGTCTT
Source organism: Herpailurus yagouaroundi (assembly GCF_014898765.1). Classification (NCBI taxonomy): domain Eukaryota; kingdom Metazoa; phylum Chordata; class Mammalia; order Carnivora; family Felidae; genus Herpailurus; species Herpailurus yagouaroundi. The sequence continues at coordinate 18,700,057 of NW_024412405.1, forward strand.
CCTCTCTGTTGCCCAAGGACACTCAAGCTGTTAAGTGTTTCCAGACCCGTGGTCCATGTCCATTCTCTACACTCTTGAAAAAAAAAAAAATCTACAGAGTTGTGAAAAAATATGAAACAGAATTGTGAAATTGTTTCCATTTACTTAAGGAAAAGGGGCAAAAATTGAAACATTGAAGTGACCTGCATAACTGGGACTAATCCCAATGCTGTAAGCCCCTAAAATGTTGCTGTAGCATTTCCTATGGATTTGGTGTAAAGTAGAAAAAAGAGACCAAAAGTAATGTTTACATTTCCTATGTTCAGTGCACTAAAGGAATACTGCAAATGTGTATCTAATTTGGATGAGCAAAATTCTACTTGCTTCACCATTTATAATTCTTTTCTGTGAACTTTAAAATTTTATCACGTAATGCTTTCAACTCTACTGAGGAAAGATGTTAATTTATGGCAATGTTAATAAATATAATCTATAGCAAGTCATTATAAGCCTATTGGAGCATTGCATCTTAGGATATTTTCTAGTAATGTAAAGACATTAATTCTGATGAAATAATTCATAGAAGAAAATGTAGTGCAAATGTTCCTCAAAATGTATTCTGAAAACTTGAAGGTAGTTGAAAGAATAAGTAACATGGACAAAGAACTAGCATTCATGAGTCACGTTTTTATTTTTCCAGAAGCCCAGGAAATGTAATGGTCAGTTTAATGCCAAGTTATTTTTGGTTGTCATTTTAAATATGAATAAGTATTATTCTTTTTTGAATCTTAACTGTAGCAATAATACAATGGCCCCAAAGAAGGATGTTCTTGTCAAAGAATACATTAACTTTCCCAGGGAAAACCTGAGATAGTCTATGAAAAAGTAGAATTTTAGTTGGTAGAAACAAAGAATAGCAAAACAAAACATTCTGAAGAATCAGAACTATTAGATGTACTGTGGATTACAAATTATTGCACTTTAATTTTTAAATGAGTTTAGACATCTGTGAAACTTAAGCCCCAGGGCCGGTGATTTGTGTGGCAGTATCTCACAAAAGGAACAAAGCTTTGACATGCAAATTTTAGCTTTATGTTGCATCAGCTCAGGTAACCTTGTGAACCACCTTCACACAAACACTGGAGGCTGAGTGATGCCTCCCATATGGATCCATTCTTCCCTTCCCCTTCCCAATCAAGTAGACAGCAATTCTCAGTTCATTTTCTGAACACACTGATAAAAGCTATACTAAGCCTTTACTTATTATTAACCTCCCCAGTACTATTATTACTCATACTTTTTTTCCCTTTGAGATAAGCAGCTAAATGCAGAAGCTGATCTTTGCATATGGTGGGCTATTACCCCCCAAAAAGAATTGTAAATGTCAACCTATTATTGGGTCATTAATGTCAGGTCATGATATTTCAGAATTTGATGTTTTTAACCTTTGCAAGCATTAACCCATATACAATACACTTTTCCAAAGAGTTTATTTATCCTGGGAAACAGTGGATGCATGCTCGAGGAACATTGTCCTGTAATATTAGGTGTTGTGTATATGGCAAGGATCATTAAGTATATTTATGTAATCTCTTCAGTTTACTTTGGTCCTTTGTCTATTACTTTAGAAGAATCCAAAATCATGGATGAAAGAAATGTTCAGATATCAGACACAAAAATGAGGGAAACAGAATAGTGTTTCTCTTTTATTGTAGAATTATTCAATTCTGACTTACTGTTTAGACAAAATTTGCAAGGATGATACTATCTTTTTTTTTCTTCTTCATCAGAAGTCAAAATTGTTTCTGGTTATAAAATTCAGTGAAGTCAACTTCACTACATGAAGCAGTTTTAGTGTGTAACATTAAAGTCATAATTCAAGAGGGTAAAGAAAATCTATGACAGTAGTGTTTACACTACTCTGGATACATGTATTTGCAATGTGGCTTCAAAATATTAGGAAATAACACAGGATGCTTGTGTATTTTAAAATTATTTGAAGTTGTTTTTGCTGATTTATTTTTAATTTTTTTGTTTTTTTCATAAGTCTCTACTCTTTAGGTTAACCGGACATACGTAAAAAAAAAAAAAAATATTCTGAAAACAAATAATGGAGAGTAAGAAAACAAAGAAATTTAGGCAGAGGAAAAAATATAGCTAAACAAATTTATCTCTTATCTTATGGTCAAAGGAAGGGATTTTCTGCATATTTCTGTAAAGGAGTCCTCATATAAATCATCCTTTCATTGAATGAATCATTCATTTGGAAGCTATTATTTTAATACCTACTGTGTGCCAACACAGTACCAGGCCCTACTGTGGTCAGCACTCTCATGATCCCCACCTTGCATAACTTCTCTCCTTGAGTGTGAACAGACACCTATGATTTGCTTCTAACAGAATTTGGCAAAGATGAGGAGATGTCACTCTTTGATTATGTTATATAAAATTGTAACTTCTATCTTGCTAAAATCTGTTGTCTTCTCAATTTGCATACTTTCATGAAGCAACCTGCCATCTTGGAGAGGCTCACGTGGTCAGAACCTAAAGGTAGCCTCTGGTCAATAGTGAGGGAGAATCTGAGCTCTGCCCAACAATTATGTAAGCTTAGAAGCTGCACTTTCCCTCTTTTAGCTTTTAATGAGACTCCAGCCCTGACTGATACCTTGTTTGCAACCTTGTGAAAGACCTTGAAGTAGAGCAAACAGCTAAGCTGTGCACAGACTCTTGACCCAAAGAAACAGATAATGTGGGTTCTTTTAAGCTCCTAAATGTGTGATGATTTGTTATGCAACAATAGAGAACTAATGAACCAAGGAATCCCATAATAAATAAAAGCATTAATAGTTGCTATATCTCAGGGAACTTATGTGTCCATGGAGAAAGACCACACAGCTCTAATACAGCGTGGTAAAATGTGATAAAGAGAAAGGTGACCAAGGCTACTAGGGAGATACAAATTCAGAGAACCAAATGGGGCTTGGGGAAGAGGAAAATCTCCCAGAGAAGTAGCAGCTGAAAATTAAAGAGTATGAGTTACTGAGGAGAAGGGGGAGGTATGTTGTGTTCATCATGGGAAGGGTAGATGGCATTGGTCTGGAAGACATGGAATGTGAAAATACAGAAGTGAGAAGGGGAGAGAATGTTTTGCCTTATCAACATGTCTAGGTTATCAGAAACAAGGCAAGGAGTAGTAAGAGATGAAGAAAGAATTAAGCAGAGACCAGATCATGTAAATCCACATGAATCTTGTTTATGATAAAAATCATGCTTATAAATTATACGACAACAAAATTAAAAGAATCTTGGAGAATTATTTGCACAATGCATTTCCTCCAAAGTACTGTCTAGTTGTTCTGATAAAGTCTAATTTTCAAAAACTTTAAAATGGGACCTTACTACAAATGTAAAATGAGTATGTGCTCAAAGATTAATTGATGAGGGAATACATACCAAAGCCTGTTTATTTAGAGAACCAGTCAAATATTAAGATTAGCTTAAGTGAGAATTTGAGTGAGAGATTTACATTGTCAACTGAACAAGAGGTTTTGCATTTGTGTAAACAGGAATCTCTTGCTATGCTATTGGTTGACTATAAATTGATCCATACTCCTACAGAGTTGTGAGAGAACCTCATCAGTTAAATACGTACTTTCTTATATAATCCTTTATACAATCAGGTAATCCAGCAGGGCCCACTAGACTATGTTCAGCAATCTACTGAAATTTCACATAGTAATTAGTCATTTTCCCTATTTGCAAGTATTGCATAATTTTTCTTGCATATCACAGAACACCTATGACTTTCATCCGCCTGCCTATTTTCCAAGTGATTAAGGGGCACAACAATTTCCCCTGCACCTTGGATTTTTTATCCTTTTCTTCCTGGCACTTAAATTCACAGAGAAGTTTGAACTTCACTCCCAAATTATTGTATCCTCATTAAAAACTTTTTTTGGCACCATTTTTTGTTGCTTTGATGTTCTAAATCCATATAATTATCTTACTAGAGTCTATGAAGAGGAAATTCCTTTTATTATGTTTATTAGAACATCAAATCATCTTTATTTCTATACATAACTTTCTGTTGTTGTTTTAATAGGACAGTAGCTAGCGTTTATTGTTTACTTATCTGTACTAGGCATTAGGATACATACCTTACATGCCGTATCCCTGTAAGAGCCTCCTAACACACTTTAGTGGATATTGTTCTCATTCCTATTTTACAAATGAGAAAGCTGCATAAGGTCATTGATCAAGATCAAATAGCTACTAAGTACTGGGAGTAGAGGTGGCTTCAGGCTGCCGAGTCCCACTTTGATTAGTGTGAAATCACCACCCACTGATTAAGTCAACAGATGGTGAGAAGATACCTACAGTATCTAGGCCTGGTGCAGAGCAAGGAGACCACTGTGCTAAACAAATACATCCAATAGGAGAGATGTTTTTAAATGTTACTTTACTTTTTTAATGTTATTTTAATTTTAAACTAAAGCAGCATTGATTAAAATTAAATCTAAGCAATAAGACAAACCTCTGTTTGCTGTCAGGTGAATCTCCAATTCTTGGCAATATCCCAGGGAGCAGTGTCCTCTGTTCCAGGATCCCCACCAGTCCAGTTCACAATGTGAACATTGCTTTACTTGCTCATCTTTTTTGTTTCCTATCTGTATTTTTGCCACAGTCTGGCTTTCTGCTTTTCTCAATTTGGTGCCATGCTGTCTCCAGCATCCTATCAAGAATGTCAAATTGCTTCCTAAAATGTTCTATGGCTTCTGGAGAAAAGAAGTGTGTTTCCCTCTGAGTCTCACAGGTTCCATTCCCTCCAATTTTCTCTGCAATATACTCTTTTAAGCCCTATGGAATCAAATTGTATTACCTTCATCCTCAACAAGGAGAGAACTATGCAACATTGGCGTCTGCCCTTGGCTTTGATCCATGGCCATGCAGATTCCAGACACAGGCTAACCCTGTTCTCATAGCACAGCAGAACAGCAGACTGCACTCGCCAATGCCCTCTCCCTCCAGAGAGCCTCACCTGTGCAAGGATGAGAACTTGTGCCCCAGTCTGCTCTTCTGACAGGTTAGCAGGATACCTAGTGGCTGGGAGGGTAGAGAATCACAATCTTTCTACTGTACTTCAAATAGGCAGATCAGTGCTACCTCATAAATCGAAACACTGTTAGTTGGTTAGGTGTTAGGCAGGGTTTCCAGTGTGCCCCAAGTGCCTCCTAGCTAGTAGATATTCCTCTCAGGACTGGCTTTCGAACTTTGTGCCCTATGGTGTTGTGAATTCCCTTTCTTTCCTTCCTGTGTTCCTATCTTTCTTCATCGCTTTCTTTCCTGGATGCTCATAAATATTTTGGTAAAATATTTGAGAAGGGTGTATCAGGATTATATACTATAACAGCATTTTACACAGAAAGCCCCTTATTCGAATGTTAACTCTAACCAGTCTTTTAACTTCCCTTCTTAATTTGGTGATTCAGCTGCATTTAGGGATCCAGGATTCATGTGCCCCATCCGTGCCTTCACTGGCTGAACAGTGAATAGAGTGAGCAACCAGAACAGAGAGAAGGTTTGTCAAATAAGACCAGGAAGTACCTGTGCAGTCAGATGATGGTCTCCTGTATACCATCAGGCTTAGCATTTGCTAATTTGATGCCCTATTTATGCATAATCTAGTCTTACATATTTACTTGCAGTTTACTTTTGGTCATTACATTTCTACCAAAGGAACATTACCCAGACCGCATGTGTCTGTACTGGAAAAGAAGAAACTATCTCTTCACTGTCATTTATTTATTTATTTACCTAGTCACATATGGTAAGATTTGCTCAACTCCTGCTCAGTGTTGGCATTTATCTCTAGGTCTCTGTCTTCTATCTCTCTGCTCTACTCCCCCAACCCCCAATCTCTGGAGAATATCACCATACTTAATATTCTTACTAAATGTTTTTAGACGATTATGACTTCTACATGTTCTTCTGAACAGAATGTTCTTCTAAATGTTCTTTTTAAATTTCATTTAAGGCTTGTTGCATAATATTCCTATAGCATTCAGTTTCTCTCCCTTTCTGAAAAATATGGTTTCAGCAGCTAACTCTATAAAAACAATCTATGTCATCAAGCTATATACTATTTAGGATTGTTTCCTTTGATTCCCGGAAAACATGTTCCAAGAGAGTTAACAAGCAAGGTGCAAGTCGTAAAAGAGTAAGGTTAGAAACAGACTGCCCATCTATCATGATTCCTGGGAAAATATTTTTGCTGGAAGTGACAAATTGCTCTCATTCTCTTAGTGTAAATGTGCAGCCAAACAGGCCTCTCCAGCATGTTTTCTTTCTCCCCAGAATGTCACCTTTGGCAAAGCACAGTCGGTGCACCCACCCTGGTCCTGCTCTGTACAGAAAGATACTTCGACAGTGCTCAGACACAACGCATGGGTGACACATTTGTTTCACAGCATAGGGGCTCCAGGGAATTGGGTCTAAATTGTTTCTTCTGGGTGCAATGGAAACTACTATCGACATCAAATAATAGGTCAGTTTCTAAGTTCCCAGGCTAGACCTTGGAGACTATGTTTGCCTTTTGAAGGCAAAAAAATGTATTATTTTTTTAAAGGCAGTATGACTAAGCATGTAGCAGTGTTACATAGAAACCATATATAAGCCAATGGTGCTAAAACAGCCCTTTCATTATCAAATATAAAGATTATGAATTATATATGCTTAGTATAGATCCAGGGTTAAGTCAGCGTTCCAACATTTTAGAAAAAAGTATTTAATTTTTTAAAGAAGTTTAGTTTTATGATCTATTCAGAATGGGATTTAAATGAACAGAGTTCAGAATTTCCATATGATGATTTTCTATTAAGACAGATCAACACATAAGATATATTCACATCATCTTATTATGCGAAATGTACATTATCTGTTACTATCTGACGAGAAGTAGTTGCTATCTCTGTTTCCTGGATATATAACGGGAAGATCCAGACGTTTTACCAAGTATTAAGTATCTTTTACAGTATGCCAACATAATCGCGTCACTATATGGGTAGGTTTCACATTCCCATCATGGTCCCTATGCTTGCTATTGCTGTGACATGTAACAAACATAGAAGAGCCGCCTCCTACCCTCCCCTGACCATTATCTGAACCACTATTAACCACAGGGCCTTGTATACAATCAGAAAATTACAGAGGTCTCTAAATGGTGAACAGACTCATTCAGAGGACGTGAATATAGGTAACTTGAGTTAAACTAGGTTATGGCAGGAACACGTCCTAATTAGCAAGATAAATGAGAAATGCTCAAATCCCCCCCCAATCCAAACCATGAACTCTCTTAGAAAGGAAAGGAAAAAAAGGGAAAACAAAACAAAATCCAAAATTCTGCCTTAACCCTGGCATACTCCTGTGTACCAAAACACACAAGGACTCAGAAATTCTGTAGGGATTAGGGTTTTAGTCCAAAGAATTCTTCACAGAGGATATATCTACATTATTTCATTTTATATCCACTTATGTAGCTGGTCAGTCAAAATGGCAACAAACTATACCTTATGTTAAGAACCTTTTTTCAGGGGTGCCAGGGTGGCTCAGTCAGTTAAGCATTGACTCTTGATTTCAGCTCAGGCTATGATCTCATGGTTTGTGGGATCAAGGACTGTGTCAGGCTCTGTGCTGGCAGTGTGGAGCCTGCTTGGGATTCTTTCTCTCCCTCTCTCTCTCTGACCCTCCCCTGCATGCATGCTTTCTCTCTAAATAAATAAATAGACTTAAAAAAAAACACAAAAAACATTTTTCAGTGATTGAAAGTAACAGTAACTTTACTATTGTTTTTCCCTTTCGACACATGTTATTCTACTTTCAAATTGTTTTTCGTATTGTCTTATATCACACTTATTACTCTAACACAACACGGATTTATGCTCACCATCCTAGCACAGACATTCTTTAAGGACACGTTCTTTTAATTTTCCACAGTTCTCAATACAGAGTCTTGTGTGTTCAATAAATGGTTATGGTGTTGAATCTACTTTTGAAGTGTTTAGCAAACATGGCACAGAAGTTTCACCAAACAACAGAGTTTCAAGTCAATAAAGTTGGACAGTAATTTAGTAAAAATATCTGTCAGCACTGTGGTAAGCTAAGACCAAAGAGTTGAGTAAAATGAGCCTTTCCTTTGAAGAATTTAAATCTCATAGGAATTTAATTCTGAATCTAGAAAGAAATGAAATCTAAAAACAGATGTGTAAATAAAGCTGCTTTAATTAAAACTGTTTGATATGGGGACATGGTTGACAAACAGAAAAATCAAAAATGAATTACAGAAATGAAATTAAATTCTGAGATGAAACAATAATTTAATGGATAGTGTTGGATAATTTACTATATAATTTGAAAAAATATTCCTACAGCCAAGTGTGCCCCAAAACAAATTCCAAACAAGGGATCAAAGTATTAATACAAATTTATTTCAGAAAATTAGAATAATTGCTTTTATCTTTGAGTAGATACTTTGGAAAAGCAATCAAGTAATACAACATCCCCAAAGAGAATAATTGGGAGGGTTGATTACATAAAAACTAATAGGAATCAGTCCACATTTAATGATAAAATATGGACTTGGGGCAAAATAATGAAGAATATAGACAGGCCAAATGAAACTTTCTCTGCTAAGTCAAGAACTCCCATGCATAAATATGAACAGGACTTAAAAACAAAAATGGATAATACAAACTTACATTTAATGGACATATGTATACAAAGGTCTTTTAAATATACCAAAAAAGTTTGACAACATGAGGAATAGAATGATCAACTTTGAAAAGTGAGTTCTATCCACTGTCAACAATGACATAAGAAACAGGTACTCAGAAACATGCATTTTACTTGGGACTGAAAGTTGCCCTAATGCTGTTCAGACACAAAGGGGAAGGTTCACATATTTGTGTCCTAGCACTGAAAGTGCTGCACGGCAGTGTAAGACAATAAATCTTACAGAATCGTTTTGGAGTTCCACTTCAAAAAAAAACGCTGTTACCAACATACTAGCAGAAACGGATATAGATAAATGAACAAGTTTGTTTACGGTAGTGTGTAAGAGCCGAAAAAAAAAGGGGGGGGGGCAGGGAAGGGAAAGAAAGGGAAGGGAAAGAGAAGAAAAAAAATAAAAACATAAAAGAAACTATGTAAAGGTCCATCATGTGGAACAGATGAAATAATTTCTAGTATACATCCACACCAGGAAATACAAAGCAGCTATTTTACCAAGAAAGGACTTCTATATATACTAAGGTTGAGACCAGTAAACAAAGAGTAGATCTTTTTTAACTTGCGGGGGGGGGAGCGGGGGGGGGAGTCATTCTATTTTGTTATAAATCTGTGTTTATCTGTACCAAAATTCTTCCGTGAGCATAAACACATATTGAAAGAGATACACACGGAACTAATAGCAGTCGTGCTGTCTGGAGGAAGGGATGGAAACGACTGAAGGGCTGGAAGGGAAGATCAATTGGTACTTCACACACTTCAAAATGACAATGGCAATATTGCAGAAACGTTTACTTCCTCTTTTATCCTTTTATTTCAAACAAACAAAATGAATGAAACCAGGCAGATAAATAGTGCGATACATACAATAATAAAAGCGGTCTGGACAGCATATGTACACACACACAGGAATATTAATTATTGGAGAGATTCAGGACTTGAGGGGTGACTAGAGAGCAAGTCTTTTCTTTTTCTTTTTTTAAGTTTTTGGTCTCCTATATAAAATTAAGGGGGAAAAAGTTTAAAGCACCTATCAGAAGACTCTACACGCAAGGTAGAGAAGAGCAAGTAGATTTGTGGGGTAACTGGGCTCCAAGTTCCCTCTTTATCTCCTACCTATCCTATCTGGGGTTCTAGGTAAGTCCAAATCCTCAATTCTTGAATGCTGAATGAGTACAGTCAGAAAAGCTCAAAGAAGAAAAGCATTGCTACTACAGAGAGAATTAGGAGAGGTCTTCCTGTACCACAGATGTTTCAGGGAATTTCCCCACTAACCCCAGGTACAGAGCTACAGTGAAGGGGCAGCCTTCCCCAATTCTCCCTTCCGCAGGCAGACAAGGCATTTAGGACCAGCAAAAGAGGCTTTTGACACTCCCCACCTGTCATATACCAGTTGAGCCACAGCTCATCAAGTGGCTCCCCTCCCTGTCTTTAATAACAGGGCTGAGTCCCATTTTAACACCCCCTGCCCTGCAACTGACATGCAATATTGACACCATACCCCTGATGCAGCAGCAGCAATGGTGGGGATGATGGAAACAGCCCTACAGACTGTTTTCTGTCACCACTTTGCCATCTGTTGGGCCAGTTTGTAGGTATGACGCAATAGTGTGGGAAGGTTAAAGTCCCAACTTTTAAAACTGAACACTGAACATAATACTGGGGGCATAGAGACTTGGGGATAAGATCCTGGAGAGGAGGAATTAGAAGGGACTCTCTGCACCTGTGTATGAAGCCCAGGTTCACTCTTGAATTCCAAAGATGAAACCAATTGAATCCAGACAGCAAATACTTCCAGACCATATAAAGACTGAGGCTAAATTCAAGACTGAAGTATACTAGCATATGCATAGGCCAGACAATGAGAGGTCCAGGATAGGATCTAAATTATTAAAAATATAGGGGTGCCTGGGTGGCTGTGGGTGAAGCGTCCAACTTCGACTCAGGTCACGATCTCATGGTTGGTGGGTTCGAGCCCCATGTAGTGCTCTGTGCTGACAGCTCAGAGGCTGGAGGCTGATTCAGATTCTGTGTCTCCCTCTCTCTCTGCCCCTCTCCCACTCGTGCTTGGTCTCTCAAAACTAAATGGTAAAAAATTTAAATTATTAAAAAATACAAAGAAGCAAGAAAACAATTATCAGGGGGAAAGCACGATCAAGAGATACCAACTTGGAGAGGACACAAATGTTAAAGATTTTTTAAACAACTATTATAAAAATGACCCATGAAAAAAAAGGGTGAATACTCATGAAATGGAAAGATAGAAGTCTCAAAGAATTACAAGTTAAGAAAAAAAAAAAAGCTAAAAAATAGTCAAAAAATTTTACTGGAGTGTCTCACAGCTGGAACTGCGATGTTAAAGCAAAAGTGTACATTAAGATAGAACAATAGAAATTATCAAAACAGAAAAAAAATATGTAGAAGAATGAACAGATACCAAAGGTCTAGTACTGTGGCATAAAAGACCCTGCAGAAGAGGAGAAAGGTTGCAACAGAAAAAAACATTTAAAGAAATAATGCTGAATCCTCCCCCATGTTGGTCAAAGACATAAATGAGAAGTTCTAAGAAACTAAACAAACCATAATCAGGATAAAGTTATTCACACACAGATACATTAGCATCAGACTGCTGAAAACCAAAAATAAATAAACTTTTTTTTAATATTTATTTATTTTTGAGAGACAGAGGCAGACAGAGTGTGAGCGGGAGAGGAGAAGAGAGAGGAGGAGACACAGAATGTGAAGCAGGCTCCAGCTCTGAGCTGTCAGCACAGGGCTCAACGTGGGGCTCGAACTCACCAGCTGTGAGATCTTGACCCAGCCTACATCAGACGCTTAACCGACTGAGCCACCCAGGCGCCCCAATAAAGAAACTTTTTTTTTAATTTTTTTTTCAACATTTATTTATTTTTGGGACAGAGAGAGACAGAGCATGAACGGGGGAGGGGCAGAGAGAGAGGGAGACACAGAATCGGAAACAGGGTCCAGGCTCTGAGCCATCAGCCCAGAACCTGACGCGGGGCTCAAACTCACGGACCGCGAGATCGTGACCTGGCTGAAGTCGGACACTTAACCGACTGCGCCACCCAGGCGCCCCAAGAAACTTTTTTAAAGCAGGCAAAATAAAAAAAAATATATATGTATGAGAAAACTGGGAGTTAAAGGACTATAGATTTCTCGTGAGAAACCAAGAATGGCAGAAGAGAGTGGAACAATATTCTCGAAGTACTGAAAACAGAGGCACCTGGGTGGCTCCGTGGGTTAAGCTTTTGACCTGGCTCAGGTCATGATCTCCAGGTTTGTGAGTTCCAGCCCAGGTCAGACTCTGCTCATCAGAGAGCCACCTTTGCTTTGGATCCTTTGTCTCCCTCTCTATCTGCTCCTCCCCTACTTGTGCTCTCTCTCAAAAATAAACATCAAAAAAAAAAAAAAAAAAAAAGTACTGAAAACAAATGACCTCCAGAATCCTCCATCTAGGGAAAACAATCTTCCCAGATGAAGGCAAAATAAAGAATTTGAGCGGGAATAAAACTAAGGAATCTGTCAATACTATGTCTGCTTTAAAAGAAATACTAAAGCAAGTTCTCCAGTAGAAGGGAAATGATAACACAAGGACAGGGACACGAGGACATGCAGAAGGTCAAACATGAAGGAGGAGAAAGAAAAACATTTTGGTAAATAAAAGACCTTTTTGTCTTTAAATACATTAAATTATGCATGATTGGTGAAAGCAAACATAACAGATGTGATTTTTAGGGCAGTTAGATGTAGTACTTTTGGCAACTGCCTCACATAGGAAGTACAGGTAGTGAAAGGTTATGACGGTAAGATCATTCCATTTTACTTGAAGTGGGAAAATATTAATTCTAACTAGATTGTATAAAGTTTGTTAATATAATCGCTAGAAACCCACAAAATAAAATAAAACCACTATAACCTATTTATGTGTGGATATTTTCTTTTTCTCCACTTGGTTAATAGAAGCCATTTATGTATGTAGTTATCATTCTCTCATGTGCTTGTGTTATTTTCATCCAATGGGATTTTGTTCTATTTTTAACTTTGTGAAATATTTGGCTACATTTTTATCTTTATATAATCTAATATGAGTCTATTCTACCACTTTTCATCTTTATGCTTTAGTTATGTTCTTTTTAGATCTTGTCTTCTAAAGTACAAATTATCTCAAAAGTATTTACCAAATGTTAGCACTCTTCTTATAATTGTATTTTCTAACCGCTTTATAAATTTTATTATCAGATTATGTTGGCTATTTTACTGCAATCATTTATATTATTTGTTTTCCCTTGAAATCTGACAAATGTACATTTTTACTATGATTCTGGTTTACGGTTTCCTTTTATTTCTACATTTGTTTGCTGCTTATTTTGTTTTTACATTTTTTGGTTTATTAGATCTTTCTGCTTACTCTATTTTTAGATACTGCAACCAATGTTGTTACAAAACAACATTTTTCCCATGTAATATCAGCTTCAAAGTGCTCTTTACCAGATTTTCACTTTCTCACTTTTGTAACATGTCACTGTTAGCTCTGTGTTCAATCTTTTTGTGTCTTTCATGTTTGCATGATCTATTAATAATAACATCAGGACTAATATTGTTCTTTAACTCATTTTAAGATTCTTGTATGTTAATGAATTAGTTGAATCCAATTCCACTGTTTCATATAATTCAGTCGTATTAGTAAATTTTTATGTTCTTACCTATAGTCTATTAATGTCCCTTTGTTGCCTTTCCAATTTTGTTGTTTTTCTTCACTCTGTTGATAAAGTTTACACTTGCCTTCCTTCCGTCTCATAATTAATGTTTAAGTTCCATATGTATTTTTATTCTATTAGCTATTTTCAAACTATAAAACATTTAAATGCATTTTTAAATAATCAATATAAGTGAGCCCCACACATTCTTTAGTGCGCATTTAATTCTCCCCTTGTTCTATCCTTCTTCTGGGTTTGGGGATAAATTGGAACTTCAGATTTTTTTTTTTTTTTAGAGAGAGATCAAGTGTGCAGGAGCAGGGGAGAGGAACAGAGGGAGAGGGAGAGAGAGAAAGAAAATCTTAAGCAGGCTCCGTGTTTAGCACAGAGTCTGACACAGGGCTTGATCCCATGACCCTGGGATGATGACCTGAGCTGAAATTGAGCCAGTCACTCAACAGACTGAGCCATCCAGGTGCCCCCAGATACATTTTTATTCAGAGCTTATTACTAACAGCAAAATGTGAACATGTGTGCAATTTTATTCTTTTGTGAGTATATGTGACAAGAGAATCTAACACTTCACTGCTTTAGCTTCAACAATAATCACAAGACAATTGTATATATTAAAATAAAGGAAACAGGTGAACTGCCACTAGACCTAGGATAACTGAACTGAGCAAAACTGCTGAGTGTATGTACTACCTCCTTTTTCCACCAGCTTCTCAACTATGGTTCTAAATCATGCAACATGACACCCAATATCTACATATTAGATTTTTTTTTACTCTATCACTTAAAAAATAAAACATATTGAATAGATCTTAGGCACTCTACCGAGTTAAAAAAAAAGGCCAAAAAGGGGTGTCTGACCTCACAAAATGACTAGTTAATGGGGCAGAAAAATAAATGAGTTGTCAAATGTAGAATGGAGTGTTGCGGTGGTCAATATATGAGTGTTAGAAGAGCACAGAGAAAAGAAAAACTATTCTACCTCTTGAAGATGTCCAAGAATATTCTCTAGGCTGATACTAGGGTATACTAGATATGGATATAAAAGAAGAGAAGGAAAACTCTGTACATGAAGATAGCATAGTTGTAGAACAGAGTAACAGAAGGATATTCATTGTGTCAGGATTATGATCACAGAAAACAGGAAGCTCTAAGAGGCCAGAATGTCGAGAAGGATCTTAGGCATAAAACGTCTCAAAAATCTTGTTAAAATTTTGAACCTGATCCTAAGGGCAATGTTATTAATTCTAAGTTTGATGTAAATCAGAGCTTTAACATATTAATGTTCTAAATAGCAGGCAAAATTTCCCCATCTTCAAAGAGCATGCAAAGTCTATAGGACTATTGACAGAAAGGACAGGTTTGTGTCATGTATTAGCAGTCCCAGTAAAAGCTAACACACAACTCAATGAAACAAACACAACCTGGCTGGCAGAGGAGCAAGGAAACCAGGTCATTTGAATGCAAGAGGGCAGTAAATTGCAGTACATTCCAGTTCACTATAACTATACTTCTTAATGAGGGTAATCATTTATTATACAGATAACAAAAAATAATACAGATTTTGTTGAATTAACTGCTTTTAAGAAAATAAATTGTTTCACAAGGGTGTTGCATTCTTATATATCTCTTAAAGTTGACAAAGAATCAAGTGTATAGTTCCAGCTGAGCCAAAGAAAACATAGCTATTGTTTAGCTTCTTTCTCAGTGAACAACATAAAATTACATCTTTAATTTTGAAATGGAACTAAGTTAATATTTAATGGCTATATGGTCATATTCAGAGTAAATTATGGCCGAATACAGAATTTATGAGTTTGTTTTTAACCACTAGGGCACTATGTTCCCATGAAGCAATTTGACAAAAAATATTTTATCTCAACCATAAAAAATAGTTCACAAAATCATAGATAAGTTTTTATTATCTCAATTATGCAAGTGTTCTTAAAATAGAGGTACTCGGGGTATACAAAACAATTTCTATTGTAATGAAGTATTAGCAACCCAGTTCTGTAAGGACTATTACATTGAACATTATTGTCATGAACATTACATTGTCATGGCACAGATCTTCATCCATGGATCTTGAAGGAGTTTTTTGGTTACCTTGTCTGCAGATGACCCTAACTTTAAGTTAAATAATTTTTTCATATTATTGTTATATGAGCACATAAGTTATTTATTATATTGTAAAATTGAGGCCTTTTTAATTTTTCTTGACAACATCTGAATTGGATACAGAGGATACAGCCCTGCTATCCCTATACTTCCTTCTCAACTGGTTGTCAAAATAATTGCTGGCATTTAGTAAGTTCTTCATAACTATTTCTTCAACACTTGAATAAATACAGGTAAAAATATTCTTCACATATATTAGTATATAGTTGACTCTTGTTACTCACCATGGTTGTGGTCTATAAAGTCATCGCAAACACTGAACCCCTGCCTCTAGCAAAGAATACAAAATAAGGTTCCTATAAGCCTCTGGTCAAAACAATTTCATCAAATACTCAGTGTATAAGCCTTGCTTTATATGTGTTTCTGATTACCAACATTGTATTCAGTATCTACTATTGATTCATCAACATTGAACTCATAGCCAACAGCATAAAGGTTATCTAACACAAGCACTTATCTAACACAAGCACCTGAGGCATACTAGAGTCTTTCTGCACCTAAGAACACAAGACAGCACTTCAGCATTACACCTGAGGCCATTTAAAAAAATTTTTTTTAACATTTATTTATTTTTGAGACAGAGAGAGAGTATGAACAGGGGAGGGTCAGCGAAAGAGGGAGACACAGAATCTGAAACAGGCTCCAGGCTCTGAGCTCTCAGCACAGAGCCCGACGTGGGGCTTGAACCCACGGACCAGGAGATCATGACCTGAGCTGAAGTCGGACGCTTAACCGACTGAGCCACCCAGGCATCCCATCTGAGGCCATTTTAAATGACAAAAGTATGAACGAAAAGCATCTAAGTGTTATAGAGGCATACTTCATTTTATGGCATTTAGCGTTATTGCAATTTGCAGATATTGTGCTCTTTTTTAGGAACTTGAAGGCTTGTGAAAAGCCTGCATCAGGGAGTCTGTTGGCACCATTCTTCCAACAGCATTTATTTACTTCTTGTTTCTGTGCCACAGTATGGTAATTCTTTCAATATCTCAAGCTTTTACATTATTGTTGTTTTCGTTATGGTGACCTGTCAGTAATCTTGTATGTTACTATTGTTATTGTTTTGGAGCACTACGAACCAAGCCCACGTAAGACAGCAAAATTCATAAATGCTGTGTCTATTCTGACTGCTGCAACGACCAACTGTTCTTTTACCTTTCTCCTCCTCAGACCTCCCTGCTTCCTGAGACATAACAATATCGAAATTAGGATAATTAATAACCCTACAATGGCTTC
This sequence comes from Herpailurus yagouaroundi, assembly GCF_014898765.1. Taxonomy (NCBI): domain Eukaryota; kingdom Metazoa; phylum Chordata; class Mammalia; order Carnivora; family Felidae; genus Herpailurus; species Herpailurus yagouaroundi. Next base: position 18,716,961 of record NW_024412405.1, read on the forward strand.
TAAGTGTGCCAGTAAAGAGTTGTACATCTCTTACTTTAAAACCAAAGGTAGAAATTATTAGGGTTAGTGAGCAAGGATATCAAAAGCTGAGAAAGGCCAAAAGCTAAGCCTCTTGCACCAAAGTTAGCCAAGCTGTGGCTGCAGGGGGAAAGTTCATGAAGGAAATGAAAAGTGCTATTCCAGTGAACACACAAATTTTAAGAAGCAACTGTACTGGTGATAAGGAAAAAGTTTTAGTGGAAGATCAAACCAGCCACAACATTCCCCTAAGGCAAAATCTAATCCATAGCAAGGCCCTGACACTCTTCAATTCTATGCAGGCTGACAGAGGTGAGGAAGATGCAGGTAAGGGTCTGAAACCAGTAGAGGCTGGTTCACGAGGTTTAAGGAAAGAAGCCATCTCTGTAACATCAAAGTAGAAGGTGAAAGCAGCAAATGCTGATGTAGAAGCTGCAACAAGTTATCCAGAAGATCTAAGATAATTAATGAAGCTGATTATACTAAACAATAGATTTTCAGTGTAGATAAGATAGCTTTCTACTGGAAAGAAATGCCATAGCTGCAGATGAACAGTTAATGCCTGGCTTCAAACCTTCAATGGTTTGAACCTTCAAACCTGAGTCTCTTGTTAGGGGCTAATGAAGTCAGTGACTAAGTTGAAGCCAAAGCCCAAATTCTGAAGATTTGAGGGCCCTTATGAATTATTCTGGATCTACTCTGCCTGTGCTCTAAAACTAGATGAACAAAACCTAGATGACATCACATCTGTTCATATCATGGTTTACTGAAACTTTTAAACCCAATATTGAGATCAACTGCTCAGAAAATTGTTATTTTAATTTTTTAACTTTTATTTATTATTAAGAGACTGAGAGAGACAGAGCATGAGCATGGGGGACAGGCAGAGAGAGGAGACACAGAATCCGAAACAGGCTCCAGGCTCTGAGCTGTTAGCACAGAGCCCGACGCAGGGCTCGAACCCACAAAATGCCAGATCATGACCTGAGCCGAAGTCAGATGCCTAACCGACTGAGCCACACAGGTGCCCCAGAAAAATGTTACTTTTAAAATATTACTGCTCACTGACAACGCACCTGCTCAAGAACTCTGAGATGCACAGGGAGATTAATGTTGTTTTAATGCCTGCTAACACAACATGCATTCTGTAGCTCACGTATAGCACAGTTATTTTGACTTCCAAGAATTATTTAAGAAATACATTTCATAAGGCTAGAGCCGCCATAGATTGTGATCCCTCTAATGGATCTGGGTAATTTAAGTTGAGAATATTCTGGAAAGAATTCATCATTATAGGTGCCATCAAGAACATCTGGGATTCATGGGAAGAGGTCAAAATATCAACACTGACAAGCGATTGGAAGAAGTTGATTCCAGCTCTCATGGATGACTTAGAAGTGTCCAAGACTTCAGTGGAGGAAGTCACTGCAGAGGTGGTAGAAACAGCAAGAAAACTAGAATTAACAGTAGAACCTGAAGAGGTGAGTGAGTTGCTGCAACCTCACTGTAAAACTAATAGATGAGGAGTTGCCTATAAATGAGCAGAGAAAGTAGTTTCTTGAGGTGGAATCTACTCCTGGCAATGATGCTGTGAAGATTCTTGAAATGACAACAAAGGATTTTGAGTATCACATAGGTTTAGTGCTATTTATCAGGTTAGTGCTATTTATCAAAATAGCAGCAGGGTTTGAGAGAATTGACTCCAATTTTGAAAGAAATTCAACTATGGCTAAAATACTATCAAACAGTATCTCATGCTACAGGGAAGTCCTCCATGGAAGGAATAACAAACCAATGTGGCAAACTTCCTTGTTGTATTTTAAGAAACTGCCACAGCCACGCTGACCTTCAACAACCACTACCCTGATCAGTCAGCAACCACCAACATCTAGGCAAGACGCTACCAGCAAAAAAATTTGACTTGTTGAAAGCTCAGATGGTTAGCATTTTTTAGTAATAAGGTAATTAAGGTATGTACATTGATTTTCTGTTTAGAAATAATGCAATTTCACATTCAATAGACTACAGTTTAGTGTAAATATAACTTCTGTATGCCCTGGGAAGTAAATTCATTTGACTTGCTTTATTGCAATATGTGCTTTATTACAGCAGTCTGGAATCAAAATGACAGTATTTCTGAGGTATACTTTTGATTTGAAAACTACAAAAAAACTGAAAAATTCAAAAGAAGCAAAAAAAAGAGATAATATAAAATAATAGATAATAAAACTAAAAGAAAAGGGACACCATGTTCATGGAATATAAGATTCAATATTATTACGATTTGTATTCTCCCAAAACTGGCCTACAGAGTTAATGCAATCCACATCTCTACAAGTTTTGTAGAAATTGAGATTATTTTTAAGATTTACATGAAAATGCAAAGGACCTAACCACACCAAAAGTCTTGGTGGGAATGAGGAGTTGGTAGACTCATACTTCCAAATTTCAGACTTTCTATGAAACTACAGTAATCAAGAGTGTGGTAATCATGACAGGATATATAAATCAATGTAGTAAATTCATACATAATTAATTGTATTTTGGCAAAAATTTGTTAAGAAATTTAAATCAATGATGAATGCCGCTTTGTAAATATAATAGGAAAAACATATCTTTCTTCAAAATATAAGGTATTGGAAGAATTAACCTTAAATTTAATTTTCAAATATGCAGTAACAATCAATTTCAAGCTATATTTAGAATAATTGTCCAAGTACATTGTTTCCCAGAACTTTAGTTGTCCAATTTATCATAACCATTTCTAAAAGTTTATGTTGAAAGAATGTGTTTTTAAAGAATTCTTTTGTGCCTTCTTTTGTGTTCATGGTCCCTTTGGTCAGGTGTGACGTTTAATACTACTCTATTATATAGCACTAATATCTAGACTAAAAATGGAGAGATGTGAAAAACAATAATCTTCTCTTCATAATGCTGCTCATTAACATATGTTGATTACTAAAAGCAATAAAAAGGTGAATGAATATATATTAAGATTTTCTAGTGTTTGTTTTTATTGCTAAAACCTATTTCCTCTAACTGCAATAGACTTAAAACCGTTTTTAGACTCAATTTCTCTTATTTTCGCTATTTATCTGAAAGCAATGTATAAAAGATGACCGATTCCTAGATGGTTAAGTGAGAAGTGTAATGTTGACAGCTACAGGCAAAATATTCAGCAAACTATTAAAATATAGCCCTAGATAAGAGGGACAAGTCCCCTATCAAGGTATAATTGCTTCAAAATAGTCATCCAAATAATTTCTACAGAATTAGGTGTTTTTGGTCTGGTTTGTGTGTGTGCATGTAAGCATGTTACCAGAACATATAGGAAGGTTTTGAAACTAAGGAATAAAATCAAATAAGAAGTGAACAGAAAATATCCAGTAATCGCTGAAAAACAAACAGATCTGGATTAAGTGGAAATGTTGGCTCTGTATTTAAGGAGTTATAAGTATATAAGGAATTTTATATATTTTCTGAAGAATTAGAATTAAGAAATATAAATAGATTGGTTCACAGCCAAAGAGAAAAGAAAAATCATTTGCTAGATATAGAAGTTATATTACCATTCAAGCATCCATCATATAGAGTACACTGAAAAAGGTTTTCCCATAGATTATCAGGAGATTGAATTGTCTCATGAGGTAGAACTGAGGCAACATCCATGTAATCAAAATATTCCTTTGTTCTCCACCCCACTCTCACCAGGGCCCTATAGTTTAAAACAAAGTTAGGTTAGCCATAAGATCATGACAAATTATATTGGCAGAGTGATCTAAGACCTTTTCAGTGGCCTTAGATGAACGATGGAGTTGGTATGTTTGTGTCATTACACTCAGCAATAGATACGCTATCATGAACCAGAAGTATAGTGGTTAGAGAAAAATAATTTTATGACAGTCTTTACACATATTTTAAATATTCATAGAGTAATGTTCAAAACATATTGTTTTCTACTAGCAAGATTGGAAAAAGATACATTCCCAAATATAGTTGGTGCAAGGTAGTCCCCAAATCTTTCAGGGCAAGTTATCTTTTATTAATCTATTTAACACCAGTTGCTTTTAAGAGTTAAAGCGAATTTAATGTTGTGCCCAAAATATAATGTAAAAAGAGAAAAAGCATTTGACTTTCTCATGTACATAATTTGTCTCTAATTTAGTCTTAAGGTTGGGAATTTTGCTGGAACACAGAATACAAAATGAGATGTGAATTATACTTTAACTTTTAAAATTGCAGTATAATGTATATTCAAGAAAATTAATGAATTTTGTATAACCCACACTGAGTGACATCAAGCACAACATGGCAGGCTGCCTTGGTTTGTTCCAGATTTTGGTAGAAAACTTTCAAAATTTTAACCATTATATAGGATGTGAACTATTGGTGTTAAGTGTATGCTGGCTTTTTTTTTTTTTTTTTTATTTGGAAGTTTTTTTTTTTTTTTTTTTTTTTTTTTTTTTTTTGGTTCTATCTCCTTGAAGAATTTGTCTTAGGTTGATGTTATTTCTTCACCAAGTATTTGGAAGAATGATCTGTTGAAGCCATTGAGCCTGGCGTCTCTTCTGTGAAAAGTTTTTTGTTTTTAATTGAAGATTCAATTTTAATAATAGAATATGATTTAAATATAGTATTCTAAGTTAGCTCTTCTGAATTTTTCTAGGGGTTTGTTCATTTCATCAGAATTTTCAAATTTATTGTCCAAACAAATCAGTTTATATATTCTGTAGTGAGCAATTTAACACTTTCATATAATCATGTCTCCTTTTTGGTTCATGATATTAGTAATTTGCACCTTTTCTCTCTCCCTCATTAGTTCTCACTGGGGGCTTCTCAGTTTTACCCACAAAGAATTGTTTCTTTCAATTCAACAATGCTTATTCTAGAAGTTTCTGCCTTTGTCATTATTTACCTGCTTCTTTGAGTTTAATTTGCAGCTATTTTTACATTTTTCTTTAGATACAGATTGGTTTTTAGCCATTTCTGTGTTAGTGTATGCATTTAAAGCTACACATTTTCCCCTGAGCCCAGCTATAGTTGCATCCCATAAATTTATGCCATGTTGTCATTGTCCTTCAATTCCAAATACTGAGTGATGTTTTTTTCCTAATTTCTTTGACACACAGGATATTTAGAAACATACAGGTTAATTCCCAATGATCTTGATTTTCCTACTTAGTTTTTGTTACTGATTTTTAGATTAATTACACTATGTTCATATGATATGCTCTATCCTTTAGAATTTATTGAAATGATTTTATGGTGTTGTACACTTGGGTTCAATGTGAGTGTCTATAGCACATCAATATCAAACCCAAAGAACCATGAAAACATTTACAATAAAATTAGGCATGAAGGTCTCCCCCCACCCCACCCCCCCACACACAGAACAAACTAGAAGAGGACAGGGCAAAACAACAGTGATCACAGAACTGTGAATTATCTTTATCTGTATGGGAGAAACAAAGGAAGGCTAAAGGGCACCAGAGGGACCTCAGCCTAGAGGCCATGTGCAATTTCTAGCCAGTGCAATCACTCCCTTCGTGAAGCCAGCAAGGAGATTCCAGAACATCCAGAACATACCCCAAATTACACAGTTCGAATTTGAAGTATTATCTGACTCGAAAGATCAATTCCCTCCACTCTATCCCGAAAGCATTATACTTCATGGAAGACAGGAAACAAATGATCTAAGAAAGGAATGACCCTTGGAAAGCAAAACCTTTTTTCTCAAAAAATAAGTGGCAAAAAGGTACAAAGAAATATTGTCTTGGAAAGGAGAAAGGAAATAAAACATACATCCAATGATGTATCTTTGCAGCTGAATGGGAAACAAGGCTACATTGTGGGTATTAAGCATGTTGGTACAACTGGAGGCCACAATCTCTATCCTGCAAATAGCCTCTTTCTCTACTCTAGCATGTAAATATTTTAAGCAAAACCCAAGTGATAAGGTATTTTACAGGACTTGCGTTGGAAGTTTGCTTGATCCGAGTGACAACTTATTTTACATGACTTATTGTCAGTTTGTTTTCTTTTATTGTTTTATTTCTCTAATAGTGTCTCTGATTTTCATTTTTGTCCATAATGGAGACCTAGAATTCTTCCATAGTAAGTAAACCAAACTATGACATCCTTCTGGTAGGGTATGACATATTGTTTCCCCACTGATAGCTGAATAGCATGGCAATGGGGGGACAGAGACGAATACTGGGATAAGAATAGATTCATTCAGGGTTTAGGATACTCAGTAGGATATACTAATTAAGCACACAATGAGACAGTGGTAATTGGGACTAATTCTTAATTCTTTAATGTATTTTTCCTCTCAAGCTTTACATGAAATATATTTATATCATTCTGTAAACTTGGAATTATATACTGTGGGAAATATGTTTGAATCAAACAGTGTCTTTTCTGATAATTTGTAAGGTAATAGATCGCAGTTCCTTTCCACTAGCATGCTTTCATCTGCATCCATGACTTGCTACTGCCTAAACTTTATTTGATTGGTATCTGCCAATCATTCTGTTCAAATGAACATATTAAGTATACTCTGAAAACAGATGGGCTAAAACATATGGCATTGATGCTACATATACTTTGACTTTGCTGGCTGCCTGGCCCCCAACTCCTTCACTCTGAAAGACAGATAGAAAATGACACATCTATTTTCTTTATTATATCAGATCTTAACCCAACATTAATATCAATTGAATAAAATCAATTTTAAAACTTCCCCCAAATGTCACATTATTCAAATAGACTATGTTGTCGCAAAATGTACTATCTGTTAAAGCAATAAGAGTAAAACACAAATGCCCCGTGTTGACATTTCACTGCATAGTATTTCCACTAATAAGATTCTGGCTCCATTTCTAGTTATAATGCACTTGTGAAACACCAGAAACCAAATATAAATCAGATGTTGTAAAGCAGCCCCACACTCCATGACAGCCTAAGAACCTGCAGAGAAAGAAGTGGAAGAAAAGGGCAGGCAAGTTTACTTCTCTTTGCCTCAGAGAGGGCAAGCATGTTTCTTTCCTTTCTCCTTTTTATGTTTCTTGTATGTATTGTACAAAAAGGTCACCTGACAGTGCACATTTGCACACACATACATAATTGTACTTAATAAAACATAAGATGAACTGGTATATGCATCTTAAGTATTTGATCATGTGCAATTTTGATAAAATGGTATAAGCATCTTAAGTATTTGATTGCATGCAGTTTTCCATTTTTAAAGTAGTTTTCAACATTGCATTGAACAGTTTAGGGAAATTTTCCATGTAACCATTATAATTTTCCTTCCAAATTCCCCATCTGAATCAGTAATATTAATATTAGTATGGTCTACAAAAGTGGTAAGAAAAATGATCTTTGATTTGCCCCACCCCCTTGATCTTCCTTTACCTATGAATGTTTTCTATTTTTAATTAAGTTTTCTATTTTGATTAAAAGTAGATATATAAAAAATATTGTAAAGTATTGAAACCATATCTCAAAAACCTGGAGGTTACCCTATGGTTTCCTTATCATCATTTCATTAATGATACATCAATTCTCTCATTGAAAATTCTTCTTCTCCCATCCTTTTTTCACATTTTCCAGGTATTTAAAATTGGCCATTTTATACTTTCATTAAACTGAATTAAGGTATCCTTTTCTGTTTACAGAAATTTGTTAGAAAATAGCCCATTAAATAGCTTCAGAAAGAAGCCAATATTTGAACAATTTCTGTGCTGAAAAAATGCTGTATTTCAACAGTTTGGGGTTTTCCTTTCTAAAAAACATTTTAGTCTTGCATAAATATGGGTGTTTGAACTTCCAAAGCTTCCTTTTGCATAGTGGTTTAATGCATAAAAATATTAGGCATTAATATTCTCCAATTAGAAGCCAGAGGACTCAGTTTTATGTTCAAATAATGTTATTTTACTTGCTAAATCAAATGAATAGCCAAGTTCTATTTTTCAAAGGAACATATGATAACTTTTCTGAGGAACACTGGGGAATTTACTGCTTTATCTGATGAATCATTTTTCATTAATTTTGGGGAATAAAGTCCTACAAAGGGGTAAAATTTAAATGTGAGCTCCCTTCCATTGTCCAAGGTTTTATTAAAACTTAACAAATGAGGCTTTTTTCAGTATTTACATAAGGCACTTTATTATCAAATGTTTCATGTGTCATGAGTTAATGTCTTTTTAATATGAAAGTAGTGAAGTTTTTCTATTGACCTGTACATCATTCTGCTCACTGGTATAATTAGTGGTAATAAAACATTATCTCTCTTAATCAACTCTTTAAAGCTGGCAGGAATCATCAATTCTACATCCTTCCCATTTAGATGAGTAATGTACACTCTGCAGAGATTTTGTCGCATTTAGGGGAAAAATATATTCTTGTTAGAGAATGTTCCATTTGCTCTACTAATGACTAACCAATGACAATAATTACTATATAACACTAAACTCCTTAATACAGTGTAGAAAAATCCTTTTTGCCATGTCTGACCTCTAAGGCCAATTGTTAAGCTTTCAATGACCTATGTACTATGTAAGACAGTGATAGGAAAATTGTGATTCTGTCATTTTTGACTTTCATATCTCATAAGGTTATGTTAATAACACTAGAAAATAAGACTAAACAAGAAAAATAAACCAATTCTTTGACAAGGAGATAACCAGTATGCATTATCTATTTGCCTATGTTTTAACAAATTTGTTTAGTGACTTTAAATTTTTAAATAGGAAGGTGCCTATAATGTTGATTTAACATTCTGATGGTATTTTTGGTACAAAAATGTTATTATGTAAGAACACAGATAAAAGTTTTGGACAAGTTATGACACATAGTTCCCAGTAGTTCCTGTTATTTCAACTACTCTAACAGCTAGAATCTGAGATTAAACATTCAGCTTTTAACCCCCCAAAATATAAATGTCTTTAAACAGAGAACATCTAATCCCAAGAGAGCTGGATTTGAATTCCCATGTTAATTAAATCAAGTAATGAAATACAAACAAAGATGGATGTTATACAATAGATTTTCTACCAAGAAAACTTAAGAATGCTATGTGCACATGAAAAGAGGAAGAAAACAAAAGATAAGAAATCATGGTTTACTACAGTGGCCAACCCCATCCCACTGATTTCCTATGGCTAGTGTGCAGAGTTTTGAAATTTTTAAGAACTCAGCAGAGAGTCATAGAGCTGGCAAGAAGAATGTGAAGTAACAGAGGCCTTGGTTCAGAGTATGGTGGAAGGAAAAGACAGAACATGGAAGGCAGGGAACACAGACCTAATCGTCAACTTTCTGAGATGAGCAGGGCCTGCTGGGGACTTAAGAACAGCACACAGAACAGATGAAAGAACACAGTTCTGCCATAACAGTACGTGATGGTTACAGGGTGTTCAAATAGGATCCTTCTGCCCTTGCTTTCAACTGAGGAATGAGAATGATAGCTGCAGCATTCTCAAGAGTTAGTGAAGCCACACTGCACAGTTTCCAAGAAGGGGCTTACAAGTATTTAGGAAACTCTTCTACATTGATTGTTAGAGATTTGAGAGTCTCTGAGTAGAGTTTCTGCAGAGAGCTGGTATGTTTTTAGCACTCTCCTTGCCCCCAAAGGTAGAGGAGTGGCCGAGATCCCATCTCTTAACTCCAGTGTTCAGTTAGACAGACTGCAGCTGGATAATGCAAAACACTTGACATGAATCCCAGTGCTTAGAGCAGACTGACTCATGTATAGAAAGTTAGAGGAAGAAGAGCAGTTTAGTCGGTCTGGCTACAACTCCCAGAGGGGAGTTGTTGTTGGGCTGGGCTTGACCTGTTTTCCAGTTTGTTGAGTCAAGAATACTTGATTACCTCCCACTCAAAAGATGTGGGTCCCATATGCGAAAGAGCCAGATGAGGATTCCCTAGGAGCCTTCCCAGATGGGCCACTGAGAAAGGTGACGGAACCTAAGAAACTGGAAGCTACAGGTGCATTTCTGACCTGCAGAGCTGCACACGCAGTGAATCACCAAGCCAGTGAGAAATGCTTTGCCCAAGCCCCCAAAACCAATAAAATCTGATGAGAGCACAGATTCCTTTTGAGAGGAAAAAAAACTCAAGCTCTAAGTACCTGCCAGGCCCAGTCATTTTAGAATAAGTCAGGTAAGAACAATCCCCTACATCTCTCCCTCTCCCTCCGTCCCTCTCTTTTGCCCCCCTCTCTCCTCTCTCTGTCCCCCCTTCTCCCCCACCTCTCCCCTCCCTCCCCTTCTCCCTCTCTCCTCAATCTTGTATCAGATACTGGTGATTAGTAAGATGAGAAACCGGAATCAAAGACTAAGGCAAGTTAGGAAGGGAAAGATGGGGTGGACTGTTCTCAGTACTGAATTGGGTCTGCTTTCCAATCAACTCTACTGAAAGAGTTTTATTATCCAAGAATGAGTAGAAAATAGGACTACTGGAGGTTTCAAGCCAGGGGTATGGGGAAAACCTCTTCCACAAATGGACAATGGAAATAAAAAATTAGCCTCTTTTATTATATTCCCTGCACCCTGCCTGTTCAAAATATTCCATGAAATTTCTACTTGTCTTTGGAGGCCACACAGACAGACATATGAATGCAAAGGGGAAGGGTGGGAAAAAAACTGAATGATTCAGTGTTGACTCCAAAGAAAGTAACTTGTAAAGCTGAAGTAAATGAGGGAGCTTGAGGTGACAATTACAAATGGTTCCTACCAAGAGCAGAAATGAGAGAAAACAAATCGAATTCAGATTTAGAAAGAAATATCAAGTCTTCTGTATATCCAAGATGTATCCTGTAAATGCAAATGCTAGGCACATAATACCAAAATAATCTTACACAGGATTGTTAAATTATCCCATCATGAGCGATATAAGAAAATGCAAACCTCATTCTCTCTCTCAAGGTTCTTGAAATCTTTACCAATTTAATGGGCAAAAATAGAGTCTTAATGACCAGGAAGCCACAGAACTGATTTGTGTGTGTCTATGTATGTATGTTTAATATGAAATTTTAGAGTTTACCAATAACCATTAACAAGGTTTAAGATCGAATCTGAAATATTAATTCTTTTTGTTTCCCAATCCAATATATTTGGACATTATTTAAAAAACACCAAATGTGTTATCTTCATGCCAGATAAAACTGAAAAAAACTTTTGATGGATATTTTATGTATTGATCAGAAAACATTTATACATACTTTCACAAGTTTCACCATTGGAATGCATCGATGCTGATAAAGCATCCAAAGTCTACCCCAAATAATGGTGATTGTACCAATTATTGTGTTGTGATATTCACAAGCCCACAGAGGAATTGGATCTTGGGCCAAGTTTTAGGATGCATTTCCACACAGGTTAGAAAATGCCTGATAGCTTTGATTTAAGCAACACTAGAATTAGCATGTTTTGGCACCATTAAGGATTATAGCCTTTTTTTTTTTTTTTTAATGGATTTGCATTAGAATTTCCCTGTAAATGAATGCAATTTTATCTTCTAACTAAAAGTTACGAAAAGAAGCTCAGGCATTTAGGTATCAGAAATTAACTTGTTCACCATTATTTTTTCTTCTAGATCTGTAATTCCTTCTATATTTTCATTCAGATTTGATAAGCAATTTATAGCTTAGCAAGGAAATCATAATAAATTGGTGTCATAAAAAAACCCTCAAACTGATAGCCTTTTATTATACCTTAAAAAAATTTATTCCTGGATAATTATTATTAAAAGGCAAATTCACTTAGCTCATACACTCCACAATTAAAATAACCCATCAAAAACATCCTTGTATTAGAAGTTTTCCCTACCAGCCTAAAGGTTATAAGTATATGACTATACACTGGGTGCTGGTATTTATCTCAAATCATGTACATGAAACTTCGTAAGATTTTTGATGCTTAAATTTAGAGGTGATAAGTGAAAATATTCAAAATCTTTCATTTTTTTCGTATCATAAGTAACATAAATTAGGGTAATCATACATATTCTGATTCTATGAGCAGCCCAATAGCTTCAAATTGCATAAATATGAAAACTTTAGGCAGCTCCCATCTTTTCCCCACAAATAGTGGTGTGTATTCACAGTATTTGAGGAATATACTTTGCTTGGATATAAAATCAAATTTTAATTTAGTCAAAATTTAAAACTATTACCTGATAAGCCTTGCAGATTTTTCACTTAATTCTTTTTGGTTTTGTATTGAATCTTTCCAAGTACTTACCTAAAGTTAAATATCTGATCCCACCTGAGCAAATTTATTTACTGCTATGTGTTTTTACTTTTTTAAGGATAGTCAGCAGCTATTTTCTTTCTAAGATGATTTTTACATAAAAAGTTAGTAATACAAAAAAAATGGTTGGATAAGTCAAATTTAATCCTACATTTTCAAAATGATGAGGGTAAAAATGCAGGGGTATATCTTTTTATAGAAAATAAGATATAAATAATTTTACCCCAGGAACTATCAATTAAAGGACTACTTTAATTCTCAGGAATTCATAATCAGGGAGGTGTTTTAGCAGTTTCAACTTTTTGTCAATGTACGACAATTAAAACATGTTACACTGAAAATACACAGTAAAACAATAGCAGATGGAAAAATATAAAGTAAATGCTATACCATAGATGGTGGAATTGCCTTTCACCCATACCTATAGCCAGGACTACAGACTCACTCTCAAATATTGCTAACTCTAGATAACCTCTGACAATACTCTGGATTTAAAAATATGTAAACCATTGTGGGATTTGGCTATGTAATTTCACTCGATTTTCATTTTCCTCCTTTCTGTATGCCAATTCTGCAAAGAGTTTATGAATGCTTGAGATAATGTGATACATATAATCAACTACATAGTCACACACATATGGACATATACCATTCAATAGAACACACCATCTCTGGGTAACCACCAGAGACCAGGAATAATACTAGAAAAACAGATCTAGATCTATATTACAAATCAACAGGTTCTGCCAATAAGTTAAGCCTTTTCTACAAATACATAGAGAATTATTGGTAGGGAAATTATGGCACCTTAGAAAAAATAAACTATGCTTTCATTTCACCAATGCTATGTGACTTACCTAAGAAAATTATTGATTCGAATATTAAGTCCTAGTGATTCTCCTCCTAAATGATTTTAAAGTGACCTGATAAGAACATGCAAAGAAAATTATATCCAATTCTTCCCTTCTTTCTAAACCCGTACCCATACTTTGAGGTTAACAAGACTATGAAAATTCTTGGAACGGAGTTACAGACAACATAAACAAAGTAATAAACGGATAAGGCAAAGAATGATAATACTGAAAGAAACCAAATACTCTGTGAGCTCCAAGTGCCTGGATGCCAAGAGGCTCAGCTGTGTTACTGCGGAAATTTATCCCTATGCTAATATTCCAAAATCTACTAAGAGATCTAACAGAGAAATCCAGACTACTAGTGATTGCATAAAGAAAACATTTGCCCAAGCAACTGTTTTTGTTTGTTAAGACAAGAGCCTGGATATTACGATATTTTAAGTTCACATATGCTTATTAAAAGTTTAAGTTTCTATTTTTTTAATATTGAATAGTATAAGACATTAAAATAACATTCATTTTATTTATCAAGCTCATGTGCCTAGATGCACAGATTTCCATCTATAACCTAAAGGAATTTCTATGTCTTTAGATTAGACGTCCTTCCATGAAAGTTCACCAATTCAAACAACCATGGCTTCTAAATGAAGAAGGATCACAACTTTATTGTTTGATGTTCAGACAGAAAGTATGGTTAGGTCTTTGATGCTCCATCCTAATTAAGTATAGAACTTTGTTTGCTCACAGCTGTTTTGCCAATATGTTCTTTTCCTCAAGAGGTATGCCAGGTTGTAATATATGTAAGTCAGTTTTTTCCCATTTTATCCAGCACAAGTTGTTCCATTTTCTAGTCAAATGAGTAAGAGTGAGGAGCTAGCTCCAAAGTTACTTTAATGTGAAGCTCTATAAACTTCATGAAATGCAAAACACCTGTCATTACCCAAAGGTTCTTCAAAAAAGCTTTCATTATTTTTTGAGCACACCTGACGTATTAACTAGGCAATACAATCTCATTCAGTTGTTGGTGCTACCAACACACAAATTCTTAAATTCTGACTGAAGACTCATTTCCACCCACCTGTGAAGTCTTCCTATTGGCATCTGTCCAGATGCATTCTCCATCCTGTTCTCTGTCCCAGGAGGCTGACATGTATGGATACCTTAATTGGTGCTCATGCTCTTTGGCTTCCAATTAGTTCTGCCAACAAGGAATCCCAGTGAACCCAAAGAACGAAGAAGAGTGTTATCTAGTTTCCATGACCCCCACGCTCAGCCGTGGTTCAACTCCCTTGTGATGTTGCCTTCATCTGTTTTTGGCCCTTGATTATTTTCAAGGCCACTTAACTATGCAGAAGTCTCCTCTTTCATCTCTTTCTCTCCTCATCCATTCATGCTCAGGGGTGGAATCCACTGGGCTACTACTCATTTGGAGTTCCTATAGTATCTTTTGTAGTTCCTTTACATCCTATTAATGGCCTTATAATTAGTTGTTTTGTAAGCAAGTCCTCCTTGAACCATCCTAATTTTTTCCTGTTAGGACCCTGACACAATAGCTTTAGCTTTCTAAAACTAAGCTCTTTCATCCCCCCAAAACTATTTGGTTTCCAAAATTGTTAATATTACCATTTTTCTAGGGGCACCTGGGTGGCCCGTTCAGTTGAACAGCTGACCCCTTGATTTAGGCTCAGGTCATGATCTCACAGATTGTGAGTTTGAGCCCTGTGTTGGACTCCAGGCTGACAGTGTGGAGCCTGTTTAGGATTCTCTCTCTCTCAAAGTAAGTCATAAATAAAATGTTACCATCTTTCTAGGCATATTACCATGAAATTTCATAATAAAACCAATAATAATCTTCATTTTCTTAAAGTATTATTAACAAGTCCATTTCATGTACATCCTTTCATTTACTCTCAATTTATGCATCATCGCTTCTACTCTACATGATACTCCTTTGCAACATCATGCATGTGGTCATCCAGAATGCTATCTTTGCTTAAGGCATTTGGGATCCATTGAACACAGGTGACTTCTTTTCTTCCCTATATTACTAGCTACTGATTTCCATTCTATCTATTTTTTGTGTACCATTATTTTGAGGTGTTCACTATTTAAAGAGAGCCCTAAATAGATTTCTAACATCCTCACTTACTCCAGTCTATCAGCAGTAGCATAACTGTTCTTAGAGCTATCGTGTTATGTAGAAGTTCTAAATCCTTCAGTGACTTTTCACCGACCCTCATAATTTTCATAGTTCACCATTTTCTAGACTTTAATAACCCCTTGAGATTGGTCTCCCACTATCCCTCTCATTACTTCCTGAGTTTCAGTCCAAATAAATGAACATGATTGGACCTGATCTTCCCTGCTTGGATGTCTTGCCTACATATTCTCCTATACTGGAAAAATTCACCCTTTCTTAGAAACTGATAAAATACTCTCCAAATTAAGGTCCAAGGAAAATTCCACCGTAAGTTTCCTCTGCCAGTCGACAATCATTTTGCTCTCTAAACTTCCACAGCACTGTCACATTCTTCCATTCTTATCATATCGCACTTCTATTGTAGTTTTTACGTAAGTATTTTGTATGATATCCACCATCTATTTTAGACCCTTTAGCTAAAGGAATGCATTTTATTCCTGTTTGCAGTACTTGAGGTCACTGAAGCTTAATTGATGACATTTGTATTTTTTTTAGTATCAACTCAGTAGTGTATTAAATGTTTAAAATTTTTTGATTGCTATTAACTGTACATTACCAAATTCTCTACTTTCCATCTTTTAATAAAATCTCAGGTAGATCGTTTAACTTTATGGTAACCTCTAGTAGCGAAAATATAATCCAGAAAAACTTTTTATACAATGGTAATTTTCCTGTAAGAAACTGTAGAGATGTATATATGTTTTTATAAGTCTGTATATGCAAGTATATGACCGTGTGTATTTTTTCTTCATTACATTCTAATACCTAGAATGGACCCATCATTTTACAGTCTCAAAAGTATTTTAAGTAAAAAAAGCAGGAAAAACAAGACTAAAGGTTTTATGTAGTTTTATATTAGTGCTGCAAAATACTTGGTTAGAAATATAATAAAACTCATTACAACTGCACAGGGAGCTTCTTTCTCACATGTATTTGCATTTATTACAACATCTTGATTATTCTCGGTTAACCAGAAATATTTGTACCTTATTCAAAGATCAACCTTCCTCTCCTTACAAATTACAATGTAATCTTCAAAAGCACAGGTCTTCTTATCCCCTTTCTATTCTTCAAAAAATTTATAAACCTTATCATCAGAGAGTCCAGCCATATCATTAATGCTTTTCTAGACTTGAGTGCTACCTCAAATCAATGGTTGCTTAATGTTCTAAGTTACTTCAATTCCATCCTTTCTCAGATAATTTATCTCTTCAGGTAAGACATAACATTAAAGGATATAACCACATTGGGGAGATTATTTTACCTTTTGACTGTATAAACTCAGTTTGAGATCATTACATTAGAGTGTTTGATGTTCTCTTTGCTTCTAACTACATTTACCCTTGCTCTGCATTATTGAATAACATTGTGCTATAGATGGAGACCAGCTTCCTTTGGATCACACATGATTGAAAAATGAGCCAGAATAAATACACCTAATTGGGGCAATAAATGGTCATTTAACAGGCTGTAGTTAAGCATGGTTTGCTAAACTCTTAATAGAGAAATTTTATGCAATTCTGGCTTTATTCTACCTCTCCTGGTACCACACCATTTAAAAGGAAATAGATATTGTCTTTCAGGATCTTCAATGTGCCAGGCACTGTACTTGGATTTACACATCTTACTTTCTTCTAGTCCCTTTGCAAAAGTGCTTTTAACAAATGAGGTCCAGGGAAGCTGCCTTGACCCAGTGCTCACTAGAGAGGAAATCAGTGGGATGAGATTCTGAGATCTACAATCTTTTCCATGTCCCATGCTGCATCCTGAGAATGGTCCGGAGGAACTGGGAGTAAAGGCAACTATCATGAAATAACAGCCCTACTCAGATATGTACAGTTGTGAGCAAGTAAGACCAAATGAACTTAGATCGGTCACATTTGGAGATGTCATAGTTTCACTATTCCCACCATGACTGATTTCCTACATGAGGTCACTGAATGCAGACTTGGGCAAAAGGCTGCATAGTTGGTTCTTGTCACTGTTAAGACCCAGCTCCTACAGCCATTGGCTATTCCAAAGGAGAAGAAAGTATGCCATTGAGGAAATCTAAAAGCAAATATTGTCTACCATCCAACTGGTGAGTGTTGAAAAGTAGGTGTGAAGCAGACATGGCATCTTCTGCCCAGACACTACCTGGCCATTAAATCAAACGTGGTTTTTTTGTTGTTGTTTTTTTTTTTGAAAGCAATTACAGACATCAAAACTGAGCCATTTGGGAGTGGAATGCTCCATTCTTATTGCAAAATTGTATGTTCACCAGAAAGCTGTACCAAGCTGTCAGATTACATCAAGGAGGCAAAGATACTTCACACAAGAGGAGGATAAGATAAGAATAGAGGATAGAGCATGTGTTTAGATGTGTTAAAAAGTAAAATTAAATTTGGTGTTTTCTTCCAATTTTGGTTTTGTACATAAATCAACATTCATAGGTATGGATAGTCACAGAATATTTTCTTCATCCATAAATAATTGTTCAACTCCCATGTGACATTGTCCTAGATCCCCTAGACTTATCACTAACCAACATAGATTACAATTACTTTTTTTTAAATTTTTTATTTATTTTTGAGAGTGGGAAAGAGATGCCAAGCAGGGAAGGGGCAGAGAGAGAGGGAGACACAGAATCCAAAGCAGGCTCCAGGCTCTGAACGGTCAGCACAGAGCCCAACATGGGGCCTGAACTCGTGAACTGTGAGATCATGACCTGAGCTGAAGCTGGACGCTTAACCAACTAAGCCATCCAGGTGTCCCAGATTACAATTTCTTTTTAAAAATTTTTTTTTCAACGTTTATTTATTTTTGGGACAGAGAGAGAGCATGAACGGGGGAGGGGCAGAGAGAGAGAGGGAGACACAGAATCGGAAACAGGCTCCAGGCTCTGAGCCATCAGCCCAGAGCCTGACGCGGGGCTCGAACTCCCAGACCGCGAGATCGTGACCTGGCTGAAGTCGGACGCTCAACCGACTGCGCCACCCAGGTGCCCCCCAGATTACAATTTCTTGCCACACAGTCTTACATTCCATTGAGGAGAGAGAAATTAACTACGTAAGAAAATACTTTGTTTCATTATACCTTTAAAAATCAATTTTCCAAAGCCCAATCTAATATTTTTAAAAGAACAGATAGAAAGCTACTTTATTATAAAGTATCTAGTTCCTCAATATGTTTTATAAGTTATACTGTGGAAACTTAAAAGTCACTTGACCCATCTAAAATTATTTGAGTGCCTACTATAGGCAAGCAGTATTCTAGAAATAGGCAAACTGTTTTTTTTTCCAAGTTAGTTATTTTCCTTCATTTTAAGCAATTCATATTCTAACAGAGGAGAAAAACAAACATGAATTAAGATACTAGTAATTTCAGTTACTGACGTATACTCTTAAAACAACGGGAAAGGGTAGTGTGACAGAGTGAATAATTGACAACTTAAAAACTTGGACCAAAGTGGTCAGCACAACAGTCCTAAAGATGTGGACTGGAAGAGATCTCTGAAAACACTACCTCCCAGTACATCCGATAACACCAATAATTCCTGTCTCTGCTTCAAATTTCCAGGGACTTGAAACTCCTTCCTTTCATGACTAAGGCAGGATTCGGAACAAAACATTACTGTCTGAGGAAAAGGAAAATCCAAGGGCTCTGAGAGAAGAATGAGCTTAATGTATTCTAGAAACAACAAAAAAAAGGTTCATGTAGCCTACGCAGAGACAAGATAATGAATTTTAGTACCAGATAAAGTTAGAAAGTTGTGCAGAAATTCAATAGGAACAGCTTTATGGGCATTGGTAAATATTTTTACAGTTAATTATAATTCTAAAATGGAGTCACAGGAGAGAAGGGACACAATCTCATGTTTTTTGTTTTTTTAAAGATCATCTGAGGTGCACCTGGGTGGCTCGTTCAGTTAACTCTTAATTTCAGCTCAGGTCATGATCTCATGGTTCATGGGATCAAGCCCCAGGTCAGGCTCCATGCTGACAGCACGGAGTATGCTTGGGGTTCTCTCTCTCCTTCTCTTTCTGGCCCTCCCCTGATCACATGCTCTCTTTCTCTTAAAGTAAAAAATAAACTTAAAAAGAATTCATCTTGAGTACTGCTGCAGCCCTCATGACAGGTGATGGTGCCATGGACCATCTACACCATACGGTGTAGAAAAAGACATGAAGATCAGTGGAAAGGTGATGAGCATGCTTTAGAGAGAAAGAAGACACACTCTGGTTTAGCCAATATGTCATGGTATCAGAAGACTTTTGCTACTCGATATGATAGCAGTTCACCTTCCTCCATGAAATGATCTCTCCCAGAGGCCTACCTGATTTTCACCATAGCATTACCTGAAATTTTTTTGTGAACTTGTTTGGTGTCTATCTACTTTCACTAGAATACAAGGGCTAAGAGCGCTAAAACTTGTCTGGCTTATTCACAGTGAGGTCTACGGTACCCAAAACACTGCCTGAAACATAGTAGGCACTCATTAAGTAGTGAGTGAATTCGTGACTATAATTTCTACACAATGGTTCTCCTTCTCCACCCTGGGACACATAGGATAATTTGTTATGTATTTTACTTATGAAATAAGTGAATGCAGCTATGCTATCTCTCTTGAATTTCTCTTTAGGGTATTTCTACTTCCTTAAAATATTCCTCTTATATGCTTTTTAGACTCTTAAGTATCATAGGTCATTTTTAAACTTTGATTTCTAGAATTTATTACATAGACCTCCCACAGGAAGGAGGTAAATTATCTATAATAAGACTTAGTGGTAGAGACTACTAGTTACCACCCATGACATTTTATTCCTTGGTCATAGAAAATTCATTCCATCTGTGGCTATACTGAGCAGCTCTCCATACAGCCAAGTTTGGCCATGTGATTGTTCAGGCCAATTAGATTTGGGTAGAAGTGTTGTGTGGGAGCTCAAAGTCAGCTTAAGGAAAACATACTGTGTTGGAAGGAGTGACCATTTTAACTTATTCTCCCTCACCTTCCACCTTCCTACTACTTGGAATGTGAAGGTCCTATCATACTGCAGGAGATCCTGAAGATATCTTAGAACCTGCAAATTTAGCCATATACAAAGAATGGGAGAAAAGAAAAAAAGTGAAGCAGTTGTGGTCCTTCACAACCATGAGTTTACCTTTTACTTCTTTCATGTAAGAGAAAAAACTCGGTCTTAATCTGCTGTTATCTGGTGCTTTCTGTTGTATGCCCAGGAATCTAAACTTAATTGACAGAAAATTCAATTTATTTCTCAATTTCTACTTTACCTAGTCATTCCTAGTCATTTGAGACTTAAAAAGATTATGATACCATTTCAGGATAGAAAAAAAAAAAAAAAGAGGGATATATCACTAGGAGGAAGCTGAAAACTCAATTGCTTTAAATACTGATGATGACAGACAAATCACATATACTCAAATGCAGCTCTGGCTTGGTCGTTTTTTCTAGTGTTTCTTTTAAACTATAGATTGGAATTACTGGTATTATTTATTGCAAAACTAGATACAATCATTGGTGTTTTTTAAAATAAATGAATCATTAAAGTTTCTAATCATGACTATATTTTTCCAGGCTTTCATAAATGCCTTATAATGTAATGGTCACTGACATGATTAAGGCAATTTATTTCAAAATTATAATGAAATTGGTCATTGAACTGAATGTATTCCAAGAAAAAAGGAAACATTTGTGTTGAATATCCATGAACTCAATCTGCCTATCATCTTCCTCATTTCATTTGAATTTATAGATATTATGGATTTGCTGAATTCATTAGCTCGTTATCTAATATCTACAACACATATATGTGTGTGCTTTAAATGTTCCCTACTTTAAAAATGCCTGATATACCAAAATCCAACAATTTAAGCACAATATTATAAGTACTTATTCTTCCCTCTGCTAGGATATTGTATACTATAAAAGTTACCTTTTATCCGGAAATCCACTACCTCCTATACATCCAGTTACTGACTTTAGTATTGTCAGTTCATCAATACCACCCTTAACTGTGTTCCCACATTCACTGCCCATTTGCTAGGTTTTTCTGGAACTTTATAAGGGATTGCAATTTGATGCTATGTGACATTATCACAATATTTAAGCATACAACACATGAATTACAAAGAAAATATGGTACTAAAGAGAATCCTAAATATAGTTTTCATACTTTGAAACATTACCATATTTATGGATTTAAATTACTTTAACTTGGATTTCTAACCCAAACCCCACCTTTTTTTTAAACAGATTTTCATACATGCTGTATAAACATTTTTTCCCCCAAACAATGAAAATGACTTGCCATATGCCATCATAAAGCTGGTCAGGCTTTATCCTTATTAGTTTACATTGCATCCTCATTTAGCAGGATCTGGAAAAGTCTGAAAATCCGATTATCAGTTGGCCAAATCTCATTTTAACGTGCATTATTTTGTAACTTTCATCTACAGTTATTTTTTGACAACAATAAGTTATAGTCATTTTTATTTGTCAAAACTGATCATCTTGAAGTAGAACAAAAGCAGTGAAGGTCATGCAAACTATTTCTGATGAGCTGTTCTACTGCACTGCCTACAACTTGCAAGAGTTCTACTATGCCAGGATCTTTAAATGTACAGCCTCTTTATGGACGTACAGAAGGACTAAGTGGAAGTGAATTCTGCTCAAGACACATGGTATGGAGAGCATTGCTCTCTCGAGGACCTTCATACACATTCAGTGACAGTTGTCAGCTGTAAGCACAATTATAAGTTTCATTAATGGGAGTTTCTTTCAAACCCATCTTCATTTATTTGAAGGCTAATATTAAAATGGGCATATGGTAGTTGCCTGTATTAAGAGTCAAACACTGCCTGAAATAATACCTATGAACACAAGCACACAGATCTACACATAAAGTAATACATCTGCTGTATGACACACGTATACATGCTTTAAATTGTTAGCTTTAGCTCTCAATTTCATTGGCTGACATGTATCAGAATTCCTATAAATTGTTTGTGAGGCTATCCTACAATTTATAACTGAATTACCATTTTTCATAAGAAAAATATAGATATACTGCTATAAATGCAGAAATATTGGTTATCCATTGACCCTTAGTATTATGTGTTTGTTATTGATTTCTTGTTTAAAATATGCAATTACATAAAATATGATTGCCTTAACTAAACTGTATTTATCATGTTTGACAGATACCAGGATAGTTATTGTAGTACAACCTCAGGGAGATAAATGGGTAATGCTTCCACTATGCTAGTTTCCAGTATGCACGCCTTTGATTTCTATAGTTCTTAACTAATATTTTGTTCAGGTTGAATAAGATTCTGACAAAAATAGAATTAAAATAACCAAAACAGTTTCCTGAATGACTTTATTCTGCCACTACCTTAAATGTCTTTAAAGATTTCATTTGTCCTATCAGTACCCCCTCCTAAAATTTTTTAATAGTCTCCAATGCATTCAGACAAGCTCCCATCTGGCCATTCCTCAATACTAATCTATAGGAAAAGCAAAGTAACAACAGAAAAACATCAGGATAAACATAAAGAGATTCTTATGGCCAGCTCTGTCTTCTGCTTGTATGGACCAAGCTGGGCATTACACTGAGAACCACCACACAGAATAAATCTAAGGAGCATGTCTTTGAATTGTGGCTTAAGAGATGCT
Source organism: Herpailurus yagouaroundi (assembly GCF_014898765.1). Classification (NCBI taxonomy): domain Eukaryota; kingdom Metazoa; phylum Chordata; class Mammalia; order Carnivora; family Felidae; genus Herpailurus; species Herpailurus yagouaroundi. The sequence goes on from NW_024412405.1 coordinate 18,739,959, forward strand.
GCACGAAGGTAACGTTAAGTTACTCACACCCTTTGTTATCGGCTTCCATAACATGAGTTTAAAGCAGGCATCCTATTTACCAGATTTTATCATCTCATGAAACTTAAAAACATTAGCAACTCTGCCATAGTTCTCTAATCGGGGGAAAGTTTGATCAAGCAGTCTTCCATTGTTTCGAGTGACAGCACCCTCAGCAGCAAGAAAACAGGAGTTTTCCTGACAGAATCCTTATCTCATCATCCTGTGTTCAGTCACTGCTTTGTGACCTTTGCAGGCTGGAGTCCTAGCCTTCTCTCTTAACATTCTGGGGAATTCAGAAATAATTTTTTTTATTGAGTTTCTACTGAACTCGTTACATAGATTTTCTTATTTAATCCCACCACAACCCTCGGTAGGAGTTAGTATCACCATTTTAGAGAAGGGAAAACAGACTGGGGAGGTTAAGTAACTTGCTCAAGTTCATGTTATTGGAAAATGTGGTGAAAGCAGATTGGGAGCACTGCCTGTATGACTCCAGATTCCCAAGCTTTAACTCCTATAACTAGGTTCTTACACATAACTATCAGATTTTTTTTCCTCCAGGTTTTTATTTGAATTCAAGTTAGTTAACATATAGTATAATATTGGCTTCAGATGTAGAATTCAGTGATTCATCACATATACAACACCCAGTGCTCATCACAATAAGTGTTCTCCTTAATGCCCATCATGCATTTAACACATCTTCCTGCCCACCTCCCCTCCAGCAACCCTCAGTTTGTTATCTGCAATTAAGAGTGTGGTTTTTGGTTTGCCTCTCATCCCCCTATCCCCCGCCATGTGTTCATTTGTTTAGTTTCTTAAATTCCACATATGAGTGAAATAAATCATGTTGGATTGGTCTTTCTCTGACTTGTTTCACTTCACTTAATACTCTCTAACTCCATCCACATCATTGCAAATGGCAAGATTTCATTCTTTTTTGTGGCTGAGTAATATCCCATTGTATGTGTATGCATATATACATATATATGTATATACATAAAGAAGATATGCATATGTATATATATACATATATATACATATGCATACACACACAGAACACATCATCTTTATTACTATCTGATTTCTTTCATGTGTCTGAACTTTCATACTTTGTCTGCTAGCAGATAATCAAAATACTAAGCTTAACCTGCTGGCACACCATCCTGCTTTCCCAAAATATATCTAGCCAGCCCTCCCAAATCCCCCAAGCCAAGAGCCTAAAAAAAAAAAAAAAAAAAAAAAAAAAAAATCAACATTTATTGTCTTCCCACTGCTACTCCTCTATTTCGTGTCCCACCAACCTATTAAGGCATCCTACACAACTTACCCATACATTCCCACTCCCCTTCAGTATCACGCCTTGAGGAATTGTTTAGGTTGTCTAAGAGATAGGAATCAGCCCAGCAGTTTGCCTATTATCTGAATCCTGAACATCCTGGTAACTCACCTCTTCTCTTTATTATTTAACATGTTTATGTGTACCACCTGTCCATTTGGATTATAAATCTGCTCATATTACACATCTGCATCCTAATAGTACCTATCAAAGGTTAATGAATATATCAAACAATTCAGATGAAAGCGTGCACAAACACACACCCACACCCACACACACACACACACACACAACCTGGATAAATGCGGCTTTCAAATTATTATGTGGGGAAAAGCCACAGCATTGATAAATAGAAACTGTTCAAATGGGGGCTAAGTGGTCTTCACAAAAAGGCTTATGTTCTATTACATTGTAATTACATATAAAAGGGTAAAACAAATGTCTTTCTGAGTAACAGTCTATGACATGAATAATCACTCACCAGATAGTTTAACTTACATGGCTTACTTTATCTTATGTATTTATGATTGCCTCTTATGTATTACACAATATTGCAAGATACCTACAAAGAGTGGTAAATATTTCACAGATTATACTAAATACTATTACAGTATCCCTATTTACTATGAAATAGTCAATGTATACTTGCTTAAAATATGTAAAATATGTAAAAGAGCAATACAAGTACTATTAAAGGACTAATTATATATTAGTGTCAACAAACGTAGTATCTGTTGATTATGTATGAATCACAGTTCAATTGTTAAATATACCAAAATCTAAGACTTACTAATGACTTAGAACATCTAAATCTTAATTTACTCATAATATCCAAATAATACCTTCTTCACAGGTTCTCATGAGGAGCAAATGAGATTTTACACACACCCATACACACTCATGCAAATGGTTTGTAAGCTACAAATATTCAACATGTTAACAATTAACAACAACTCTCAAAAACAGTGGTCTTCCTTTTCAGAATTACAGTATTAGGTTTTAAGATAAAGCCAAATTAAGTCACAATATATGGCTTAGATGATATGTTGTAATAGTTTTGTTTTGCATGATATCATGCAAGAGTCTAAGCACACTGCTGGTCTTTAATAATTCCACCCAGGGCAAAAACCATCCTTATGGGAGAATTATGATCCAGCTTGGCAAAAAAGTTGAAAGAAATATTTGTATCACACCAACATCACTGAGAATGAACCACAGACATTTGGAGATTTTTGTCTAAGTGTTTAATGAAAAAATTAGTATACCAAATCTCTTATAATTTAGATGAACCAATTTAAAAATCAGTGTTGAAAACCACTTATAAAAAGTTGAAAAACCTGACATTATGTCTAAAACATAAAACTTTAACAGAAGATTTGATACATTCCAAAGATAAATATGATGTTTGTATAGCCAGAGAGCAGAATTCAAAAACTGAAGTCTACCTCAATTCTAGGTTTATCTCTGGATTTTTAGGTAAGTGTTCTTTTTTTTTTTTAATATGAAGATCTAATCCTCCAACTCGAGCCTAAGCTATAGTTGCTTTTCCACAAAGTATTGAAAAAAGAACAACCTGTGATGCATTCCCTCACCTCCGTCCAAATCTCCAATGTGGAAACGGGGTTGGCAGGATGGTTGGTCAAGATGAGTGATGTGGCTTATAGGCAAATAATGCAGCAATCTATCTTTATACCTGACCTTCCAACAGGAACAGACAAGGATAAGCAACTGAGATTCTCCGTCCCACCACCACATCTCTCATTGACATAAGTAAACACATTACCCTAAAGAATGAATTCAATAAATTTATCTTCGTTATTTATGTTGTTATAGATCACAGTATATCAAAGCTCTCTAAACAACAAGCCAATGGAGATGCAAATCAAATACAAAGACCTCGAGTTTAAAATAATACCTTTTAAACCTAACCTTTCCTAGTATTTAGGATGTGTAAAGTAACATAGTATAAAATAGTCTTTACATCTCAAAAGTAAAAGTTAATTTATTAGTAACTCTTACCTGTACACCCATCTTAGTATTGCAGAATCAGTGGGGTGATCATGGTGGATTCAATTATTTTATGACTAACTGACTATACTTTTACTATAAATCAGACCTATTTCTCACCTTTGTTCTAAAGAAAATAAATTGCACAATGGAAGGCCTATTATTTTTATAAGGATTTTCAAACACAAATGCCCACTTAAAACATTCATCAAAAATATATCAGAACTCAAGTAAAAAAAAAAAAAGGGATATATTCCACACAAATGTTAAAACAAACAATAATAAAAGTGAAACCGAGATCCTGACTACACACCCCCAAAGCAACTTTAGTGAGGCTAGGATACACAGGCTTTATGTATCTGATATGTGGTATTAAATTATTTTTATATCAAGTGAATAGAATCAAATATATTTTTGGCTATATGTATGCAATATTAAGATACTAGATATGGATCTCTATATCAAACTTTATAGTTACTGAAACATAACATCATTTACATCATTTGACTGAAAATATTCATATGCTTTAAATAAGGAGATATTATCCCCACCTAATGAAGACACAAATTCAGACATGTTTATTCATCCTCTCATTCATTCCATCATCCCTATTACTTAGTACCTACCATAGATTAGGTAACACCCTGGGTATTAGGAATTTATTAGTGAATGGAACAAATTAAGTTTCTACTCTGAGCCTTGTTCTTGAGAGAGGATAGGAGTAGGAAAAGAGACACATATATCAAGTGGGGATAAACACTACAAATAAAAAGAAATCAGGTAAGATAAGGAAGCTAATTCATATGGGGTGGTCAGGAACATGTTCTTTTAGCAGAGCCCTCTGTGAAAGGAAGTTGAACCATGCATCTATCTGGAGAGATTACATTCTGAAAAAAGAAGACAGTAACTTCCAAGACCCATAGGTTTTACTGGCTCAGAATTCTTTAAGAATTATGGCTTTTAGAGAGAGAAGTGTCCAAGAAGCACCCAAGAGAGAAGCTGAGCAGACTTAAACAGGATGACAATATACAATACATGATGTTTTTACAATGTTCTACAAGGACATTCCAGTTTTACCAGAAAATATTTTACATGTATAAATGCATTATGTGAGCGCTTTAGGAATGCAAAAACTGAAAACAAGGAGAAAATTGAATTCTAGTGTTCCCTATTTTAGTAAAACTCTAAGGAAGGTGAAATGCAAGCAAAAAGGAAAAAGATCTTGGAGCTGGACTATAAAATTTAAGTCATTGAGGACTTGTTGGAATTTTTAGAAAATTTATTAAGTTCACAGAATGTAGAATATAGAGTCTAGCGTATTTTATTTAAACATCAAATAACTGGTCCACATCAGTTAATAATTGGGTAACATTTATGACATTTTATTGAGCTCTCTCTCTCTCTGAATATTTCCTAAAGCAGGCCAAATGTCATAATACCAAAATTAAATTTAGCAAGATTCATTGTTACGGGAGTCATAATTTCCATTTTACCTTCTGATGGTCTGATTAAAACCAGTGTTGGGGTACTGAAAAAGAAAGAATGCACCGTGCATATGTTGGATGGATATCTTCACAAATTATTCCCTTCACCAACCTTTTGGTCAATGAGTGCCAGTGAGTGTAAAGTTATACTAGATCCTAAAGTTTGAATAAAGAACTATAAACTTTACCAGTCAGCCCTTATGAAAGTTAATAACTCCTACCAAGAACTACCATTTGCCCAACATCGCCCGATTCATGGATTTCCTTATCCCTCCCATCGTTTTTCAGCTCCCTTTGCTAGATTCTTCTCAGTGGTCCACCCCAAATTTTAGGGACTAATAAAGCTAGGAGTTGGACACCATCTCTTTACACTATTTTTTTCTAAGCAAATATTTCCTCTCAAGGCTTTGAAACTATCTACAGATTCTCTAGTTTATACCTCCAATCCTGACTTCCATTGCCCCTATCCTTGAATCTTACTTTCTATCAGGATGACTAAAATTCATCTTAGTCAAAATAAATCTGTAATTTTTTTCCCCTATAACACAAATCTATTTATCTGCCAAGCTTTTCCATACCTCAACAAGTCAGATTATCCCCCATAAAATGAGTCAGATTAAAAATGTGGAGTCAACATCAATGTTTCTTACCTTCCCTGTTGTATCTATCCTATTAATTCTATAGTATCAACCTCTAATGTGTATCTTAGAGGCTTTCATTTTTTTCCCCATTTGCACTGACAACAACCTGGCCCAAGTGACCCTCATCTCTTTCCTATACTGTTCTGTTTTTACTTTGGTTTCTCTTTCATCCACAGATTTGAAATAGAAGATTTCCTACAGATCATTTAAATTTCAGTGTGAAGATTTCCTCTCAAAGATGAATTCACAGCTAGATGTTAGGGAGGTGGCTCATCTAACAGAATTATCAAGCCCTAAAATGATCCAAACGTAAAGTACAAAGTACAACCTTGGCTCAAAGTATATGGATATGCAATGTCTGTGAGGAATGTATTTTGAGAGTTGCAACAGAAATTAAGGTGAAATTACTATCAATAGCAGGTCAGATTAAGGCTAAGATGAATATAAACTGTGGAAAGGATCACTCCTAATATAAGGCTCAAAAGCAGAGATAAGGAAATTTGTAAGTTTGATTTAACTGTAAAAAGATTTTATTGAGAAAATCAGGAAAATCTGCACTGAGAACAAGACTCAGAATAATACTAAACAGTTGATTAAATTTGGGGTAAATATTAAATAAAACCAGTTAGAAATTAAACACAGAATCCTAAAGACTTGATGTATCTTTTACAGTTTTGAATATAAAAACATGGAGGCAGCAGGTTATCAGGCAAAGATAACTTTAATAAATGCTTATTGTTTGGTTTACTCTCTGAATCAAAAGCTTATACTTCATAATCCTGCATATGATGCCTTGTTTATCTATCTCAAAGGTATCAACATAAGTACTAATAAATTTTCTGAATAGTTTGATATGCCCTTTAAAGATATCAGTAACAGTTTAAGCGGGACTAAATACAGGTTTTTAAATAACTTTCTCTAATGTGAAAATATTCCTTGAAGTATATTTCTAACCTGAGATCATTTTTTAAAGAGTGCCTCAGGGGGAAAAATTAAGGAAATTATGCTGTAGATGTTAGAAAAGTACTATTAAAAAGCTAGAACAGAACAAGACAGAAAACTTAAGTCCATTATTTTGAGAATCCGGTTCTGTTCTGTGCATGTCCATTCAGAAAGGGACACACGTTAAAGATGGTCTGAAAGGTAAAGTTAAGGCTAATACCATGGTCATTTGATGTCAGATGTGGTCTTGAGGAAAGCTAGATTTAATATCAGGTGTAGTGGGAAGGCTTAATGAGAACGGACTTCTGATTCTTCTACTCTTGCCTTGGCTAGAATAGTTTCTATCATTCAAGTATTTGAGTTGAGAAATTATTAGTGGTCAAGATGAAATTGTCCCTCAAGAACTAGTAAATAAGTCTCAAAAATTTTTATGATAAGATTCAAGAGTACTTCAGAATTTTTTTTTTCCTGGTGTGATTAATACTGCTCTATTTTTGGATGAAAACAGCACAGGGAACTCCAAGACATATGTACATTATCTATGTGGAAGTGTCAACTTCAAAATTCACTGGTAAATTATTTTTGGTTTTCAGAATGTAAAAAGACATATTGCAAGGCTTTCACTTAAAGCGCTGTAGTCCTAGACATTCCAAAAAACAACTTAGTGCAGTATTTTCAAGCAATGTTCCAAAGAACTGAGAGATTTCATTTTTTACCCCTGATGCACTTCAACAATTTACTAACCCATTCCCTGAACTATCATTGCCATGGACTACTAAACTCTGAAATCTCAAACTAACTGTCTAATTTCTGATTAGGAAATCCTATTGTCTTAAGCTTTTCAACACCAAGAACACTGTACCCCAATTTTGTTGAAACCTCCAACTCTGAGGAGCTCCATTGTCATCCTTTCTTTTACGCTTCCCTACAATTTCTTTCCATAATCATTTTTCATGGGAAAACTATGCTTAAGTAATTCACCGCTTATCAGGCACAGATTTCTTGTCTCCCAACTTGTGTTCATCTCCTCTTATTGGTTCTAATACCAATCATTTTGGAGTGGAATCAAATTTGACAGAAGAACTCTTAAAGATGAGTTCTCATACAAGATACTTATTGTACTTGGGTTATGCTTGAATTATAGGGAGTGAATATTTCTCCAAAGACTAATGTAATCCACTTGGTTCTTGGCAAAGATGTAGTAACTTTATGTATTTAAAAATATATTTCCTTTAAATAAGACAGCAATTAGTTTTTCCCTATAGCTATAGGTATTCCATCTAATCCTCATGCCTGGTTAGTATTCATGAACACTAGTTCTAAGCCTTTTGAATTTCTACTTCTGTCTCTAGAATTCACTTTTTATAGTTTTAAGGAGCTAAAATGCTCTTCCAGGATTACTTTGGTCACAACAGTAGGAATCAAATTTAAACTGGCTAATGCAAAATGTAACTGGTTGACTCAGGCAGCTGAGAAGCCCAGGAATAGTTGAGATTTCAGTTTGGCTGGATCCAGATGCTCAGATACTATCATCAGGAGTCTTCTTATATTGGAATACTGCTATTTTCCTTGTTGGCTTTATTCTAGGCAGGATCATTCCACACAAGGGCAGCACAGTTAAGAACAGCTCCAGGATTATAAATCATAAGCCTAGTCAAGTAGAAAGATAAGAACTCCTCTTTCCTGTTATTCTAGCCATATCCCCAGATATTTGTCTGACTTGGGTCACTGATTTGCCTCTAAAGCAATCACTTCAGCTAGAGACAGAAATGGTTTGAATGTGTCCTGTTCCCATCTTATGAGTGAGACCAGATTAAGATCCTTCAGATCTATAATGCAGGAGTTGAGAGAGACACAGAGAGAGACAGAGACAGAGGCAGAGACAGAGTGACAGAGGCAGAGACAGAGTGACAGAGGCAGAGACAGAGTGACAGAGGCAGAGTGACAGAGGCAGAGTGACAGAGACAGAGTGACAGAGACAGAGTGACAGAGACAGAG